>NC_143138.1:80737659-81050028 GCF_059928025.1 Delphinapterus leucas
CCTGGGCTTCCCTGGTGGCGCAGTGGTTGAGAGTCCGCCTGCCGATGCAGGGGACACGGCTTTGTGCCCCCGTCCGGGAAGATCCCACATGCCGCGGAGCGGCTGGGGCCGAGAGCCATGGCCGCTGAGACTGCACGTCCGGAGCCTGTGTTCCGCAACGGGAGAGGCCACAACAGTGAGAGGCCCGCGTACCGCAAAAAAAAAGTTCCCTGTTACAAGTCAAGGTATGTGTGATTCAGGTCTCTCAGTTCCCTAAGGCCTTTGAAAAGGAAAAATTGGCCTCCATGAGAGTATCTGCTCAACTAAAGCAGTCAGGGTCTCCTGGATTGCTTTAAATTAAAGGCATCCCCTGGTCTACATCTTGGGGGCTGATAATTCAGACACCATCTCTTATGGAGTGAGGCACTACATCAGAGGCAGGACCAACCTGAGAACCTAAGAGTCTCTGAGGACACAAAAGGCATTGAAGGGACTATTGAATGTGCTCCAGGCCGGTGAATTGTAATTCCAAAGGGATTTGTGTAATCTCCCTGTTAGAAAACTCACAGACTCCAGAACACACAGGCGGAGGACATAAATATATTTCATCTTGAGAAATTGCTCTGAGAAGGAAAATAAAAGTAATAAATTCTTCTACACCCAGGGTTCATTTATCAGTCACTTACCTCGATGTGCAAGGCACAAAAAACAAAGGGAAGGAAGGACAGCAATTAGACCAACACGAAGACTGACTGAAATAGGTCTCCAAAGTCCTTGGGTTGATTCTGATTGGCCCATCTTGATTGATCCCCTGACTCCTAAACTAATCACAGTGGCTATGAGGATGGAGCGCTATCCCGATTGGCCAGGCTTAGTCACATGACCTCCTCTAGGGCCAAAAGCACCGAGTCAGCTCCAGCTCCACATAAACCATTACGCAATAGCAGAAGATGGCCACCAAAAGGAAACAATGTAAGAAAGATTTTTAAGTGTCTGCTGCGGTAGTAGAGTCTGTCTAATCAAGTGGACAAAGAGTGATTCTGGAGGGTTTTATAAACACTGCCTAGCAACATCTTCCATGAACTGGTATCTTTTACCTCCACACCCCTCCCTGGGCCTCTGCACTGACTGGTCTATGATTCTAGCTCCCCATGAAAGTGTTTCTCATTGGGTCACAACGACATACAGTTGACAGGCTGTGTTGTCTGAGGTTAACGTGACACGACTTTGGTCAAGAAGACTTTCTTTTTAAGAATGCCATGGATGAACACTCTCACAGTAGAAGCAAGCTCTATAGTATTGCCAGAAGCACTGTGGCTGGATCTAAAAGATAACTTCCTAAGATGATGAAAAAAGGATTAGTCTGAGAACTTGATGCAATTCTCTTCACAATATGTGTTTCTAGATCAAGACAAAGATGAACCAATCTTTGATCAGTCGTAGAAATAGACAGGAGACACAGAAATGACCTCAGTGGCCTAGCCAAACCCTGTAAATCGTGAGTCTTTGCTTTATCTTTTCAAAGTGACTTCTCCTCTCACACTTTCTTTTCTCTGCAAAGCATAGGCGGTTCACTTTAGTTAAGCATTAGTCATGTGCCCTGCCTTCAAATTTCTTCACCTTTTCATAACTCTCATATAAACAGTCAAAAGTAGCCTGTGGTCCAGAATGATGTAGATTTCTGAGCATGTACTGAAGTCAAATTATTATAAGATTCACACACAAACATGAGAGTTGAACCTAGAAGTTTATATAACACTAAGGAGGGCAACATAAAAAGATGAATAAAATTCTCTTTTTTTCATATCAATCTCCCAGAAACAATATATTTGTCATGTTTGGATTCATGCTTCCCAAGCCAGGCATCGCAAGGCATCCTTTACAGATGTGCATCTGTCCTTTCAAACTAGAACACAGTATTTTTCCTTCCCTTGTTTGTTTCCCCTCCCTCCCTCCCTTCCTTCTTCCTTCCTTCCTTCCAAAACCCA
Organism: Delphinapterus leucas; assembly: GCF_059928025.1. NCBI lineage: Eukaryota > Metazoa > Chordata > Mammalia > Artiodactyla > Monodontidae > Delphinapterus > Delphinapterus leucas. The sequence goes on from NC_143138.1 coordinate 80,739,627, forward strand.
CTAAGAGACACTGTCAGCTGCACTCTGCCCTCTCTCTGCCCCTCACCCCATCTTATAAGCTGCCTTTCAGAATTTCCAACTAGCACGACACAGCCCTACAAACAAAAGGACACAGAGCAAATGCCCTAAATTGCTAGATACTAAAAATGATTTTTTAAAATCATTCGGAAAATAACATGTAATCCAAAATATTATATATTCATAACGAAACGCCAGAAGACACAAACACAAAGAAATCTACAAGCAGCAGTCCGTCCACACAAAGATAACCAATATGAACACACTGCTCTAGATTTGTTCAAACTGTGTTTGCATATATACAAACACACATAAAATACATAGAACATATACATACATATACAATACATACATATTACTATATACATTTCATTTTTGTAAAACATACCTATTACATTACATTTACTGTATACTGTATAGATTACTATGTAGATACTATACAGATTACTTTTAATAAACAATGCAATATTACGTGCTATCTTGTAACTTTCTACCACCTGCACTACACATTGCAAACACTGTTCTATACCAATTCATATTCATCTATGACATCATTTTTTTTTACATCTTTATTGGAGTATAATTGCTTTACAATGGTGTATTAGTTTCTGCTTTACAACAAAATGAATCAGTTATATATATACATATGTTCCCATATCTCTTACCTCTTGCGTCTCCCTCCCTCCCACCCCTCCAGGTGGTCACAAAGCACAGAGCTGATCTCCCTGTGCTATGCGGCTGCTTCCCACTAGCTATCTGCCTTACGTTTGGTAGTGTATATATGTCCATGCCTCTCTCTCGCTTTGTATGACATCATTTTTAATACATGAATGAGTGAATGATGGCCCTGAGAGGAGGGACAGAGTATGGATAGCAGTGAAATCCCTTGTGACACTGTGGGTACACCATAGGGAGGAACTGTGTGGGTATGTGGAGAAAAAAAAGAGCTACCTCACCAAAAGCTTTCATACTGGTCTTTTCATGCAGAATGTCCGGCATCTGCCATCTCCCCACTCCAAGGTGGGTCCAAAAGGAAGCTGAGAACCTCCAGGTGGCAGACACAAGAGCAGGAGGCCTTATCTTGGCACCTCTGGCTCTGGAAACTCCTGGAGCAGCAGTTCACAAAGCTTCAGGACCCCTTTATACTTTGCAAAGTCATTCTACCAAGTCCTTTCCCCTGTGCACAGGGTTCCCCAGGAAGGGGACTAGATTATGTAGATGTTACACTTGTAACATGCCAGCAACTTCCACCACCATCCAGAACAAGCTGGCACCTATGCCTCTTCAACACACATCTCCTGTTTAAGTAGTGCTCCCTCATTAATGTTAGGAAGTTAGCAACAACGACAACAAAAGATGACAAAGTTAGTAATTCTGACACGTAAAATGTACATCATAATCATAGTTTTGGTGGAGAACTTATGCTAAAGTGAGAGTAATGAAATCTTAATCACACTGGAGGGCCTCGTTAGAGCCTCAAGTATTTCATCTTCACTGAGATGCAGCGTGAGCCTCAGAGAGCTTAATGTGAATATTAGCATGTTTTCTGGATTAGAAAAAGTGAAAATCTGCTAGGTGTACCTGTGAACATATATATTTTAAAAAGCCCATCACTTGCCGACACACCATCACCACAAACAAGGCAATCTGATACTCCAAGCACGGCACTGACAATGAGAAACCTGCACAGACAGGTTTAATTAGCCTGAACGCTGTGGATCTTTATAAAAGACAATGCAGGTATTAGAGCTTTCTTCCACCCCAGCTAGGTTTTTTAAAAAGCACATGTGTGTGTACATAAACTCAGTCACATTGTCCTGTCAAAATTATGATGTAGCGGTGGAAAGGGATACTAAGAGAAGTGGTTTCCATAGCAACAGAAAACTGCCACCACACTGGAGATCTCTGAGTGATTCTGTCTCATCTCTCAGGTTCTTACTAGAATGACTTGCTCAGGTTATCTTTCAGCCGTCCAGAGGAAAATCCCTTAGGCACAGGACTCCAATTGTTCTGAATCACCTGAGTTTGGCCATAAGTACAAGGTCTTTGGAAAGGAAATTTTACTGCACACCTGGCTCAAGATTACCACGAGAATGTATGCTACCTGAGAGTAGGGTTTTTCCCGTTTTGTTCTTTGCTGAATCCCCATTACCTCGGATAATGCCTGGCACATACTAGGTGCTCAATAAATATCTGTTAAATGAATGATCACAATGAAAAACACAGCACAAATGAGAACCACAGCATAAACTCCATACTTTGTTGTAAAATCGCAAGGCCCAGGATTAGGGTCAAAAGAACTCAATTTTTCAATCTACTCAGAACTCCAAGTAAAATTCCTAAGTTTTATTCTTTATCCCTTCCATTTATCATGAAGTCATTCAACTGAGACAGGAGTACAGTGGTGAAATGGGTGGACTCCAATACCAAAATGCCTGGGTTTGAATCCTGACTCTATCACTACCTGACCTTAAAGGGATCAGTTACCTATGTGTGCCCCAGTGTCTCCATCTGAGAAACAGAGTGAGTTAATAGGACCTACCTCGCATGTCGGCTATTATCACTGAGCACGTGCTATACATAAAAAGATGACTAAAACATCCCCAAGTTTCTACTACAGCACCACCACGTGATATTATATATCTTGTTACATGTCTAACTCTCCCCACCAGGAAGCAGAAATGACAATCATCAGGTAGCCTTCCATTGTCTCAACTATGCAAAAGCTGGTGGACATTTTCCTACAATTGGGAAGTGGACTTAGAAACTCTGTACCAAATCTCTGAAGATCACACCACAATGAATAGATGTAGATTCCATCAGCTGCTCAGAAACTAAGACTGGAAAGCAAACATGTGGGCTTTCTGATCCACAGCACAAAAAAGAAGGAATGCAAGGGACTTCAGTGAGACCAAGCCAAGGGGGCTGAAAGACAGGAACTGTGAATCTCCTCCGTCACTCTCCACCCAGACCGGAGAATGAGTGGCAACACATTTCATTCCAGCCAACTAAAAAACTAATGGAAGTAGCCAGCCTTAGCCGATCACAGACAAAAAAAATCTGGAGGTTAGGATTTTGAGACGCTCCAAGCTGGATGCTCCAGTATTAGAAAAACCTGTGCATGGAAACGAAATCTCTCAAAAACTTGATTCCAGATCATTTAATTAGCAATAAAGAAAGAAAGAAAGAAAAAGGGGAAAGAAACTATTATTTAAAGGGTTAATAGTCTAGTTGCTTTTCAAATATTTTTTGAAGCCAGTTTAGCAGGGGAAGAGTGATTTATACAAACAAATTCTTGGCAGACAAAGTAGAGAAATATAAAATTATGCAAAGACTGGTTCAGATTAAATGAATTACTGCTGCATATGAATCAGTCTTTTTTCAAGAAGCTATACAGTATAAAATAGACACGGTCTTGTAGTTCATTCGATTTACACTTCCATCTTATTTAAACTATGCCACCTAGAGAATAAAATAATTCAATGCTCTTTATATAAAACACCTTGGCTTAATATTTCACAAAGAGGAACCCTGCTTTTGAATTAAATTATGCCAAAATGGGAGTCCAGGAGAAAAGCAAATTCAGTGTGTGAGATGCTAGCCATTCAACCTGGTAAAAACACTGAGTCTCTGACATTGGATAAATGTTGCAATGTACATTTTCCTACAACTGGGAAGTGAATTTAGAAACTCTACCAAATCTTTGATAATCATACCACAAAGCAGGCGTATACAGCCATGTTCTCCTGTCGGGGCACCGAGTTTCTGCGGCATTTAGAAAGCCCATAGTCTTTGAATGATGCCACTGTTACTTCACAGATGATACCTAGGAAATAGCCAGAGAGGATGATGGTCTCGCATACACACTGATTTGAAAGAAGGCCATACTCTAAATTCTCTAGGCCACCATCCATAAGTGTGCTAGAAAGCACAGCTTCTCAACCAGGGTTCCAAGGAAGACTGATGCCCTTGGCCCTGGAGGTCTGGGTGGGGATTTGCGCAGCTGAGAACCCCAGCGTGGTCTCACCCTATGTGCATTTTATTAGAGCTGCAAATTCCCTCTGAAATGTCATGCAAATATCACCATTGTCCATTTCAGCCATGATATGCCAAAAGTTGGAGGTGGAAGGACAGGATATATTATAGCTGCATACAATGTTAACAGGAGTTTGGAAGAAAACAAAATACAGGGGGATGAGGATTCTGTGACCAAATGAGAATAGTAAACGGTGAGACAAAGTAAAAAGATATTTCTTCACTACAGGACCTTGAAAAATTCCTTAATATGCTAAAGGAATATGATACTTCTGTATCTCACCAACTTATTTGACAGCACTCGAATTTTAATGGTGTTTCATCAGGATTAAGAATGCATAGGACACAGTTTGAGAAATGCTGCTCTAAGTAGTTAACTTATGACCTGATGAAGGGGCTTCAATAAGCATTTCAGTTACATCTGAATTATTTTTTAAAAAATAAAAAAGAAAGGGGGAATTATTCCAGATGGAGTTCCCAGTGACGTGGACGTTTTATGATACAAAGTACAGAATGGGATCTGGGAGAAGAGAGTAAGAATATATTTGGATGGCCTCAATTAATTCTGCCATTTTACTTCTAAAATATTACAGGTGTATTTGTACATTGTTTGTCTGTTTCCTTTTGCTTCATTCAAGGAGTATTTGTGAGTGCCTACTATGTGCCCTAGGCACTGGGGAATCCCATCATCCTTAGAGATAAACAGAGTGGGCCACATGGAACTTCCACCCTCAGAAAGAGACAGACGATAGAAATGTTGATATATAAAACAAACTCAGATGTGAAATTATGTTATGATTTTAAGTGTTACCCATCAACCTGGGTGATGTGACACAGAAAGAAAGACTGGGGGTGACATAGGAGTGGAGTCTGTAACCATGAGACTAAGTCAGCCAAGCAAAGATTTGGAAAAAGAGATTTCCCTTACCAGGCAAATGACATGTACAAATGCTTTGAGATAGAAATGAGTTTGTGGGGAAGAGTAACAGAACAACCACAGTTGGAGCCCCTCCTAAGAGGGAGAAAGTGGCAAAAGATGAGCCTGGAGACCCAGGGAGGGAATGGATCACGTGGGGCCACAGTAAGGAATGTGGATGTTCATCTAAGGAAGAGGACTCAGCACTTTTTAGCAGGAAAAGGCACTGACATGATTTCTGTTGTTAAAAACAGGTGCTGCTATGTGGGAAACAGCAGTAGGAAAAGCTAAAGAAATGCAGCCGTAATTCACACCTAAATATGGTAGGTTACCTCCTCAAACCTCAGGGCCTAAAAGTCCAAATCTGATATTCACCCAGCTAAGAACCAGATGTTCTGTCACACAGGGACACTGCACTATTGTCAGAGGAGATACAGTCATCCCAAAGAAGTGATGCAAAACAAAACACATTTGCTTTCATATTATTTTGTCTAGGGCATCATTTATTCTCAACAACCTTCTGTTGAATCTTAACTGAAAGGAAAAAAAAAAGAACTTGAGGATAAAACTTTTTAAACTACATAAGCATTATTCCTCTAGTAGAACCCAAGTGTGTATCAAAGACAATTATTTTTTAAAATAGTAAGGCTTTACCTTGATTCTTAATCAATACCCATATAACATTGCCTCACAAAATGATAACTTACCATGTTTAATAACCCCTGAGATTTAAAAAAGAAAAACACAGCATACAGTAAAATCTGATTAATTCTGATCCTATTTAAAAAATGGGATTTTGTAAGAATTTGGACCTGGGTAATCTGCAACTGTATTCTGCTTTATCCAATTTTTTCAAATTCTGTTCAACAAACTAGTGATTAAGAAACAATGGCAGGGAGGACAGTATTCAATCTGAAGAGAACAAACTATACAGAAATATATTTATACAGAACCAACACACTCATTACAAACTGCTTATCTACTCATTCTTGCAGGCCACCTAAAGATTTCTATCACACTGTTGGCCTACTTTGAGGTTGCTTACATCTGTGTATAAGAAAACAAATGTATTCATTTAAAAATATTTCCTAGTTGAAATTTTCAGTAAGGCTAGCTAGCCTTTGAGGTTGGTTCAAATCACAGCAATCAGTGTGTTTTAACATTCTAACATTATGCACAATAGATAATAAAAACCCAGCATATTCTATTTGGTGACTTGCAGACCTCCAGCTATCCAGGTTTAGAAATGATGCTGAATCTAACTCAGAGGAGATTCCTTGAGCAGACCTGTGCCTGTCCTCTCTGGGAACCCATCTTTGAGGCTCCCATCACTAATAAAAGTAAACTCCACCTCCTGACCTTTTCAGCTGTTCCAGGAATGCAGCAGTAACCAGAGTCTCCTGAGACAACCTCTGAGTCAGTCTACTGTAAATACAGTACTGCATTCTAAGCAGCAGACTGGACTAGATTTTAAAATAAGTGGTTCGCAATAAAAGACAGCAACACAAAAATCACCATATAATGCAATCCTGCTAGCGTTGATCTTCAGTTATACAGTAGTACAGGATGATTTAATTAAATAAGAAATGCTGGATTATTTTCTTTCTGTTGCCAAACACTTTGGGACCTCATGTTCATTAAAAATTAAAACTTGGCCACAAATACCAAGAATCTAATTACATTTCTCAACATCTGTCTTTCATTCCAGGCCAAAAGAAAATAATATTTACAGAAGAGCAGATTGCAACAAAATATACTGCTGTCTTTTCATCTAGTTGAATGGTGAACATCTCCATTGCATAAGTTGCCTTTTAGGTGGTATATCAGTTAGGAATGCTTTTGGCTGCAAATAAGAGAATCCTTAAATAACAGTGGCTTCAATAATTAGTAGTTTATTTTTCGTCTAGAAATCTGGAGGGAGGTGGCCCCTGGGGGTGATTCAGCTATTCAACAATGCTGACAAAGACACAGCTCCCTCCTATTTTACCATCCTCAGCATGTGAATTTTCTTCTTCAAGCCTGTCACCTCACTGTTACAAGACGGCTGCTACATTTCCAAGCAACATAACCTCATTGAAAGCAGGAAGCAAGAGAGACAGAGGCAAAAGGATTTATCTTCATGGGTGTCTGTCATTTTTATTCAGGGAGGAAATCTCTCCCATTTCCCCTTAAGCCTTGTTGGCCAGAGTTAAGTCACATGCACAATTCTACACCAATCACTGCTGAAGCAGAATGGGATGACCAGACTGGCTTAGGCCAATCATGATTCATCAAGGATGACTGGGTCACACCTTCTTTGCCTGAGACCAAGTAATTGTGCTGACTAAACACAAAATTGGGGTTCTCTTAGCAGGAACAAGGGGGAGATCAGTGCTGGGTAGGCAATGAAAGTTGTTTATGCCACAAGTGTTTCATAGACTTGGAAGGATGTATGAAAAACCCCATAAAACATGGCCATTAAAGAAGAAAAACAATAGTATGTCTTCTGTTTCCTGTAAAATATGAATACTGTAGGAAGCTGAAATGGGTCAGAGCTATAAAAGAGGATGGGTTATTGTCTAACTCTCCTCCCTGGATTTTCTGGGGTTTGTTCTTAATAAGAGAGATGGTCATCTCCATACCAAGTTTTACCATGTCCTCTGCAAAGAAGCAGGATGAAAGCAAATCACCTCTGGAAATAACTTCCCGCCCCCAAACGCAGTGATTGGATACTCAAAGGGTCACCAAAGTACAACAGGTATTTCATCCACTTTCCCTGGAAGGTGATTTAAATGTCCATTTTAAATGCACAACACATACCCCAGTGATATAACAAGTAGTATACAAAGAAAAGGTGAAACTTCTAAATACGCTTGGAGGAAATCTGTCCTCAGAATGTTAGAGCTCCAAAGGAAATATAAGGATGTTTGTTTGCCAAGTCAGACACACATACAAGTAATTTCCATGTTATAGCTAAAACCACCATCACACAGCCAATCTTAAAATTTGGCTGCAGTCTGGCTAAAACTGAATTCTAGCAGCATATAAAGAAATTTACATTATCTTGCATAAATTAGCAATTTTTAGTGCTTTAAATAGTAAATGGTACTTCTTAAAACTCAGCGAATAAGCAAACTGTGCATATTTATCCCCAGGAATCAAGGACTAAGATGAACACTGAATGTTGATAGTCGCCAAAATTGGAACGTAAGGTGTAATCTCTATTCTTGCTAAGTTTTATAAGCACAGGGCAGAATGAGTCTTCAAATTTTAGAACCGGCCAAATATAATAGTGTTATCAGTGATTATCTGGGGTTCAGATATCATATTCAGATGATAATAAAATGTCACAATTAAACAATTCTATTATACGTTGTGGAAATTTTTCCCATTTAAATTACTTTGCTTCCTAGTAGAAAATAACCATGTAAATCAATTAAGCAAAATATCTCTTGCCAACCTGTTCAGGAGTGAAAGGAATTCAGTCTTGGTGTAAAGATAAAGCCCAGAAATCTGAGACAACAGAATATAGAGAAGAAAAGCTCCTGCCTTTCTTTTCATTGTCTGTATGGTAGAATTACAGTCCAGTTCTCTGGCACTTAGCAGTCAAACAAAACACACACACAGGCAGTATCTGGCCACTCCGATTTAAGAGACACAAAAACTTGCAAATACTTTGTACATACGCACTTCTTGATTGATTCCTAGGGAGGCTACTAAACAACACCTACAGGAGAATCTAATTTTCATCCCAATTCTCACATCTCCAAGAACTCTCTGCATCCCCAGAATTTGCCATGCAAGAAAGACAGAGAGAAGAAACGGTTTCTGAATTATTCCAAACCAGTATCCCTGCCCCAGACTCTAACATTAAGTTGCTCTCTACTGCCTTCTAAAGGAGCTCAATATTACAGCAGGAAAAGGCCAGACTGCTAAAGCTTTCACATCATCCATCACACACCTATTATTCACTTTATTTCTGATGACTTAAAAACAAGAATGTGAAATTGATTAAAAATGAGGATTTCTTCAGTAAAACACTCAAAACTCTTCTGAGACTTAGGTTTTTCCATTTTGACTACCATGAGGAAATCATGCAAAAATCTTGCCACAGACTGTATATCACGTTTAAGCATAAGTAATCCATTACCCAATCCCCCCAGGTCTGATCCACTTCCTGGAGTTTATACATCCACTAAATGAAGGTGCTAGACTGTACATGCTCTATAAGAAGTGTCTCTAAGTTCTAAAAAACTATGACTCAGTGATTCTTTTTTTAAATTTAATTTCATTTTATTGAAGTACTGCTGATTTACAGTATCATGTTAGTTTCAGGTATACAGCACAGTGATTCAGTTATACATATATATACATACGTGTGTGTGTGTGTGTGTGTGTGTGTGTTTATATATTTTCTTTTTCAGATTCTTTTCCCTTTAGGTTAGTGTAAAGTATTGAGTATAGTCCCCTGTGCTATACAGTAAGTCCTTGTTGGTTATCTATTTTATATACAGTAGTTTGTATGTGTTAATCCCCACCTCCTAATTTATCCTCCCCCCTTTTTCTCCTCTGGTAACCATAAGTTTGTTTTCTATGTCTGCGGGTCTATTTCTTTTTTGTAAGTAAGTTCATTTGTATCATTTTTTTAGATTCCACATATAAGCAATATCATATGATATTTGTCATTCTCTGTCTGGCTTCCTTAGTATGATGATCTCTATGTCCATCCATGCTGCTGCAAATGGCATTATTTCATCCTTTTTTATGGTGACTCAGTGATTCTTGAATGCACTGACTAGAAACTCAAATGAGAGAAATAAGCTGAGTATAAAACATTAGGGAATTGGTGAGGGCTGTGACAAACTGGAGCACTCATGCCCCTTTAAAGGGGTAACGATCTACTCAGATCTTGCTGATTATGTGGGCTCAGGGTTGCAAAAGCACCTAATTTTTTTTAAAGAAAAGCCCCCCGAAATGTATATAAAATCTCCATAATTTTGACATTTAAATTACCACAAAACACTATACTGAGGGAAGGAAATCACAACAGATTGGATTTCGCCCACCAGAGCAGGCATCTGTCGATGGCAACTGCACGCCAAGAGACAAACCAGACAAGGAAAACTCATCCATCTCTCCTACAATGAGATTCATTCTATCAAAAAACCATCTGGTTAATAGAGACAGATGTAGCAGATGTGGTAACTTGAAGACTGCTTAAATCTTCCTTGGGTGTTTCATGTTAATTTTGAAACAAAGTAGCTTTATATGGCAAATTAAAGCATAAATAAATCACTCCCATAGTCTGGACTATTTCTTCCCCTGCTGGCTCAGTCCAAAAGCTCAGAGGACAGAGAGTCAGATGGATACACCCAAGAAGGAAGTGGAAGAACAGCCTTAACATTTGCAGGAGGCCACGTCACCACTGCTGTTAGGAATCCTCTCCCAGAGAAGGGCAATGCAGGTCTGCTAAAACATAAAAGTTCCAGTCTTAACCCCTACCGTTAACTTTTCCACATCTTGGGTCTGATTTAAACTTCAGTCTGCTCTACCTATCGGCATAATGGCCCTTCCTCACTTCCATTTATCCTTTTCAAAAATGAGTGCAGACTCCCAGTCCATTGTTTCCAGAGCTGACAGATCAAGGCATGGAGAAGAGATTTAGCAAATGAGGATGAGTTGGCGAAATGCCAACTTATTTTCATTTGCAGGTTAAATACACTGTCTTATCTATATAACCTTTACTATCATTAGTCAAATCTCTATTTCAGCAAGCAGCACTGAAGTCTCCTTGGTGACTGTTCCCAACTCAAATATATGACCTTTGAAGATTCCTGAAGGAAGCAGAGTTGCTAAAATTTAATAAAAAGACCCAATCTCTCCAAATATATTTATGCATTTACCAGAAATTCCCAGGGGGCCTAAATCCAGTATCATATCTGGATTAACAGCTCTGGAAAAAAGAGACAGACTAAGCAAGTGAAAAAGAGACAGACAGAGAGTGAGCAAGAGAACAAACCCTAAAATTATCCTACTAACCACTGTATAATAATTCACATGAGAGTTTCTCTCTATATATTAAAGAATGTTTGATCCTGTACATACGGTTAAGTTACTTATTTTTATCAATCATTTAAAAATAAATTATTCCTGAAGGAGATACAAAGTTAAATTTAAAGAAATGGATGGATGACATCCATTTAAAGAAAATGGATGTCATTTAATCTCCAAAGATTTCTTCAGATCCCTATTATAATTGTGCTCCATTCCTAGCATTTAATTTTTCCCTTGAAAATGAATGTATGAGAGCCATGCAGATGGCTTCGTTTACAATTTCACTGTATTGATTGCTGTCTGCAAGTGTTCTAATAGGCAAATGAAAGCAGTATTTACGTATTGTTTCGGTCTCTCGTTTTAAAAGTAGGTAAGGCCCATTTTTTTAAGTATATTTTTTTAAAGACAGGAGGTCAATAGAAAATATAAACGTTGCAAGTGACACCTAAGGTTATGTAAGACAGGAACCCAGGGGCCACTAAGTGGAATCGGTGGGATTCCGTAGACTTGCTGCATCATGTGGAGATTATAAATCAGAATAATCAGTCATGTTGTCAAAGGGTCAAGCGCAACCTGAAGACTCTACTCATGCTCAGACAGCACTGAATTCATTATCCATAGCTCTTGCTATGGATCATTCGGAATCAGCGGCAACTCTCTAAGCTGCTGTAAAAATACAACTCCCAGGCCCCAGAGCAGCAAATCAATAGTGATTATTATCAACAGCCTACTAAAGACCAAAATAAAGGCAACATGTAGTGACCAAGGAGCTCCACAATTAAAGATCTCTCCTCCGCTAATTCTCATTTAAAACTAAAGAAATTAGACATTTCAATACAAACAGTTTAAGAATAACTGCCACCATCCATTAAATTTATACAGACCACGCCAGGCACCATGCCAATCACGTTACAGGCACCGCGTCAGTAAATCCTGAGGAAGTCTTTGTGAGGCTGCCGTTTTTATCCGCATAGTCAGAGCTCATGGACACCCATGGAGACAGACAGCCTGGTCAGGTTCACCCCACCAGTGAGTCAACCTGAGCTGTAGCCGAAACCCAAGACTCTACCTCCAAAGCCACATATCTTACCTAAGATGCTCCAACAACTAAAACTCCTAGACACAGACTTTTCAGGAATAACACAGATATTTGTTAAAGTGAATTCAGAGAGGAAATGGTTGGTTATCCACCCCTCATTCATTGTTCCCATCATTCGATTCTCCTGTGATTTTCTATGGGTCTCGCTACAAAAGGACTTTCACTCTGTCACTGGATCTCAAACCCGTAAGAAAAGTTTCAAGAAACAGCAGCAGACACAGCTATTTGGGATTTGCCAGTGGTTATTTCTAGATGAATAAAGCTCCAGGGGCCAAGAATAGAGCCCCCATTTAACCGAATACTATTAATTTCAAAGACAACATCATTCACCAAATATTACAAATACCTATATTCTTACCTGCCAGAACTGATTGTTAATATTGTCTACTTCAAGCCTTTTAAAATGGACGGATGGGTGGATGAGTGGATGGCTGGCTGGCTCCCTGGGCAAAGAGCTAGACAGAAAGACAGGTCGGCTTCAAAATTAATGATAAAAGCAACTTCTTCAGGTAAGGGAAAAGTCAATCTTTGGAACTAATTTATTCATTCACCAAATATGCCTTGAATTAGAACTCAACAATATGGTACTCACTAAGAATCCTATGGGGCACAAGACAATGGTATAATATTGCTCCAAGTGTTCCAATAGAGATAAGTGGAGAGTATTATGGGGACCTAGCAAGAGGGAGCTAAATCCCTGTCCTACAGACACCAGGGGTGCCTTCCTTCAGAGGTGGCAAATGTCTACAGCACCAGGTGAGTGACATCAATGAGCTGTGGGGCCTGAAAGCCTGGTATTAAGGGATTCAGCCACTCCTCACTCACAACCAACTGCCCCCACCTACTGCCAGCCCTTCCAACCCTGCTGAAAGCAGGAAATACAGGCTTTCAGCGAGTAGGTAGCCAGGGCCAGGTCACAAAGGCCCAGGTAAGTCATGTCAAATTAGAACCAATGGACAGGTTTCAAACAGGGAAGTGAGATCATCAGATTGCACTTCATCAGCATCACTCCAGCTACCTGTGGTAAGGAGGTCAGAGGGGGTGATGATAGGGAAGGTCTAAAGTTTCACTTCAGGGATTACTGAAAACACATACCCACCCACACACCATTAGCCTATGAAACCAGCCTCATTAGGCCTCCTAAAATTAGATTCTGTATTCCTTTACAATTTTCTAACTTAAAAAGAAAGACTCAGGGTAAACAAGAGTGCTTTCAAAAGTTCTCCAGTTTTCTTTTCCACTTTGTGCCAACGGCTTCAGGCCACATCTTCTCACTACGGTCCCAAAGTGTTTAAATCGCAGGTTTACAATGAAACGAGCAATGATCAATGATCCTCTCCACGGCCTCCAAGAAGACTTATAATGGTTTTCTTGTGCTAGTTTAACCGAAGCCTCTGATAGGAAAGTATACTCAGTACACACACGTACCTCTGTGTATACACACACACACCAAACCGGCAACCCATATTCACATTTCTGCCACGAAACACCATGGATCACCTTTCAGTGGGTGTGCCTTTTAGGTTTTTATGATCATGCACTGACAACGACACTAATGACTGATAATATCACTAATAATATTTTCTGAGTGCCAGACATTGCACAAGGTACATTTCGTACATGACCCTAATATGTAATCCTCACCTGAATCCTAGGAGGTTAGTGCAATTACCATCCCCACTGTACAGGGACAGAGAGCAATGCTTAGACAGGTTAATGACCTGGCCGACAGGTTACCCACCCAGTAAATAAAGATGCTGAGATCTGAACCTGGAGAGCCTGACTCCAACCGGTGTATATCTCAAAGCCACACCCACCGTATCAAGTACAAGAACAACAGAGACTGATCTACAAAGGCTTCTGTTGTTATGTGTCAATAACAAAAACAATAGCAACAACAGGCATGACTTATGGGGCACCAGGGACCATGTCAAACATTTTACATAATCTCATTTAATTTTAAGAGATGATTCTCAGAATCCCTACGCTCATGTTTTGAGACAATGCATGCATTTTTCTTTTTCCTTTTACAAAAATCCAACACCCCCCAGAGCATGTTTCTCATTCAATAATTCCTTTTCTACAGAGAGCAAATAAGGGCTTTGAACCCTGACGCATCAGAATGTGATGTGGGGCTGCACCAGGAATTTGTCCAAACTTTGGCAAATTCTATGGTTTCTGAGCCACTCTGTCCTCATCCATGAAATGAAGGTTCCAGGCTTTTTTCTAGAACTCTTCAGAGGATGACATAAAATACCACATGTGAGTGAATGTGTGTGTGCAATGCCTGGGACCTGGCAGGATAAGTGCCCAGCAGGGGGCCATGTTCTTACTCAAGCGAAGACCTGCAACCAAACTGCCTCCTGTGTTCTCACCCTTTTAATGAATTCCATTCTGTACAAATTGTCCTTAGATTCATTATCAGACTTCCCCTGGATTCTGCTGAGTCGGTAAACTTCTCTGTCCCTGCATCTACAAAACCCTATAGCATTTGTCATACAATCAATATAGAAAACAGACTTAAGAAGCTGCTGTTAATTGAGGAAACCTGCTGATCGACAATATGTCTTGGAAATGTTTGTAAACAAACTCTGAAACATCTACCCACAAACAAGCCTGAAAACAAACACAAAATTTAGTTTTGAAGGGGGTAAACAGAAGGTAGGGAAAAATAAACCCTATCTTGTCGATCTATGGAAAGAAGAATCCTATCTGCTTTCTATCTACAAAATTATCTGCACAGAGTCCGAATGCTAGATACTCATAAGAACACAAACAGGAGTCATGATCGCCGCTCTCATTTTCCTGAGATCACGTGTTAAAATAAATAGCTTTGTTCCCATGGTGATAATACTTATAGCCTAGTGTAAAAAAGTTCCACCCTCTCAAAATCCGTTCATTCAATCAACTGTATATGAAGTTCCTACTGTGTGCCTGGTACCATTATACACAATGAGGAGACAGTTAAGAAGATCCCGAAGAGTTTGTCCATCCAATTATTCATACTCCACCATCCCACTTCTAAATCAACCAAGAAAAATGTTTCTGAAGTAAACCTAGTTTCTTCCAGTATTTTAAAATGCTAAAAAACATTTCCACTACTTTCATTAAGGCTTTTGTGAAAAATGAGTATTTTTCCCCTGTCCCTAGGGGAAGAAAACTTTCATTTTCTTCTGTTGGTTCTCTAATCTTGAGTGGGATACATTTCAGTAGAAGAAAAGAAAATCTGGGGAGAATTTATTTACACACAGGAAAGATACATATTCACCAAGACTCCATTATTGTGTGCAAGCTTTATCCTTCTACTTCTTTTTTTTTATTTATTTATTTATTTTTGGCTCTGTTGGGTTTTCGTTGCTGCGCGTGGGCTTTCTCTAGTTGCAGTGAGTGGGGGCTACTCTTCCTTGCAGTGCGCAGGCTTCTCATTGCAGTGGCTTCTCTTGTTGCGGAGCATGGGCTCTAGGAATGCAGGCTTCAGTAGTCGTGGCACGCAGGTTCAGTAGTTGTGGCTCACAAGGTCTAGAGCACAGGCTCAGTAGTTGTGGCACAGGGGCTTAGCTGCTCCGTGGCATGTGGGATCTTCCCACACCAGGGCTCGAACCCGTGTCCCCTGCATTGGCAGGCGGATTCTTAACCACTGCGCCACCAAGGAAGTCCCTTCTACTTCTTAAAAAATGAGACTTCACCCTCCTTCATTAGAATTCTAGTAAGGGGATGCACTCGAGTTTTGTGGGTTTTTTTTTTTTTTAACAACTCTTTGAAATTGTTCATTATATTACAAATCAGTTTTGAGGAGAGGCCAAAAGCATCTTGAGTATCCAGTGACAGAGAAAAGAAGGAGAGCTAACTTTGTTTTGTCTGTCTGTTTGTTTGTTTGTTGGCTACAATGCACAGCTTGTGAGATTTTAGTTCCCTGACCAGGGATTGAACCCTAGCCCTTGGCAGAGAGACCTCAGAGTCCTAACCATGGGACAGCCAGGGAAGTCCCAGGAGAGCTAACCTTGGAAAACACTTACAATGGTTTGTTCATGGGCAGGTTACCTGCACTTAGTTTTCAAGTGTCTGAATTAAACAACCTGCATCAGAGAATTTCAGACCAGAGGAAGGCGATAGAATCATAGACCGTCCAGCCCACTGTCTCCCAAAATACACCCCACAGAACTAGTTTGCATGGGTCAGATGATGGGATTCTGCTGGTCAAACTTGACTGGTCAAACCCTCTGGGCTCAGAGGGCCCAGAAGAATGACTGGCATACAGTGAGTGCTCAAGAACTACATGCTGAATGAATGAAATGGACGAGTCAGCGTAACCAGGAATGGGATGAATGGCACTTGGTCTTGAATGAATGTGACTGATTAGGACAAAATCTTACGTAGTTGATAGTATGGATGCAAAGGCTCCAAAGATACGGAAAAAATACTTATAAAAGAACATTAAATCAAAGAAAGTAGATGTAGAATTTACTGTACTACAGGAGTTTAACTTCAGCAACAAGAAAGACTATCAGGAAACATGTTAACAATATAAAAAGCAAGAAAAATGTGCCCAGGTATTAACAGTGAAATCTCTGAGGGGTAGGACTATGGCTGATTTATTTTTTAACGTCTTAAAAATTGTGATAAAAATGTGTGTCTTTGTATGTGTGTGTGTGTGTGTGTGTGTGTGTGTGTAAAAAACCATTAAATTCTCCATTTTTAAGTATACAATTGAGTGGCATTAACTATACTCAAAATGTTGTACAACCATCACTATCTATTTCCAAAAGTTTTTCAATCATATCTCAGTAAGACTGGAGGGAAAAAACTTAGTCACCACCTCAAACAAAAATTCTGTAATTATTAAGCAATAATTCGAATTCCCTCCTCCCACCCCTGGTACCCTCTAGTCCACTTTCGGTCTCTATGAATTCGAAAGAATTCATTTAAATGGATCATCTAATACTGGTCCCTTTGTGTGGCTTATTTCAATTAGCATAATGGTTTCAAGCTTCCTCTTCAACTGATATTTTTTAAAAATTTATATTTGTATATTTGAATTTTTTTTTAGAGTGGAAATGTTATATACAGGAAATCATCAGGCTTTGTGGCTTAATAATGAGTGATAAACAGGGAAGCAGAAGACAAAAAGGAAGTCACCCCAAGCAGGAAGAATATAGCAGGCACCGGGCAGACGATAGACAGTCTCCACAACGACGTGGGGATTGGTGCTCCTGGAGCGGTGGTCAGTAATCAGCCTAACAGAGAGCAGATGCAAGCCAGAGTGCCCTACAGAGCCCTTACCTCCAGATCCACTCCACTGACAAAAGCACAGAGCATATTACTTACAGCTGAAGCCCTAATTTTGTAGGCGAGTGTATTTCGCATGATTTGGCAGGTTGCAAAAGAACACAAGAAGACAGCATCTGTCAGGTTCCTTAGGAAACCAGGCAGAACGAAACATAATTCCTTACCTGAAAAACATAAACACATAACACATATTAAAATTCAATTGGTATAACTGTATGTCTTTCTTAGTCGTTTAAGCCACATGTTTAATCAATTATTTTTCTTCTCACGGAAGGCTGGCAATGACAAGGGGATACTGAAATCTTAATTCAAAGCACATTGTTCCCACAAATTCAAGACTGTTTTGATGGACACATTCCCATCTACGAGGTATATTTGATAAGTGTTCCTAACACAAATATATGAAACCACTGCATCAAACATAACTCAGAGTTGGCAGCAAGCATCAACAGGGCACTTAGTCATTTCCGGGACACGATAATCACATCATCAAATGAACCTTCCATTCGCACTCGAAATCCCATCTAACCCCTGAATTCACCCATTCACTAGTTGAATATCCATCCATTCACTCAGCACAACGTTTACTGAACACAAACTATGTCCACTGATGATCCACAGAGAAAAAGCAGGATACCAGCCATCAAGGACTTTAGATGCTAATCGAGAAATAAATGATGTTCAAGCCTCTTCCCTCTTTCCTAGTAAATTCCTAAAAAATAACTGTATTCGTTCTTACTTCTTCTGCCTAGTCAATCATTGGTGCAGTAAATATAATCAGAACATGTGTGCTAGGAATACACAACAGTGAACAAAAGCCCCAGTCCCTGCCCTCAGGGGCCTTATAGTCTAGTAGCAAATACAGATGTTCTAATATAAGTGTGTGTGATGGAATGGTAGAACACGGAGATGTAGTATGAGGTGAGAGAAGACCTCTTTGATGACACACATCTAAACTGAGACCTAAAGAATTAACAGGACTTAAAGGAAGCATCATTTAGGTGGATAGAAGTGGTTCTCAAAGTGTGATCAGGGGACCCATGAGAATTCCTAAGATCCCTTCACAGGATCTATAAGCTCAAACCCATTTCCTAATAATACTAACACGTTTATGCCCTTTACACTTTCACTTTTTTCAGAAGTATACAGCGGTGTTTTCCAGAGGCTATGTGACTAGTGGAATCACAACAGAATGAAGGCAGAAGCAATTATGAGACACCGTCTTCTATTAAATCAGACCAGAAAGAGATTGGCAAAAATATAAAGGAATGTTATATTTTTTTAATTTCTCAGTTTCAACTTCTATAAAGGTGACTACATAAGAAACAAGACCTTTCTGAATTCGCAAATATATTTATGAGTTGAAAGGAGTAAACTATGGACTTCAATTAAATAATATATTGATATTGGTTCATCAATGGTAACAAAAATATACAACACATGAGGTTATTAATAAAAGAAACTATGGGTGAAGGGGA
This sequence comes from Delphinapterus leucas, assembly GCF_059928025.1. NCBI lineage: Eukaryota > Metazoa > Chordata > Mammalia > Artiodactyla > Monodontidae > Delphinapterus > Delphinapterus leucas. The sequence continues at coordinate 80,758,492 of NC_143138.1, forward strand.
AAAGGATACTGGGAACTCTATATATTTTCTGTGCAATTTTTCTGTAAACCCAAAGCTGCTCTTAAAAACTAAAGTCTACTGAAAAGAGAGAGACTTACACCATACACAAAAATAAACTAAAAATGAATAAAAGACCTACATGTAATACTGGAAGTCATAAAACTCCTAGAAGAGAAACACAGGCAGAACAAACACTCTTTGACATAAATTGTAGCAATTTTTTTTTATCTGTCTCCTAAGGCAAAGGAAAGAAAAACAAAAATAAACAAATGGGACCTAATTAAACTTAAAAGCTTTGGCACAGCAAAGGATGTCACAGGCAAAACAAAAAGACAACCTACGGAATGGGAGAAAACATTTGCAAATGATATGACCGATACGGAGTTAATATTCAAAATATATAAACAGCTCATACAACTCAATATCAAAAAGACAAACAGCCTGATTAAAAAGTGGACAGAAGACCTAAATAGACATTTTTCCAAAGAAGACATACAGATGGCCAACAGGCATATGAAAAGATGCTCAACACCATTAATCATCAAAGGAATGCAAATCAAAACTACAATGAGATGTCAGCTCACACCTGTCAGAATGACTATCATCAAAAGACCACAAATAACAAATGCTGGAGAGGGTGTGGAGAAAAGGGAACCCCTGTGCACTGTTGGTGGGAATGTAAATTGGTGCAGCCACTATGGAGAACAGTATGGAGGTTCTTCAGAAAAGTAAAAATAGAATTACCATATGATCCAGTAATTCCACTGCTGGGTATATATCTAAAGAAAACAAAAACACTAATTTGGAAATATACGTGAACCCTAATGTCCACAGCAGCATTATTTACAATAGCCAAGATACGGAAACAACATAAGTTTTCATCAACAGATGAACAGATAAAGAAGATGTTACACACACACATATACACACATGTACACACATTCTATAGAATATTACTCATCCATTAAAAAAATGAAATTTCGCCATTTACAACAACGTGGATGGACCTAGAGGATATTATGCTCAGTGAAGTAAGTCAGAGAAAGACAATTACTGTATGTTATCAAAATAAAACAAACTAGTGAATATAACAAAAAGGAAACAGACTCACAGATACAGAAAGCAAACTAGAGGTTACCAGCGGGGAGAGGAAAGGGGGAAGGGGCAAGACAGGGGTAGAGGACTTATCGGTAGAAACTATTACGCATAAAATAGATAAGCAACAAGGACTGGGACTTCCCTGGTGGTGCAGTGGTTAAGAATCCGCCTGCCAATGCAGGGGACACGGGTTCCATCCCTGGTGCGGGAAGATCCCTCACGCCACAGAGCAACTACTGAGCTTACTAAGCCCGTGTGCCAAAACTACTGAGCCTGCACTCTCGAGCCCGCGAGCCACAACTACTGAGCCCTCGTGCCACAACTACTGAGCCCTCGTGCCACAACTAGCGCCTAGAGCCCGTGCTCCGCAACAAGAGAAGCCAACGCAACGAGAAAGCCAAGCACCGCAACGAAGAGTAGCCCCCGCTCGCCGCAACTAGAGAAAAGCCCGCGCACAGCAACAAAGACCCAAGGCAGCCAAAAAAAAAGATAAACAACAAGGACATATTGTACAGCACAGGGAATGGAGTCAGTATTTTATCATAACAATAAATGGAGTATAATCTATAAACATTTGAATCACTATGTTGTACCCCTGAAACTAATATTGTAAATCAATTATACTTTAAACAAGAAAGCTGTGGGGGAGAGAAAGAGTGCTGAGATCAAAAGGTTTGAGAACCACTGACCTATAAAAAAGCAGAATTGAAGCTACTGAAGGAGATGGACAGAGAAACCTATGAGCAGAGTGTTACGCAACCAGGATGAGAGAAGATGGTAACTAGAACTAAGGTGTGGCTCTAAAGAAAGCTGTCAGACAAGATAAATGCTTCCTGGAGGAGATGTTGTCAAAACTGATGCCTGGTTGACAAGTAGGATTTGGCCACGCTAGGAATAAGGGATGAAAGGCACAACGGTGTTGACACTGTGGAGACCACATGTGCAAAATGGCAGAAGCAACTCAGGATCTCAAAGCAGCCCTGGGAAAGGGGGCCAAACCAGAGGCTGGAGAAGACAGAGGAGTGATGACGGTGTTCACGATGGCAGCCTCAACTAGGCCAGGCGGCAGCTGCTTGAGAGAAGAGGACCGCTTCAGAGACACTTTGGAATAGCACTGATGGGACTCTGGGAGTGACAAGATGCACAGAATTAAACAGAGGAACACAGCACAGATAGCCAATTCTCTACAGTGGAAGAGCTAATGGGTGTCTAAGACTTGGTCACACAACAGTGGAAGGCAGTCAGTGGCAGCCAGCAAACCCTAGCAAAGGTAGTGATGAAGATGAAAGAAAACCCAAGGCCTGGAAGTGCCTGATAAATGTGATTAGTAATAGCGGTTGTTACGACTATTATTGGAGCTCTCCTTATAACTGAACATCAGGACAAATAAAGATGAATTTGATTCTGTTCGATGTAAAACGTGATCAAAATCAGCTGTTAAACTGTGCTGTGGGCTAATCATCTATTATGTGAGTAAGGTTGAAAGTTACATTCGGGTAAAGCTGATATTCCAGAATCAAATGTGGGCCAAGCAAACAAAGGGGAGGCCTCCAGCTATTTTATGGAACCTTTATTTTAAAATACATGTATTGTTTGGGCCTCCTCAGGCAAGGTCCAGGTGATACAGACAGAGCATCCTCTTTCCACCTGCTTAATAACCCTGGGGGGAGGATTTAAAGTCAAAATAATGATGCAGTGGAAAAAGGGTCAGGAAGCCTGCACCACAAATGAGGAAAATCCAGCCTCTTGGAGGGCAAGGCTCTGGTGAAGGGCAGGCAGAGCAGGATAGGGTCCAGTCATTGCTGAAGCTTAGATACACGCCACAAATTAAAATCAGAAGGCTAAAGCCCGCAGGCAAACATGAGAACAAGATGAGTGGGTAATCAGTAAAATGATGGTTGGGGACCATAAAGCAAGCAACTGTAATTCTGCAAAGCATGCTGATGGAGACGGGGACAGAAATCTGGAGAGCCTATTGATAAAATGAGTTCATCAGGGAGGTACCACGTCACAGAGGGGTTGGGATAATAGGATTTTATAAAAGTGATGAGAAACTGGGATTTATAACCAGAAAGGTAAGAAAGGGATCTTTAATATTGCTTCTCATGTAGAGATGCGTCTCCCTCTAAGACAAAATCTGGCATTAACAATCAAATTACCAAATGGGGCTTCGCTGGTGGCGCAGTGGTTGAGAGTCCGCCTGCTGATGCAGTGGACACGGGTTCGTGCCTTGGTCCGGGAAGATCCCACATACCGCACAGCGGCTGGGCCCCTGAGCCATGGCCGCTGAGCCTGCGTGTCCGGAGCCTGTGCTCCGCAACGGGAGAGGCCACAACAGTGAGAGGCCCGCGTACCGCAAAAAAAAAAAAAAAAAAAAAAAAAATTAACAAATGAAATGAATGAAGAGGATGAACTCATAAATTTTATAAAAGACTCACAACACAGGTCCTCTAAATTGTGATTTATTTAACAAATGCTGGTTTATACACAGTTGGGAAACCTATTCAATGTCATTAGCAACTCTGAGAATCAGACTTAAGTTCAAACTTTACTATGTAGATTAGACTTTCCCCAAAGGTGGCAAATGGACAGCCTAGCTGTCTCTCACTTGAGATATTTCTGGAAAATGCACACTTCAGGGCCCCAATTCAGATCCATTTCACTGGAATCCTTGGGTCACAGGAATATGAAATTTACAAACACTGAAATTTGAAAGCCACCAGGGGAAAGCAAGTACATCTCAAAGGAAGGGCTTTTACATACTCAACTGTTCTCAATCAACACAAGAAATAAAGTACTACTTGGAATTTTTGGAGCTGAAGAAATAATTTTACAACAGGAGGTGTCTTTGGATATTGAAATGAGTTACCAAAGAAGACGCAGCTTGTAAAAATCTCTGAACCTTCCTTTATATAAGATGCAGTCAGAACAAAATAGTGAATATAACAAAAAAGAAAAAGAGTCACAGATACAGACAACAAACTAGTGGTTGCCAGTGGGGAGAGGAAGCAGGGAGGGACAAGACAGGGGTAGAGGATTAAGAGATAGAAACTACTATGTATAAAGTAAATAAATAAGCTACCAGGATATATTGTACAGCAGAGGGAATATAGCCAATGTTTTATAATAAGTATAAATGGAGTATAACTTTTAAAAATTGTGAATCACTATATTGTACATCTGAAACATGTAATACTGTAGATCAACTATACCTCCCCCCAAAATGACTCAATGCTAGTTTAAAAAAAAAAAAGATGCAGTGGGCAAGTTATTTAACCTCTCAGAGCCTCTCTTTCTTCGTCTTTAAAATGGGGATAAAAAATAATGTAAATCTGTTAAGAAGACTGACCCAGCTAATACATTTACTATGTGCACATTTACATTTACTATGCCTGGCACAGAACAAATGTCTGATGGGTATAAGCTATAATTGTTTGGATGAAATATCTGATTAAAATGATATAACTAGTTTCTCATTCAGAAGAGAAGAGTGTCAATTACATTTCTACCCTTAGCGCTGAAAGTCTCTGAAGTACAAGTAAGGATCCTTCAGCGGGCAGCTTCTCACAAAGAAAGAAACAAACTGTCCTGCCCCCTGCTGGGCAACAGGGTATTAACAGAGAGAAAAAGAAATGAGAGACGTTTGCAGCATCAGCATAGGGCCAGAGAGGTTTCACTGTGTGGAGGGGTCAGCTTCAAAGAACAAACAGTATCTCTCTTTGTCTACTTTCATGTCTCTTTTCAATCTCAGATTATGATGTCACGCTGACCTTTGGAGAAAAGGGCACTGTTCTACACGGTTCTGATAAGCTGCTTCCTAAAAAACACTTCCTAGACACTAGCAGTACTTCTTACCAAGAGGACAAGACGACAATTGTGTCGTTTAATAGTGGCCTTAGGAAAGAGACACTGATGACAAAGACAATTTCCAAATGTCACTGAAAAATGGTCTTTGTAAGTATCACTGAGTCAAATGTGGACGGTATGTGTGTGCATGTGAATGTGCATACTACATATATTTTGTTCCTTCACTGAAATACATCAGAATTCTACAGTTAAGTTCATGTAACATTTTTATAGCTCAGAAGAGGACATACAATAAAAAGACTTGATCACTAATTTTTAAATTTTCCTTTTTTGTTTCATTGTCTTTTACAAGTACAGAATTCCTTATGGAAGAAATTTTTAACGGTATTTATCTTTAAAGCTGCTTTTTAACGATACTTAAACGCATCTCTAAGATCTAGATTCAAAACTCAGGTTTTGCCCTTTAATATGAGGTCAGGCAAGTCACTTAATCTCTTTAAGCTCTAATTTTTGTCTCTAAGACGAGGAAATGCCTACTTAGTTTTCTTGTGAGGCGAAAATGAAATAACGTATAGGAAACTGCTTTACAAACGGTAACCAATCACATAAACGTAACTTAAAGTCAAAATGAATCACGTAATTAATCCAAAATGGTTGCTCTCCACAAAATTTTAGAAATGATCTGCAAAGGTACAACTGCCATTCCAGAGGTATGATTCTTAAAGCACCCAGAACAGCCAAGCTACTAAGGGAATGGTATCATGAAGGCATCTATTTTTGGTTGAGGACAAGGCCTTGATGTGTCCCTGTGTGTTGACAAAGACTCTGATTGACCAAACTTTTAGTTGGGCTCCTCCAAGCCTTCTTCTTGGCCTTGGCCCTCATTCTGTCTTTGGCCTGCCTAGCCCCATTTTAGCAAAGAATCATACTAAGTCATCTTCCCCACCCTTGATATCTGATTATCTTAACCTGTCTTCAGCTACAATCTTGTTAGCTGACCACATGGATGCAAGCAATTTTTGAATGGACACAATGTCAAACAGAACAACTAAATTAGTTTACCCCCAACATTAGCTATAATCGCACAAAATCTTTCTCATTGTTTTTCAAAAGTTCCTCACAGAGAACTTTCTTCTCCTTCCTAACCCATTTGCTACTCACTTGAAATCTAACACATGATGGCTCCTGCTAGAAAACTGTAATTTTTTCCAATTATTTTAAAGCATAAAGGCAAAACTTATATTTCCTACTTATCAATGAGAGACAGAATTTTGATCATTACCACAAAGGGTAAATCAAGCAAATATGACAGGATCTGATGTAAAAACAATGGCGCATTAAAAATTAATTTCTATCCCTATTCAAGTGACAGCTGCAAAAAGGAAAGAAAAATAAAGAGCTAATTAGTGATGAAATGAAAAAAAATTAACTATTTAAAACACCTATTAAAGACTTATTAACATTCAGGGCACCTGAAGACATATTCACCCAATTTGATGCTAACTCACTCGTTTTAGTCCTCAGATTTTTAGCCTCATCATCATTTTTCAAGAGTAAGGAAGTTATTTCACAAGCTTCCAAAACAAACTTTTTTTTTTTTTTTTTTTTTTTTTTGCGGTACGCGGACCTCTCATTGTTGTGGCCTCTCCCCTTGTGGAGCACAGGCTCCGGACGCGCAGGCTCAGCGGGCCTCTCATTGTTGTGGCCTCTCCCGTTGTGGAGCACAGGCTCCGGACGCGCAGGCTCAGCGGTCATGGCTCACGGGCCCAGGCGCTCCGCGGCATGTGGGATCTTCCCGGACCGGGGCACGAACCCATGTCCCCTGCATCGGCAGGCGGACTCTCAACCACTGCGCCACCAGGGAAGCCCCAAAACAAACATTTTATTAGGTGTATTTCATTATGTACTTTTTTTTAATTGTTGCGTCTACCTTTTTAGCAGGGCCATTGTGAAAGTAAATACCTTAAGGAAAACAGTTTTACATAAACCAGTTTTCCCCCCAAAGGCTGTGTTAGTTCCAGGCAGCTAAAAGAAGTAAAACTTTGGAGAAGCCCCACTAGGTTTCAAACTCTTTATTCTCATTATTTGAAACCAAATATGCCAAGTTACAGATGAACACATGGCACATTCCCAGTCAACTAATTTGAACATTATCTTGGAGGCTAAACCCATTTAGAGTATGTATCAGTTGATTGCTACTTTTCCATGTTTAAAAGAGAGTATCTTCCACAGGGGGTAGGGGGAAGGGGGAAGGATTAGCTAACATCCATTTTACAGCCCAAAACACAATGTATTTACATTATCTCAATTTTTCACCCATTTCCCACACCCCTACTACCAGCCTCTGGCAAACACGAATTTGTACTCTGCTTCTATGAGTTCTCATGTATAAGTGAGATCACAGAGTATTTGTCTTTCCCTGTACCACAGAGGCCCATCCCTGCTGACACAAATTACAGGATTTCCTTCCTTTTTATGGCTGAATAGTATTTCACTGTACATACATACAACCACATTTTCTTTTTTTTAAAAAAACCACCTTATTGGAGAATAATTGCTTTACAATGTTGTGGTAGTTTCTGCTGTATAACAAAGTGAAGCAGCTATATGTATACATATATCCCCATATCCCCTTCCTCTTGCGACTCCCTCCCACCCTCCCTATCCCACCTCTCTAGGTGGTCACAAAGGACGGAGCTGGTCTCCCTGTGCTGTGCAGCTGCCTCCCACTAGCTATCTATTTTACATTTGGTAGTGTATATATGTCCATGCCACTCTCTCACTTCATCCCAGCTTACCCTTCCCCCTCCCCGTGTCCTCAAGGTCCATTCTCCACGTCTGTTTCTTTATTCCTGTCCTGCCCCTATTTTTTTTTTTAAGATTCCATATATATGTGTTAGCATACGGGATTTGTTTTTCTCTTTCTGACATACTTCACTCTGTATGACAGACTCTAGGTCCATCCACCTCACTACAAATAACTCAATTTTGTTTCTTTTTATGGCTGAGTAATATTCCATTGTATATATGTGCCACATCTTCTTTATCCACTCATCTGTTGATGGACACTTTGGTTGCTTCCATGTCCTGGCTAGTGTAAACAGAGCGGAAATGAACATTGTGGTGCATGTCTCTTTCTGAATTATGGTTTTCTCAGGGTATATGCCCAGTAGTGGGATTGCTGGGTCGTATGGCAGTTCTATTTTTAGTTTTTTAAGGAACCTCCATACTGTTCTCCATAGTGGCTGTATCAATTTACATTCCCACTAACAGTGCAAGAGGGTTCCCTTTTCTCCATATCCTCTCCAGCATTTGTAGATTTTCTGATGATGGCCATTCTGACCAGTGTGAGGTAATACGTCACTGTAGTTTTCATTTGCATTTCTCTAATGATTAGTGATGTTGAGCATCCTTTCATGTGTTTGTTGGCAATCTGTATATCTTGTCTGGAGAAATGTCTATTTAGGTCTTCTGACCATTTTTGGATTGGGTTGTTTATTTTTTTGATTCTGAGCTGCTTGTATATTTTGGATATTAATCCTTTGTCAGTTGCCTCGTTTGCAAATATTTGCTCCCATTCTGAGGGTTGTCTTTTAGTCTTGTTTATGGTTTCCTTTGCTGTGCAAAAGCTTTTAAGTTTCACTAGGTCCCATTTGTTTATTTTTATTTCCATTTCTCTAAGAGGTGGGTCAAAAAGGATCTTGCTGTGATTTATGTCATGGAGTGTTCTGCCTAGGTTTTCTCTAAGAGTTTTATAGTGTCTGGCCTTACATTTAGGTCTTTAATCCATTTAGAGTTTATTTTTGTGTACGGTGTTAGGAAGTGTTCTAATTTCATTCTTTTACATGTAGCTGTCCAGTTTTCCCAGCGCCACTTATTGAAGAGGCTGTCTTTTCTCCATTGTATATTCTTGTCTCCATTATCAAAGATAAGGTGACCATATGCGTGTGGGTTTATCTCTGGGCTTTCTATCCTGTTCCATTGATCTATATTTCTGTTTTTGTGCCAGTACCATACTGTGTTGATTACTGTAGCTTTGTAGTATAGTCTAAAGTCTGGGAGCCTGATTCCTCCAGCTCCATTTTTCGTTCTCAAGACTGCTTTGGCTATTCGGAGTCTTTTGTGTTTCCATACAAATTGTGAAATTTTTTGTTCTAGTTCTGTGAAAAATGCCATTGGTAGTTTGATAGGGATTGCAATGAATCTGTAGATTGCTTTGGGTAGTATAATCATTTTCACAACGTTGATTCTTCCAATCCAAGAACATGGTATATCTCTCCATCTGTTTGTATGGTCTTTGATCTCTTTCATCAGTGTCTTACAGTTTTCTACATACAGGTCTTTTGTCTCCTTAGGTAGGCTTATTCCTAGGTTTTTCTGTTTGTTTGGTTTTGGTTTTTGGCAATGGTAAATGGGAGTGTTTCCTTAATTTCTCTTTCATATTTTTCATCATTAGTGTATAGGAATGCAAGAGATTTCTGTGCCTTAATTTTGTATCCTGCTACTTTACCAAATTCACTGATTAGCTCTAGTAGTTTTCTGCTGGCATCTTTAGGATTCTCTGTGTATAGTATCATGTCATCTGCAAACAGTGACAGTCTTACTTCTTCTTTCCTCATTTGGATTCCTTTTATTTCTTTTTCTTCTCTGATTGCTGTAGCTAAAACTTCCAAAACTATGTTGAATAATAGCGGTGAGAGTGGGCAACTTTGTCTTGTTCCTGATCTTAGAGGAAATGCTTTCACTTTTTCATCATTGAGAACGATGTTGGCTGTGGGTTTGTCATACATTGCATTTATTATGTTGAGGTAGGTTCCCTCTATGCCAACTTTCTGGAGAATTTTTATCATAAATGGGTGTTGAATTTTGTCAAAAGCTTTTTCTGCATCTATTGAGATGACCATATGGTTTTTATCCTTCAGTTTTTTAATATGGTGTATCACATTGATTTTCGTATATTGAAGAATCCTTGCATTCCTGGGATAAATCCCACTTGATCATGGTGTATGATCCTTTTAATGTGCTGGTGGATTCTGTTTCCTAGTATTTTGTTGAGGACTTTTGCATCTATGTTCATCAGTGATATTGGCCTGTAGTTTTCTTTCTTTGTGACATCCTTGTCTGGTTTTGGTATCAGGATGATGGTGGCCTCGTAGAATGAGTTTGGGAGTGCTCCTCCCTCTGGTATATTTTGGAAGACTTTGAGAAGGATAGGTGTTACCTCTTCTCTAAATGCCTGATAGAATTCACCTGTGAAGCCATCTGGTCCTGGGCTTTTGTATGTTGGAAGATTTTTAATCACAGTTTCAATTTCAGTGCTTGTGATTGGTCTGTTTATATTTTCTATTTCTTCCTGGTTCACTCTTGGAAGGTTGTGCTTTTCTAAGAATTTGTCCGTTTCTTCCAGGTTGTCCATTTTATTGGCATACAGTTGCTTGTAGTAATCTCTTACGATCCTATGTATTTCTGCAGTGTCAGTTGTTACTTCTTTTTCATTTATAATTCTGTTGATTTAAGTCCTCTCCCTTTTCTCCTTGATGAGTCTGGCTAATGGTTTTACCTATTTTGTTTATCTTCTCAAAGAACCAGCTTTTAGTTTTATTGATCTTTGTTATTGTTCATTTCTTTTTCATTTATTTCTGATCTGATCTTTATGAATTCTTTCCTGCTGCTAACTGAGTTTCTTTTTCTTCTTCTTTCTCTAATTGCTTTAGGTGTAAGGTTAGGTTGTTTATTTGAGATGTTTCTTGTTTCTTGAGGTAGGATTGTATTGCTGTAAACCTCCCTCTTAGTACACCACATTTTCTTTTTCCACTCATCCATTGATAGAAAGCTGGGTTGCATCTGTGTCTTGGCTATCATAAATAATACTGTGATGAACATGGGGGATGCAGACATCTCTTTGAGAGTGATTTCATTTCCTTCAGATATATTCGAATTGCTGGATCCTATGGTAGTTCTATTTTTAATTCTTTGAGGAACCTCCATAACGTTTTCCATAGTAGCTGTACCAATGTACACATTCCCTCAATGAATGCCTACAACAATCCACCCAAGAAGGTAGTTATCTCCTTTTGACAATTAAAGAAAAGACTTAGAAAAGTTAATTGACTTGTATGGTTTCATGGTCACTTCTGACCAGATGCAGCCCATACTCTTTGCCCTATACCTGTAGTCTGTGATAGTGGCAAATTTGCACAAGCATGTAGGAGTTTATTTGAAGTAAAAATCACTGTTTTGCGCAGAGTTGTAGAGAAGGCAGGGAAAGAGTGTGGGCGGTATTAGAATTAATTTCTTCCACAGTCTGTGCTGGGATTCAGCATGAGGTAGTAAAAATTTACATACGGGAATATAAAATGAATATCTTCTAAAAAATGTAAATGAGACCCAAGGATATGACTATATATATTGATGGCCTACAGGAAGGTTAGTGCAATGCTTTAATATTTTCTCATGTGAATAATAAAATTAACTTACCACAATCAAGCAAGCCTAGAAAAAAAATTAAGTCAACAGCTATTCTTCAAAGTTACCATAATTATTAAAATAAAATCTCATTAACCCTGTGCCAACTTATTTCAGATAATGCCAATTCCGGAAAACTGTTACCCCGAAGGCAACTTTATGCGTTATGTTGTAATACAAACAATGAATAATCTTTGAACCTGGATAATTCAAAATCTATCATTTCTGATCTCTTACATGTTAAATTCATATAGTGTTACCTTTATCCCTTCTCCACTTGTGAAAAAGCTCTCCCATTAAATCTTTAACATACTTTCAACTTTCAAAATGAAAGATTCCAAATATATTCTAAATCTGGGAACAACTACACAAAATGCAGGTGATGAAAACATTAATATGGCAGAGTTCATGGATTTCTTCCTCTCTCTTTCCCAACGAGTTTCCTCCCTGACCTCCACTGGCTGAAAAGAAAAGGGACAAACTGATATAGTTTTCCACATCGGAGTTAAAATGGAGGCTGCCTTCCACTGGACGAACAGGACCTGTTGAGAAGAAACTGTACACATTTCTGTGCAGCACACCTAAGGAAATGAATGGTGGTACAGGATGGTGTAAATGACAGCAAAGTCCTCACACACTGAGGAGCTAGAGAAAAGAGAAGCCAGAAGATTTCAGTAAGAGCTGTCAATTAGTCAGTAATTTTGGACCACCTTCAATATCTCATAAAAACATGAGTGAAGATCAAAATTCTTTTTGGGACCATGCTTCTTTAAATGCTACACTGCTCTAGGACCGGACAGCATGAGTATAGCGTTATAAACATGACGTGTGTATGCCAGCTTCTGGCACCTGCTATCCACAGAGGTCTCTATAGCAACAAGCCTTTCATAAGTATCTGGACATCCTGAGATATGCCCTTTGCCCACTGTACATGCTCCAAAGTGAGGTATGGTGGCAGTCTCTTCCTGTAAACTACATGTATGAAAAATTATGGTCATATTCCCAAGTGACACATCCTGAGTTCAATGGTAGACATTCTTACCATCAATGCAGAGTACTCAGAGAACAGAGCTAAAATGAAAACTATATGGTAGACACTTCAGTCTTAACTAAAACAAAAGAGTGCCCACAAATAAACTATCATAACAAACACTTAACTACTATCTACTTAATTCTGTTACCTACCCTTGGTGAAAAATAGAATTCCTTTGGAACTTATATCTGAACCTGTACATAGAAGCCCAAGTTGAAAGCTTTTCAGTTCAAGAAGGTAACTCTAAAACCATAATGAAATAAATCTATTTCAGATACTTAAGAAGATATACTTCAGAATCTCATAATGTATCACAAATTTGGGTTGTTACAGTTTTGAATGCAAAGTTTATAAACTCATTTAAAAGTCCTTCTCAAATTATGGAGATTTCCATTTGCTATTTTTTACCAGAAACTTGGAGAAAAAAATACATTTGATTGTCTATGTAGAAGCTTTCCATCCTCACTGTGTTTGAGCTCACGATAAGCACTGATTTATAACCATTTTAGAGGGCGTTTACAGAAAAGAGATTTTCTGAAACATGAAAACAAAGAAACTCCACTGTAGCTATATAATCAGTTGTTTTTTTAATATACTATAAATTAAATTTCTATAAATAAAACCATACCCTTTTAATGACTTAAACCATCTTCTCAGAAGTGTATCACATTATGCAGGGGCAAATAACAACTGCAGTTTTAGGTTTCTCTGCCAGCTTCTCTGCCACCTGAATCCATTAAAATGGAACTCTAAAATGAATTCTTTTAAAAATTAAAAAGAGGAAAGAAAAGAAAAAATATTCATTTCTGCTTTCTCTTGTTTAAAAGTTGAGATTTTCATCTTTTGATATATAAAGTAAGGCACACTTGAATTTTAACTAAATGCATCACCTAATTTCCTCTGAAAAACACAGATAGACATTCTGCTCCAGGGAGATACTGAAGAGCATTTCTTCTGCTGCCAGAAACTTCTCTCAGGAAGAGCTTAAATGAGAGGCCCATTTCTGTGATGTCTCAGCATCTTTCATACACACAGCTCCAATGCAGCTGAAATCCTAGAGCCTAATTAAGTGGTTCTAACCCCAAAAAAGGACACTTGCTGATTTCAAGAGCGAACTGACTCTCCAGGAGATAAATCTCCCAGTCCTAGTTGAATCTCTCAGAGACTCACCAAAAAGGACAAAAGGGAAAAGAAAACACATAGTTAAACTAATCACCTTCCCATGTCAAGATAACAAAGCAGACCATGGCGGGGTTGGGGGGAGGTGCCGGCAGAATAAGACTAACATAACAAAACCAAGGGAAGGGAGGGAAAGAAAGGTTATTCGTCATCTTTAAAGATCTTCCTGCTACTGATTTTATTATATTCAAAACTTTCCAAATATTGGACAGCCAGTCTGTCTCACGGCTTTTTTCTTTTAATCACATGGAGCTCGTACCCAAGAAAGGCACTCTTGAAACACCTGGAAAAATTCCTCTTTATCCAGAGTGGACCAGATTTTGCAAACTGTCCACAGGGACTCAGTGTCACACTTTACCCAGCCTGTAGTGTATTTATTTTAAGTTAATTAGCTTCCAATATATAATTTCAGAGCAATGCTTCTCAACTGGGGGTGACATCACTCCTCCTCCTGCCCCAAGGGATGTATGGCAATATCTGAAGACATTTTTTGTTTTCACAACTAGAGGAATGCCACTAGCAGGGAAGGGGTAGAGGGCAAGGATGTCGCTAAACATCTCACAATGCACAGAAGTCCCACAACCAGAGGTGTCCAGACTAAAATGTCTATCGTGTCAAGCTTGGGAAACCCTGCCCTAGAGAAATCAATGATAGCATTTTTGTTGCCTTCATTCATTGAGACCATTGTTTCTCAGCAGGTAATAAACTTTATGACTCAAAACTCTTCGTTAACTCTAACATATCCCTCCAAGAAGTCTGAAAAATAGGCAAATATTTACTTATTTCCCACTTTTAAAAAATAAGACACTCGAGACTTCCCTAGTGGTCCAGTGGTAAAGAATCCATCCTGCAATGCAGGAGACGCAGGTTCGATCCCTGGTCGGGGAACTAAGATCCCGCATGCCGCAGAGCAACTAAGCCCGCGCACCACAACGGAGAGCCCGCGTGCCACAACTAAAGACCTGACGCAACCAAAAAAAAAAAAAAAAAAAAAAAAAGACACTCAATGAACACATATGCTTGTGCATATTAGCCAAATTCACATTTTAAATCCATCTAACACTTGTGAGCTTTCTTATACATTACCTCACAGCTACATATGCCTTACCACAGCCCCAGAAAGGAGAAGCATCATGCTCATTGGGAAGAGAAGGAAACTGGGCTTGAGGGAAATAAAGCAATTTGTCTGGATTTTCCCAATGGGAAAATGACACTGTACTATGAGGTAGTTACTATTATTATCCGCATCGAAAAGGAAGACATTGGGCCCCAGAGAGGTTAAGAAACTTGCCCAAGGTCACACAGCTAGGAAGTAGCAGAGCTGAAATTTGAGCCCAGGCTATCAAGCTTCAGAGCCTACATCCTTAGCTACCTGCCAACGCTGTCTTATAAAAGAGGATCAGTGAAAGAGAGGGAGGGTAAGAAAATTCTCACAGACCTAAAATATCAACATATGAGCTTCACCTCAAAACCAGGAAAAGAAACTTCATGCCTGAGCTGGTCTGTCAGAAGGAAGCTTCTTGGAAACACTTCTTTGAAATGAGGGATGGAGATAAGTGGGAAATTTTCTTTGAGTACAGTGAGCTTGTTTGTCATTTTAAACATATTTAGTGTATACAGACAGATGACCTAAAGACAGAATTAGGGATCCCTGACAAAGGCAGATATTGAAGAAGGAAAGGATGGAGCCTCTTCACGTGCCAGATGCAGCAAAATAACGTATGTTATTTTAAACCCTCAATCTTGACTCTCACCAGGCATGTCCAATTTCCAGAGTGTCCCTGAGATGTAGAAGGCAAAAGATAGGATTTTTCGGGAAAACCAGCTTTCAGGCATCATAAAGCTATACAACTTCACCATCTGATCACCAACCAAATTCAGAGAAATAATCATTCAATGAGAGAGTGTTACTGGAGACGCTGACACAGCCAGAGAAGGCAAATGGCGTCAATTTAAGAACACCGTTAGAAATGCCTATTAAGAATCAATCATTTCCAATAGTCCTAGGAGTAGTCTTGTCAAGTAAGGACTCTACAGAACTACAGCAAAATACCAAATCCCAACATTATTAAGCCATTTCCTATAGTAATTACATGAGGTTTCATTCCTAACCTCTCCAAACGCTGTTATGTCTGTCTCTTTTCTACAGTGGCAAAGGCAGAGAGTTTAAGAGCAGAGAACCATTTTGCTTCAAACAAGCCACACTGAACGGACAATGCCGCAAAAGAAGTCTTTATTCTGTCAGCCAGCCTGCTCCTCGTTAACCAGCCGAGAATGAGTCTGGAATGCACAACTCTGTGGCAATCACGGAAAACAGATGCCCGAGATGACTGCAGGTAAAACTGATGGGGCTTGCCTCTCAGGACCACTTGGTAGGGAATGTGATCGGTTTTATCTCCCCTCCAAGGGGAGGACTGCTGGGCTTCCAAGTGTTTGTGAAAACAAGTCAGGTGCTACAAGAAATGAAAAATGGTCTTGACAGGACAAAGAGCTGCATTTTCCAGACTCGATGGACACAAAGCCAGGACTGTTAACCCTTCAGAAATCAAGCCTCACTAGAGCAGATGGTGATATGAACCCAGAAAGTTTCAGGAGGTCAACAGGGCAGTGGTGGGAACTGCTTCCCATTTTCAGTCCGGCAATTCACTCTCCTGTATCCAGCACTCATAATAGAACGACTGCATTTCAACAGGTAAAAATCACTTCAAAAGCCCAGGTCCTTTCAGGCAGGCAATCCATGAATAATCACAGCTCAACTGGTTCCACTTTTTCCTCTCCAACAAAAACCACGAACATGTCCTGGGAAGGGGTTCCCATCGGCACCTCCTTGAAAATCCATTTCTCTCTTCTCCAAATCAGAAATTCTGTACAGTTGTTTGCAGACCTCTCTGATGATGGAAAAGAGATCTTTGCAGCAAAGATGATTCTCAGAGCACCTATTCATTCTCCCCAAACTAGCCTCTCTTAGGAATCTCATTACCGCGCAGCAGATGGACAGGGAGGTACAGAGAGCAGGAAGGGGGTGGGGAAAGACGCCATCATTGTCCTACTTTATAATAATCCCAAGAAAGTAGCAAACCTCTCACTGCTCATTTATTCATGTACTGGAGAACCATGAAACAGGGCTCTGGGGAAGCAAGAATGCTATCAGTAACAATAATGATCCTGTTTCTACTTGTTCCTTTGGTTACATCATGTCTGGTGTGTTTATTATGGGTCAGCCACTCCCCCTAAGTGCTTTACATGCGGTTCTCATATAATCCTTGCAACCACCATTGAAGTACGTACTATTGCTTCCACCCATTTTACCAAAGAGGAAACTGAGATGCTGAGAGGCTAAATATCTCACCTACAGACACACAACTAGTTAGTGGCTTGAGACAAGATTTAAAGTCTGGTCTGCACTTAGAAAAAGATATAGAGCAGCATTCTCTATATGGTATTCATGTATGCATCACTCTACCACCTCTAGGACGTGATCTAAATGCAGGCATAAGTGTACATACAAGGATATTCATTGCAGCATAATTTGGAACCAAAAAATGAAAACAACCTCTATTCACCAAAGTAGGGCTGGTTCAGTAAATTATGGTAAAGCCACACAATGTAATATATGCAGTCATTACAAAGGAAAACACAGAGCTAAGTGAGGGGATGATGGCAACATTTATATAGTACTCACTACCTGTCAGGCACTTCTCATATATTAGCTCATTTAGTCCTCACAACTACCCCCAGAAAACTGAGGCACAGAGAAACAAAGCAACTCACCCAATCACATGACTACCAAGTGCAAGAGCTAGGGGCCCAATCCAGGCTATTTGATTGTTCTTAAGCAGGACCCTACACTAATGGTTACAAAACAACACAACCTCCTTGTTGGGAATGTATACATATTCAGTATTTTATTATAAACACACACACACACTTATAATGTTTATAATGAACATGAAAATTTGGGTTGGCCAGAAAGTTTATTTGGGGTTTTTCTGTAAGAAAACCCCGAACGAACTTTTTGGCCAACCAATACTTACTACAGTTAGTGGAATTTCTAGCCGCCCTACCCTGCCCCCACCAAAAACAGTACGGAGATGTCAAAATGGTATGATACTGAATTATCAAGAGATTCTCAGTTAGCATTACTTACTGCTGTGATTCATTCTCTCTCTGCTTCTCCCCCTCCCTCAAAATGGGAAGACAAATCTGAACATCTAGCTCTGCCATTGCAATAGTTGCTGATATTCCATTTCACTACCTTTACTATGTTTTCAAAACAACAATCATTTTAAAAGAAAGGAAATATCAGTTTTATTTACTCTAAATCAAAGTTCAATTTACCCTAAAGTTTTAAAGAAGTCCTGACAACTGAGGCCTTACGGAAAGATCACCTAAACCTGACAAAACGCTTAGAAGAAAAATTCATCAAAAGCCCAATAGTTTGCAGAAAGCAGACATCTACCATAAATCAGTTCCCTTTTTAAAAAAAAAATCCTCTTTAAGATATGGTGAGAAAAAAAATATTATCAATTAACATGACTTTTTGAATGGAATTTCGGAAATTCGTTTGTTTCTAGGATAAGCATAACTATGCATACACAGATTCAGTGCATGCCTGTGGCCTGCTGATTTCTTCCAGACATTTAAAAACAGCACCTCTTGGGACTTCCCTGGAGGTCCAGTGGTTAAGACTCCACACTTCCACTGAAGGGGGCACGGGTTCGATCCCTGGTTGGGGAACTAAGATCGTGCATGCAGCATGGCTCAGCCAAATAAATAAATCATAAAAACGGTACCTCTTATTTTGTCAGTTTTCATGTCTTTTTCACTTGGCTCAAAGTGCCATGGCAACAGACTATGTACTATTTCCTTGAGGTTTCAACACTGAGCCAAGAATATGGCAGAAAAATGGATACTCAATCAACAAAGAAATTATAGGAACTAAATTAAGTCAACCAAACAGTGAGATTGGTTTTCGTATGGGGCCGTGTCCCTTGAGTCACAATGCATATTTTCCATTATGGAGGTCAATGGATGGCCCTCATCACGGTGTCATCAGTCCCAAAGCATTTAATAATTAACATTATCTGACTAACATCATCTGACTTACCTGTTCTATTTTAGAAGTATAATACATGAAATCAACTCCTATAGAATGAAAATCTCTGGCAAACAGGATGAATCCTATTTATAGCTCTGGTGCTAGGAATGGGCTGATGCCAAAGGGAAAGGCTACCCAACCTACAACAAGATTTTTGTTAGGGGGCTTGATTTTTATGTAGTGACAAGTATTTGGTCCTCTCTCAACAACTGATTGTGGTGGTGACAACTATAAATGTATTAATGTTTGAGTGCCATTAAGCACAAGGGTCTCATTAGTGCTCTTAACAACCTGAGAAAGTGTGTATTATTCACCCTACTTTACCTAACAAAGGAAACTGAATTTTAAAATATTTAAGTAATTTACCCAAAGTCATTCAGCTAGAGAGCTGGAAGAGTTAGGAATCAAGCTCAGGATAGCCTAACCCCAAATCCACTAACCTCTAGTGCCTCTCCTTCATCATATGTTGCCTTAAAATGTTGCCTGGAGAAGCTGTGAGACTGGCCTTTAGAAATACTCAACCAAGGCTGTACAGCCTTTTAGAATTAATTTTGTACAGAATTAAATCACTGTCTTAGAAATGCCAGTGGTTCCTTCCCTATGGAATCAATTCATTTTTTTTTGTAAGCAAGTCAATGAACAATCTTCAACATGGGTTGACAGGTAAGTAATGATGCTTCCTATACAATATTCACATTTCTGCAAAATCTGCCAAACTTCTTAATAGGTACATGACCCTGCTTAATATAATCAAAATATTTGCTGGCCTTAGCTAAATAATTTGATTTGACCATCCCAACCCTCAGTCCCATCTGTGGCTTTATTCTTGCTACTTATTAAATTGAGATAAACAGGTAGGAATGAACTATGCCTAACATTTCTTTGATTGTTTAATTAACAAACTATGGCCCTTTGCAATAGCCTTCCTAAGATATTTAGTACTAATTAAACTTCACAGATTTAGCACAGCTCTTTCTACAAGGCACAGCACAAGTTAACAAATTAATCCTTAACGTCATTTGGGTAAGTGGGAAGTACCTGCTTCACTCAGAAGTAGGGATTTTAATGAGCTTTGGTGGTATTCAGTGTAGTATATGACCTAGAAGAAGGGAGAAGTCTTCACAGACATAGAGAACAGATCTGTGGTTGCTGACGGGGAGGGTTGCCGGGGAGGGATGGGGCGGGAGTTTGGGATTAGCAGATGCAAACCAGTATTTATACAATGGATAAACAATAAGGTCCCGGGACTTCCCTGGTGGTCCAGTGGGTAAGATTCTGTGCTCCCAATACAGGAGGCCTGGGTTCGATTCCTGGTCGGGCAACTAGATCCAACATACCACAACTAAAGAGTCCGCGTGCCACAACTAAGAGTCTGCATGCCCCAACTAAAAGATCCTGTATCCTGCATGCCGCAGCAAATATCCCACATGCCGCTACTAAGACCTGGCACAGTCTAAATAAATAAATAATTTTTTTTAAAAAAAGTTCCTACTGTATAGCATAGGAAACTATATTCAATATCCTGTGATAAACCATAATGGGAAAGAATATAAAAAAGAATATATGTGTAACTGAATCACTTTGCTGTACAGCACAAATTAGCACAACATTGTAAATCAACTATACTTCAATAAAAAATAAAAAAGAAGGGAGAAGTCCTGCTCTAGCGGTCAATGTAGTAGTTCTCCCCTTATCCCTGGGGGATATGTTCTAAGACCCACCCCAGTGGATGCCTGAAGCTGGAGACCGTACCAACACCTATGTTCTTCCCTAGACATACATACCCATGATAAAGTTTAATATATAAATGAGGCACAGCAAGAGATTAACAAAAATAACTAATAAGAAAATGGAACAATTATAACAATATACTGTAATGCATGCAGTTATGTGAATATTATCTCTCTTTCTCTCAAAATCCCTTATTGCACACATTTAATGCCTTTTCCATCTTAAGTACTTATCACACACTGTGGCCATGACTTTTGCAGTTTGAGGTGTGACAACAAAACTAGCACAAATTTCTTTTTCCTTCTTCACAATTTCATGGATATTTGATTCATTCTTACTGGAGATCTTAGCAACCTCTGCACACAATCTTTTTTTCCTCATTAAGTCAAGAATTCTCACCTACTCACTTCAAGGAGGCAGTTTACAGCTTCTCTTTGGCAAACCTGAACTGCCAGCGTCGCTAGTAGTCTTGCACTTTGGTGTCATTATTAAGTAAAATAAAGGTCACTTGAACACAGCAGTGCGAATACAGTCGATCTAATAATGAGACTATGACTATCGGGCAGATACAATGGAGAAAAGGATGATGCATGTCTCAGGCAGGATGGCAGATTCCATCATGCTGCTCAGAAAGGCACGCAACTTCAAACTCATGAACTGTTTATTTCTGGAATTTTCCATTTAATATTTGCGGACCGCAGTTGACCCCGGGTTAATGAAACCACAGAAAGTAGAGCCACTGATAAGGGGGGACCTACAGTAGTGAGCAAACACCCAAGCTACTGCAGTCCACTCCAGGTGCCACATCTTAAGAGATGCAAAGTGAATTGTGTTCAAAGGAGATGTAAATAAAAGAGATTTGAAACCAGGTTGAAAGGGATTCTACTGTTAGGTATATATCTAAAACAATGTTCCTTAAATTAGCTCAAATCATGAGTTTAATGGGATACACCAAAAAAAAAAAAAAAAGGGGGGGGTGGCGGGGGTCTTATAGTCAAAGAGTTGGGAATGATATGATACACATCATATCTTCCTACTGGAGTTTTAAAAAATACTGATGTTCTAATGAATACGTTTAGGGAAGCGATGCTAAAGATATTTTTTTTTTTAAAGATATTTTTTTAAACGTGGCCTAGACATCTATGATCTAATCCCAGTGACACCACAGTTGGCAGTTACCAATTACCTGCAAAAGCTTCAAGACACCTGAAAAGACAAACTGGAGTCCTCTTGATAAAATGGCAAGTGTGGAGAATATGGGCTGCTGAAGTGAAAGGAAAATCTTCATTACAGCCATTACTGTGGTGCAACAACAGAAAACACACTAGCCTGCGAGTAAAACTGCCTGGGTTCTGGTCCCACCTCAGTAGGTAGCAGACCACCATCTCGGGCAAGTCATGTCTCCCTCTGTGAGTTTCAGTTTCTCTTCTATGTGTTTGGTCTCCATTATCTAGCAGAAATGGCAGAATCGTGGCATGCAAAATCAATTGGCACACATGTTCTGTTTGGCCAGGATGAACTTCTCAGATCCTGACACTTGTTACCTCTCCGTCTTAGCAATAATCACTTATTCACACATTTAACTTTCCTTCCTGACCCGTGTGATCCCTAAATTCTGTAACATTTCTTCCAGATCCAAAAATACATATGCTTTCTCTTTCTGAGTCACCCATAATTTTGTCTGTCTTTTTAATGAAAACTTTCCTCAAAGCATTTTCAAAATTCCCATCATCCTAAGTTGGAGAATATTTTTATAGCATTTAAAAAACACAAAGCCATCTACTTCTTCCACCAAGGAAAGGACACCTCAGTATGAAGCACTGACAACAGAACTTCCTAATTAGGCAAGCATCTTCTTCCTAATGGAAATCCTCTAAGCAAACTGAAGAAAAAATTATTTAAGGACATTGGTTCTACCATATCAAATTCAAGAACTGATAAAACAAAGGTCACTTGCCTCAATTAAGTTTTTTTTTTTTTTTTTTTTGCGGTACGCGGGCCTCTCACTGTTGTGGCCTCTCCCGTTGCGGAGCACAGGCTCCGGATGCGCAGGCTCAGTAACCATGGCTCACGGGCGCAGCCGCTCCACGGCATGTGGGATCTTCCCGGACCAGGGCACGAACCCGTGTCCCCTGCATCGGCAGGCGGACTCTCAACCACTGCGCCACCAGGGAAGCCCCTCAATTAAGTTTTCAAACCATTTTTGCTTTACTAAAGCACACACACATACTTCCAACAACTACTGAAATCAAAAAGCAGAAAGTCAGAATGCTTTCTGAAAAACTAATCACTCCTGCAGGGTTCACATAATAGAGCCAGCTATAGGGTAGAATGACTTTATTCACATCTATTAAATAAATGACAAAGATGAAGTGGAGGCCCATTTTTTTCCAGTTAACGAAGAACACACACGAGTGTGTGTTTGAACCTTCCTAGAATTTAATTTTTAATATCTCTGCTTTAGACAACTCGACGGTGGCATTACTGTAAAGAAATAATTGTCTTAGAAAACGTGAGAACCATATGCTTAAAAGATAAAAACTGCTCCGTATAGAGAATAACATATTTCCCTTTAAACTCCAGGGACAAGCAAAGTTTTCCAGTGCCATCTTACTGCAGCCCACTGGGATTCTGAGAAAGCCTACCCATCCAAACTCTGTGCTGAGAACTCATGAAATGTAAAACTAGCAAATAGCCTCTTGGTAACTTTCAATCGAAGTATTTCAGTTTTAAAGCCAACAACTCCTTAGTAAGAAGCAGCGCCATGCAAAAAACTTGTGCAAAGTCTGAACTCAATATTTGCTTTATCATCAAAGAAAAGAAATAGGATAATGTCCTTTAATAGTCGTCAGTCTTTTTTCTGATAACAAAAGGAATACAAGTAAGCAAGGCAAAATGATTACTTTACTGTATATAATCCTAATCAGTGTGTATATTTAGGGGTTGTTTCATGATCTTTTTACAAATATGGGATCACATTACACTTGCCCTTGGTTTTGCTGCTCAATGGGCATCAGCATCACAGAGAGCTTATTAAAAATACATGGTGGCAGGCACCACCCCAGCTGCCAGCTGCATTTTAAGGATATTCAAGGGGATTCGTATGCAAATGAAAGTTGAAGAATCCCTGGGCTGTAAGATGATGATAAAGTACCATTCTCTATTCTTCTGTGGTGAGAACATACAGACACAGATACTGACAACACATATCTCTGGACACCAAAGAAATAAATATGCAGCTTGTTTTAAATGTATACTTACTATCTCTATATAACAGTGCCTTTTAAAAAACAGCATGGACTGATTTCTGTAGAGTGGATCCATAGATGATAATAATGTGTCTTATTTACCTCTGAACTGTCGTGAAAACAAAAGCACAATTTAAAAAACTATTTCAGGGGCTTCCCTGGTGGCACAGAGGTTAAGAATCCGCCTGCCAATACAGGGGACACGGGTTCGAGCCCTGGTCCAGGAAGATCCCACATGCAGTGGAGCAACTAAGCCTGTGCGCTGAGACAACTGAGCCTGCGCTCTAGAGCCCACGAGCCACAACTTCTGAAGCCCGCGCACCTAGAGCACGTGCTGCCCAACAAGAGAAGCCACCGCAATGAGAAGCCCACGCACCACAACGAAGAGTAGCCCCTGCTCACCGCAATTAGAGAAAAGCCCACGCACAGCAACGAAGACCCAATGCAGCTAAAACTAAATAATAAATAAAACAAATAAATTTAAAAAAACATTTCAGAACCCTTGTAAGAAATTACCTAATCTCATTATCCATCTCATTTGATCTTTTTTTTTTAATTTATTTTTATTTTTTTACTTTTTTTGTGGTACGCAGGCCTTTCAGTGTTGTGGCCTCTCCCGTTGCGGAGCACAGGCTCCGGACGCGCAGGCTCAGCGGCCATGGCTCACGGGCCCAGCCGCTCCACGGCATGTGGGATCCTCCCGGACCGGGGCACGAACCCGTGTCCCCTGCATCGGCAGGCGGACTCCCAACCACTGCGCCACCAGGGAAGCCCTAAAATTTATTTTATTTATTTATTTTTGGCTATTTCTATTTTTTATTTTAAGGAAGTTGACATAAAGAATGTTATTGAGCAAATATCAGCACAGACGGTATGTGAATGTGGAAAAACACATCCTAAAGGTGGTTCTCAGTCTTTTCAGGTGGCAGAGCAGAGATTTCATCATAAATCAGAAGGAAAATTTTATAGCTATGTAATATAAAATCACAACTACCATATTACACACCTGCAGTTTAAAAAAAATTGGCTATATCAAAATGAGGTATAACCAGCCTTCTTCAAATATGGCAGTTAATAGTTATTTGCTACTAGCTTACATTATTTTATTTTCTGCTAGCATTCCAAAGGAAATAAGGTAGAGTAAGCAACAAAAATTTAAGAAACTTTGATAAAAGGAGAAGCTTAATGGATGTAACCTGTTGTTCACTAAGACCGTCATTATTTTACTATACACTTCAGCCTAAGTCGTGAATCCTCAGCACTGCCTGGAGCACACTATGAGGACCAGGGGCCAGATGGTGTCTGAAGTGCATTTTATGATTCTACATCATGTAAGATCTTAATTTATGGTTGTAAATATTTTAATGAAAAAAAACGTGCTTTTTTAAATTATAAATAAACAAATCTGATGCACTAGGCCTGTCAATTTCGTCTTTCCTTATCAAAATAGAGATAAGGAAATGATGATTCTATACTCAAAGGTCTACCCATTAGTACTGTCAGACTTTGGGGGAAACCCCTTGCCTCCTTGTCTCTTCTGCCCAGGCTCCATGGGACTCAGATAGAGCTGTCCATCACAGGAACCTGCCATTCCTGCCACAGGGGTGAATGTGGAATCCACGGTGGACAATGAACCCTGATGTAAGCATGGGACCCAGCTGAGCCAAATGGGTTCCATTCAGAGAATGATAATGGCGCTAGAAGGCAGAGGTGCCTCCTTCCTCAAGATCACTGGGTGTGGAAAACAAATAAGCCCGGGGCTGTCGTGTGCAGAATCCCTTCCTGGGATTGAGGCAAACACAGAGAACATGACCAGGGAGCAAAGAACGCTGCTGAGTCCAGGATAAAGCCTCACGAACCAGAAAGCTCACCAAGTGCAGAGGAACTACAGGTGGCATTTGTAAATCAGTGTGTGTTTGGGACAAGACATGTTTTCAGAGACTTGATTTTGTGACCCAGCTCCTGACTACTGAACAGGCCAGTGAGGATTTCTCGCCTTCAAGGATGACAGAAAAGATGCACAGGAAGCTGTAGACACCATGAGAATTTAGGGAAAGGAAACGATGTGAGGGGGTGGGAATTGGGAGATTATAAGCGCTGGAGAACTGAGTTAACATGCAGACTGCCTCAGACCAGCCACTGCCTCCTTACTTTAAAAAAGTTATTTTATGTTTCAGGTTTCCTCACCTGTTAAATGGAGAAAATGTACCTGGCTTGGCAGGGCTGTTATAAGAAATAACTGAAATCATATTTTAAAGTTTTCTTAAAAGCACTTGGCACAGAATAGTTCTCCATTCATGTTAGCTATTACTACTTTTACCTTCATAAAATGCAAAGTTAAAGAAAACACATGAACTCTCAAGTTCCCACTGACTCTGAATCACTATGACCAAGGACTGACATGTTAAAACAACAGCCAACACCTCCGAAACACAAAGGACCTAAAGGGGAGGGGTAGGGGGATCCCTGGCAGATAAGCTCAGAATATTCTGGCACCAGGTGCAAGCAACACCACTCTAACTGTTCAAAGTCGGCCACTGGCTTCGAAAGTTCCAAAGGGTTTGGTGCTGGTAGATAGGCTTCGTAATTCTAAGTTACAACCACCTCTGAATCTGCTCTGTGATCAAGAAGGGCACAAGACTGCCTTCTGGAAAATACTGTTAATTCAGAAGGAAACTATAACTATTCTAATTGGCTTTTCTCAGGCCTCAGATCGCCTTGACTAAGCTGGTTATGCCTTAATTATACTTAAGTCATGAATTTTAATGACATTTTTGTAATTAGATACAACGATTAGAATTTTTATATCCCACTGTACTTTCCATTTAATACGAATTAATTGTGACTGCTGAACAAGTTACAAATTAGAATAATTCCTTACAAAGAACAAAGAGGAAGAAGAATTCACAGGCATAGAGAAAATTCCAAAAGAGACATAGCTCTGATGCAGAAATTACACACTACAGAATCCCACAGCGCAACCAACCCAATAACTAAGTGGTACAGGATATTTGTTTTCATAGCCACAGATTCTCTAGCTAATAAACAAAAGTTAAAAACTGATATACAGGGGCTTCTCTGGTGGCGCAGTGGTTGAGAGTCCGCCTGCCGATGCAGGGGACGCGGGTTCGAGCCCCGGTCCGGGAAGATTCCACATGCCGAGGAGCGGCTGGGCCCGTGAACCATGGCCGCTAAGCCTGCGCGTCCGCAGCCTGTGCCCCCCTCAAAAAAAAACACTGATATACAGTGACTTTTTAGTCTAACACTGGATGAATCTTTTATTATGAAATTCTGTTTATGATGTGTAATTATGGGTGAACTAAAATTCTGTTTTTGAGAAGCACAGAAGTCCTGAGCAGGGCAAAATGGTGGTTATCACCTCTGCTGTTGCTCTTTAAGGCACAGAAGATATTTATCAGTGATATTATTGTTGCCTCTACTTCCTCCCTGTGATTTTTTTCACCCATGAATTCACTGGAAATGTGTTTGAAATGAGCACAATTTTTGTCCTGCCAATGCGTCTGGAATAATTAGTTTCTGAAGTCCAAATCTGTTCTACATTTTAAATCTTCTTGGAGCAAAGGGCTCCTTCTTATTTTGAATACCCAGGTTTTGGTAGAAAAGGACGTATAATAAATACTTCACATACTTTCCTTAGAACTCCACTAGCAACTGTCCCCTAAAAATCAGAGTCCGCCAAGCTACTGTTCACACAGCCTACGGATGCACTGTGTACACGTTCTTTACCTTGACATTCATCTGCTCTAAGAGAAATAGCGCACTCAAAATACTTTCCCCTTCGGTGATGAACAGGGAGACCATATTAAGAAGTGTTTGGAACTAGACAGGCCTGGGTTTGATTTCTGCCTCTGCTATTGACTAGCTGCATGAGTCAGTTACTCAGGCTTTGTAAACTTCAGTTTCCTCATCTACAAATTTGGGATAAAAATATTACCATCATCACAAGGCAGCAGTGAAAATGTGATGGAACAATATACATCAAGCACATAGTGCCTGGCATAGAGTAGGAGTTCAGGAATATTAGCTATAATTCTTATTATCATTATCATACTTATTATCATACAAAAGACCCACATTACTATAATAGAGATATACATTAATCTCAAATGCATTTTTCTCATTCTAATTTTTGTGAAATCATGTTATATCATAAAGTTTCACCTTTTCCCCTCTACCCTGCAAAAATACTGCTGCTAACTTTGGGGAACAATGACAGACATTACAATAAGCAGCATCTTATAATAAAGAAAGCATAGTCTATATGCGAATGGATATGCACAGATAACATCTGCAATAATTTACACCAAAGTGTTCATTGTGGTTACAAGCAATGGTAAGACTATAGGTCTTTTTAAAAGCATTTTCTAATTGTTGTTCGATGAACATATATTATTACTTCTGAAATAAAGAAATTAAACAAAATGTGTTTCCATAAAAGAAATAAAACATAAACCACCAACTTACACTGTGTTCAATATCTAGCTGAACACACGAATGCATTTTTTTGGTCACCCTTGCTACCCACTTGGTAATTGTTACCAGTTCCTTGAAATATAATTACTCTTTCCCCTGCCTTCTCCATAGGTGGTACCAAAAGAATAAATGAAATCAGAGCAGCATTCTTTACTACTTTCTGCATGAAACACTGTTGGCATTAGACACCTGGGGGTTTTTTATGGCTTCTAAATGTTTTACCTTCTATTAATTAAACACTCCTTTCAATTTTTTTTTTTAAAAAGCCACACAAACATTAATGTCAAAAAAAAAGTGATGACGTGAAAGGATGAAGATATAGTTCCAAAAAAATTTTAAGGTCTCTGAATCCCAGAAAACACAATTTTTTTTAATGGTAATGCTTTTTTAAACACACACACACACACACACACACACACACACACACAAAGATCTCCGTGTCAAACACATTAAATTATAAATTGGACATCAGTTTTGTAAAGGCTGATTTCTAAATTATAACAGAACACATCTGGGGTGATTTTGACTGCGAATATTTGGTTTTCTTGGCAGCTGGAAGATATCTCTGGGCAGACACAATGCTACAATAATTAATGCCAGCTTTCAGGCATCATAATGAAAAAAAAAATCCTGACAGCAACAAAAAATGGTACAACCTCCCCCCAAAAATAACCACGGATTTAATGTAAAACATGAATCCACAGGGCTTCTAGCCTAGAGCAGCTGAAAGACATTTGTGTGATTCATGAACAAAGAGTGATTTGATCTCTTCCATCAGACCTTTTCTGCATTTCAGCTACTTCTGTTGACACCCACCATGGGCTGCTTCATTCATACCCGGGATAGGTCTGTGCAGAACAGTGCCCCTGGCTTATGCCACTGGTTCCAGCAAGGCCTTTACTTTCTCCTTGCTTTCCATCTTCCCACAGTCCCTGAAGGGCATCCACGGCTAGCACAGTGTCTGGAACAGAGTAGATGCTCAACAAGAGGCTGTGGGTTGATAGACTGGATGATGAAGGAGTGCACAGATCAAGAATGTGCACCAAAATTTGGAGGAAAGGGAACCCTCTTACCCTGTTGGTGGGAATGTAACTTGGCAAAGCCACTTGGGGAAACAGCATGGCGGTTCCTCAGAAACTAAAAACATGGGCTTCCCTGGTGGCGCAGTGGTTGAGAGTCCGCCTGCCGATGCAGGGGACGTGGGTTCGTGCCCCAGTCCAGGAGGATCCCACATGCCGCGAAGCGGCTGGGCCCGTGAGCCATGGCTGCTGGGCCTGCACGTCCGGAGCCTGTGCTCCACAGCAGGAGGGGCCACAGTGGTGAGAGGCCCGCGTACCGCAAAAAAAAAAAAAAAAAAAAGATACATGCACCACTATGTTCATAGCAGCACTATGTACCATAGTCAAGACTAGAAACAACCTAAAAGTCCATCGAAAGATAAATGGATGAAGAAAATGTGGTACATATATACAATGGAATACTACTCAGCCATAAAAAAGAATGAAATAATGCCATTTGCAGCAACATGGATGCAACCAGAGATCACACTGCGTCAGAAAGGGAAATACAAATACCATATGATATCACTTATATGTGGAATCTAAAATATGGCACAAATGAACCTACCTACAAAACAGAAACAGTCTCACAGACATAGAGGACAGACTTGTGGTTGTCAATGGGGAGGGATGGATTGGGAGTCTGGGATTAGCAGGTGCAAACTATTATATAGAGAATGGATGAACAAGGTCCTACTGTATCTCACAGAGAACTGTATTCGATACCCTGCGATAAACCATAATGGAAAAGAATGTGAAAAAGAATGTATATATAACAATTACTTTAATGTACAGCAGAAATTAACACATTGTAAATCAACTACACTTCAATAAAATAAATTTTAAAAAAGAATGTGCACCAAAATCAACCAGTGAAAACTAAAAGACTTTCCTGATTCTAAAACTATTCATAAATGCAAATTTTTAAATAAACATTTACAAATTTTATAACATTTACAAATTTATAAAAACAAAATTTTCTATTTTTTAAAGTTTTTTCCAGTTTTCTTGAGATTATAAAACAAAGAATGTTGCCTGCCATCCAGTTCTACATGGATTAAGTCATTAGCCACTGCAGTTGCTGACCTACAGTCTACCCTGAAAGGAATTCAGGATGAAGAACAGGGTGAGGCACTCTGGGCTCTGGGAAGACAGTCAAAACGGGTCCTTACATAGTTACATTTCAGGGGGAAAAATTTGTGAATCTGGATTCTTGCATCTTTCCATACTTAGAAAACCACTAAAATCATTAACTGTGACATCTGTTCCTCCTGACTAGCAGTAACTGAGATGTATGCTGGGTTGCATGTACTCATTACCAAAATTCTTTAAATATTGGCCTCTTCTCCTATCTCTTTGGAGTGGTTCCTAGGAGCTATCCGAGAGGCTGTCTCCCAGGCTGCAGTCAGTCCTCAGTAAGGTCCCCAAATAAAAGTGGTACAGGTCTAACGATGTGCGGTTTGTTTTTTCAATCAACAAGATATAATTGACATACATCACTGTATAAGTTTAAAGTGCACAGTATAATGGTCTGACTTACATATATTGTGAAATAATTACCACAATTAGCATCTACCATCTCATATAGATAAAATACAAAGCAATAGCAAAAAAAAAAAACCAATCTTTTTTTTCCTTGTGATAAGAACTCTAAGGACTTGCACCCTTAACAACTTTCCTATCTATCATACAACAGTATTAACTACAGTCATCACGTTGTACATTACATCCCTAGTACTTAGTTATCTTATAACTGGAAGTTTGAACCTTTTGACCACCTTCCTCAAATTCTCCTTCCTCCCATCCCAGTCTCTGGTAACCACAATTGTGATCTCTTTTTCTATGAGTTCAGAGAGGAGGCGGGTTTTGGTTGGTTTGTTTTTTAGATTCCACATATAACTGAGATAATACAGTATTTGTCTTTCTATGTCTCACTTAATTCACTTAGCATCATGCCCTCAAGCTTCATCCATGTTGTTGTAAATGGAAGAATTTCCTCATTTTTTATGGATGAATAATATTCCATTGTATGTATATATCACAACTTCTTCATGCATCCATCCTTCAATGGACATTTAGGCTGTTTCCATGTCTAGGCTATTGTAAGTAATGCTGCTATGAACCTGGGGGTGCAGTTATCTTTTCAAGTTAATCTTTTGTTTCCTTTGGCTATATTTCCTGAAGTAGAATTGCTGGATCATATGGTAGTTCTATTTTTAAATTCTTGAGGATCCTTATTCTAACTTTCAGAAGCAAACACATAGAAAAGGTGCTCAGTAGCTGTGTGACCTTAGGTAAATTCCTTAGCCTCAATGCTTCAGTCTCCTCATCTATAAAACAAAGAATAACACTACCTGCCTCAGGGGATTGTTGTAAGGGTTAAATGAGTTACTGTTGTTTGTAACGGGAACAGGATGAATGCTACAGAATGAAAAGTCAAGGGGGAAAAGTAAAAGCAAATAAACATCAAATTCATTATCACTATTTTATTAAAACACAGGCGCCATCCTTAGTATAAATAGCAAATGAACATGAAAAGTATGTTCAGTCTCCTAAAAATATGAGGAACAAATACACACAGATGGCTTCAAATCCTGCCTATTTGATTGGGGTGTTGTATAATCTCTGGGCCTCTGTGTAAACAATCTCTAAATGGAGATGACGATAACAGTTCCCATCTCATAGGGTTTTTGTGAAGATTAAATTAATAATACGTGTAAAGAATTCAGCAACATGCCTGGCACAAATACATTTTAGCTACCACTACCAGAGTGCTATTTGAGGATCTGATAACATCATGATGAGATGGATACTGTATAATAATTTACATGTTGTGCGTTACTTACGCATGCGTCTCATACTTATTGAGCACTTATGTCCTGAGAAGCAATTTTAGATCCATATTCTGAGAGGCCCCACAATAGCCATGTGAGAGACAGTTTATAGCACTAACTTCATTAAAAATAAAACACTAAATTAAAAAGAAAAACCTTTTGAGAAACACAGGAGGACACAAGAGATAACACTTGTTTAATACCCAGCACATTCTAGGCCCCAAATAGAGCCCTTTACATATACAATCTAATTTCTTTTTTTTTTTAACATCTTTATTGGAGTATAATTGCTTTACAATGGTGTGTTAGTTTCTGCTTTATAAAAAAGTGAATCAGTTATACATATGTCCCCACATCTCTTCCCTCTTGAATCTCCCTCCCTCCCACCCTCCCAATCTCACCTTTATAGGTGGTCACAAAGCACCGAGCTGATCTCCCTGTGCTATGCGGCTGCTTCCCACTAGCTACCTATTTTACGTTTGGTAGTGTATATATGTCCACGCCACTCTCTCACTTTGTCACAGCTGCCCCTTCCCCCGCCCCGTGTCCTCAGGTCCATTCTCTAGTCCATTCCATTTTTTTTCAGATTCCATATATATGTGTTAGCATACGGTATTTATTTTTCTCTTTCTGACTTACTTTACTCTGTATGACAGTCTCTAGGCCCATCCACCTCACTACAAATAACTCAATTTTGTTTCTTTTTATGGCTGAGTAATATGCCATTATACAATCTAATTTCATCCTCACTGCACACCAAGAAGATTAATACCATCACCTCACCTGCACAGGTGAGGAAAAACAGCTGTTAAGCCACCTGCCAAAACCACACAAGTCACAGGGCCAGAAATCAAACTCAGATCCACCTGACTTCATGCCCTTCTCTTTTAAATTTCCTAAACAGAGATGAATAAAGCCAAACAGTCAAACTTTATCTTCACATTTAGTAACTTTTATAAAGACAACTCGCATCTCAGCTCAAGGTGCTCTTAACAAGTTTACAAGGATGGCAATGTATTCCAAAAGTTCTCCACAGGGGTTAATGATGCTCCCAGGGACACTGTCACTGTCCAGTGACATGAATGGTTGTCACAACAAGTAACATGCTCCTGGTGCCTAGAGGTAGGCTAGGGATGTGGATAAATATCCTACAATACACAGAACAGCACTTCCACACACAACAATGGATTATCCAGTCCAGACAGCAATAGGGCCGAGGTTAAGAAATCCTGTATTAACCAATTAAGTGAAAATCTTTGATTTTCCAAGGAGTTGTTCTGTGCTTGCACTTGGTTATGCTCAAGAATTCCACAGGAATAACCGCTTAGCATACTCATTTTTTCTCCACTATTAAGTTTACGCTTCAGCAGACATTACTGGCAATATGACCTCTTCCGTAACATCCTGGGCTCAGCCAGCATTCACCTTCATGGCTCTCTTCTCCATGTAGATGGCAACAAATGGACCGAGGCTGGTTTCAAGTTCACATAGAAGGTCCCCAATTAGCTTCTGGCAGGACTCAGCCCAAAATAAGGAAGGTCAGGGGGAGGATCTTTCAGATGCCATTCATGTCACACTCAACATTTTTTCCAGATATGATGCATCTTCACCCCAGCAATATGGCCCTCTCTGCCTGTGTTTTCTGGCATAAGAAATTATGAAACAATTTTCTTTTATTTTTGGCTGCATTCGGTCTTCGTTCCTGTGCGCGGGCTTTCTCTAGTTGCAGCGAGCGGGGGCTACTCTTCATTGCGGTGCACAGGCTTCTCATTGAGGTGGCTTCCCTTGTTGCAGAGCATGGGCTCCAGAGCACAGGCTCAGTAGTGGTGGCACACGGGCTTAGCTGCTCCATGGCATGTGGGATCTTCCCGGACCAGGGATCGAACCCGTGTCCCCTGCATTAGCAGGCGGATTCTGAACCACTGCGCAACCGGGGAAGTCCAGAAATTGCTAAACAATTTAAAATTAAACTTTGCAACGGCAACGTTAACTATGCTTTCTAATAGCAGGAATGGCACGGTCACTTGATAGATGTATCCCCTAATTTGATAGCCTCTGCCCCTTCCCAGAAACATTCAACTTAAGATTTATTGGTCTAGTTGGATGGATAGTTCACCTGTGGGAACACAAGCCTATTTTTTAGTCACAGTCTAATGAATTTTTCTCACACCATAAAGGAAAAGATCTTGATTCCTTAAGGTCTCCAAAACAGATCCATCTTTTGAAAGTGACAAGAATGTTGTTAAGCCAAGGCAGTAGCAAGTAACTCTAAACATTTTCTTACTAGCTAGATCTGTTATTGATTACTTGTGAAGGGAGCCTGAATTGTCACGCAAATCACAGCATATAAGAAGGGGGTGGGGGGGAATGAAAGCTGTAACACGTTTGACAACCTGAAAAAGAGGTGGCGCCTTTTGAGACGAGGCTGTCAACTTAATTTGTCACAAGAAGAGGCAGGAAGAAGGAAAGATTTACTCAAGTCTACAGGCACCAAACACGCAAGCAGGAAGGCAAAAATACTCACCCTATCAAACTTTTACAGAGTACTTTAAATCAACACTTAATGCTAAAATTACTAACTTGTCTTAAAGACTCGCAAAAACACTAAAGAAGGCTTAGAGTAGAAGTTCTATACCCACACTACTAAGGATGAACAAACCAGATCGGAAACCATTAAAAGAAGAGTCTTGGAAGGCTACTTGCACATTTATTCACGGATACTTTTAATATTCATATTCAAGATTACACAAGGTCAGAAAGTGTTAACAGCTGAACTAAAGTTCTTCTTTGAGGAATGAATCCATTTTTCTAAAAAAAAATATCCTAACATTAAAGTAAATCATTACTTTGATCAATTGGATGAATAACCACTGTATATTTTAAAAGCATGTGTGGATTTGTCTGTAAAATCTTACAAAAATTAAGGAAGGATGGGTATCAAATTATTAACAGTGGTTCACAGAAGGGGGCTGATGAGAGAAGAGGAAAAGAATCTAGCCCACCTGGGGCAGAAGGAGGTACTAGCACTGCTTATTTTATAAGGGCTTCGGCTACAGATGAATTTTACTTTTTCGCTACTTTTTAGTTTTTATGTTTCAGTGCTTCCATATTTATTTTTAAAAGTTTGGAAAAGGGCTTCCGTGGTGGCGCAGTGGTTGAGAGTCCACCTGCCGATGCAGGGGACACGGGTTCGTGCCCCGGTCCGGGAAGATCCCACATGCCGCGGAGAGGCTGGGCCCGTGAGCCATGGCTGCTGAGCCTGCGCGTCCGGAGCCTGTGCTCCGCAACGGGAGAGGCCACGACAGTGAGAGGCCCGCGTAGCGCAAAAAAAAAAAAAAAAAAGTTTGGAAGGAAAACAGAATAGTCCCTGCCAATAGCATCCTCAAAAACAAATACTGGTACATCATATGTTATGTCATAGCATTCACTGAGCACTTCGATGAGCCAGGCACTAGGCTAAGGGTTTCCTGTGATTATCTGAACATTTGATTGTTTCATCTTCCCAAGTCCCCTATCTACCCAGATCAGGGAATGGAGTCAATTTTTTTTTTAAACCAAATAGTCTGTTTCATAGAAATAGGTTCATTAAAAAAATTATTATAAATACTAATTATATAGCAACTGCATCTTTTCAAAGAACAAGGATATAATGAAACTGACTTGACATTAAACTCACATTATAGATAATTCAGTTTCATCTCATGACTGAGACACTGTTACAGGATCATAACAGCTTCAGGGGCTATATTGGCAACATCCATAATGAAAACAACTGCCATGAAAGGGACCTGGTAATGGTTTGAGCTCAATTCTGATTAATCTCCGTCACCCTGCCCCTCCCTCGGAAGCTACAAAAACACAGTTTAGATAGCTTTCCTTAAGTCACAGGGTCAGTGGGAGGCTGAACCATCTGACTGGAGAGCACCTCACTGCAAATGGTTCTGTAAAAACAGAGACACGTGAGAAGAGCATCCTCCTGGTCAGATGGGCAGATTTCACTGTCTCATAGAGTTTGGGATGGGATACCTTTCATGTCAATTCCTCACATGTCCCAGGTCTAGAGCCCATGGCTATCAAAGGGAAATACTGTACAGTCACAGCTGGCAGGCACTATAATTAGGAAGCATGAAAGGCAGAATAATGGCCCCCAAAAATATCCACGACCTAATGCCCAGAACATATGAAAATGATACATGCCAAAGAAGAACGAACGTTGCTAATTGTAAAGCACCTTAAAATAGTGAGGTGATCCCGGATTATCCACGTGGCCCAGATCTAATCACAAGAGCCCTTAGTAGTGGACCAGTGAAGCACAGAAGACGACTCAGAGGGAGCTGTGACTATGGAAGAAAGATGCAACATTGTTGGTTGTTGACAACAGAAGAAAAGGGCCTTTAGAAGTTGGAAAAATCAAGGAAACAGATTCTCCCCTAGAGTTTCCAGAAAGGAACACAGCCCTGCAGATAACCAGATTTTAGCCCAGTGAGACCCGTCAGACTTCTAACCTACAGAACTGTAATAAATCATATATTTGTATGTTTTTTAAAATGTGTATGTTTTAAGACACTAAGTTTGTGATAACTGTTTACAGCAGTAAAAAGGAAATTAATACAGGGAGTAACTAATGAGTTTTTTCTAAACCTCTTAAACCAAGGAATAATATAAACTCTTTTTAAAAGAATTACATGGGATTATTTTCTAGCAAAAAAAAAAAAAATCACAAAAAATCACAAGTTAGATGAATGGTTCATGTTATTATTATGATTATTTTCCACAAAATATCTGCCTTCCAGAGTAATTGAATTTTGCTTTTATTATAGTTTAAGGTATAACCTTAATAGTTTGAAGGATTCTCTTTTAGTAAAGTTGATCTGTTTTCAAGTTCAATAACCACAACAACTAACATTTGTTGAGTGTTTACTATGTTCCAGATATAAGTACTGTCTCATTAAGTCCTCACAAACTATGAGGCAAATGCAATTACTACTGGGCCACTGGTAAAAATTAATGGATCATAAGCCTAAATGTAAGGGCTAAAGCTATAAAACTCTTAAAAGAAAACAGAAGTAAATTTCATGACCTTTCATTAAACAATGTTTTCTTGGATACAGCCAAATGCATAAGCAACTAAAGAAAAAAACAGGCAAAATGGACATTAAAATTAAAAATGTTTGTGCTATAAATGATGCTATTAAGAAAGTGAAAAGAGAACCCATAGAATAGGGAAAATATTTGCAAATCATGTAATGATTAGGATCCATTATCTGTAAGATGTAAAAAAAAAACAAAAAACAAAAAAACAGTAAAAAGACAGCCCAATTAAAAAATGGTTTAAGAATTTAAATATTCACTTCTTCAAAGAAGATACACAGTGGCCAATAAGCACATAAGAAGATGCTCAACATCATTACTCACTAAGGAAATGTGAATCAAAGCTACAATGAAATACCACTTCACATCTACTAGAATGGCTTAAATCAAAAAGGCTTTAATAACAAGTATTGGTGAAGATGTGGAGAAATTGGAACCCTCATGGGTCAGCCACTTTGAGAAACGGTCTGGTAGCTCTTCAGAAAGTTAAACGCGGAGTTACCCTATGACCCAGCAGTTCCATTCCTAGTTATACACACAAGAGAAATGAAAACATATGAAGTACAGAAGTTAAATCACATTGTAAGCTTTATTGAGATATCATTAATATACCATTCTGTACTCCATACGTATTCATGAATTACTCCACAGTTTTAAATAAGGAAGCAGGTATTTGAAAAATAATTTAAAACCACAGGCAACCACAAGAGGGCGCTTTCTTCATAGCTACAGATCAAGGAGGTTCTGTCAATACATTCATTACCTGGGTAATGTTTACCTGTTTGATCTCATTACCCCCTTTTTGATGGGGAAGGGGGTAGAGTATTAGTATGTTTCATCCAATACATCTAAGCCAACAGTGTGGCCAGAGTAGGTGATAGGTTTAGAAAATCATGACTTAAACACAGATAAAAAGTAAATGTTTAAATTCAGCCTCAATCAGAGACACTATGGATGACACTGTATCACATTATTTCTTTTTCTTCTTGTTATCTAACACATTATACAAAGTTATTTAGCAGAAAATTCACTGAGACAAAAAAAATCATTACAAGAAATAAAACACGTTATAAAGACTTGGTCTCGGGTTCTTTGCTATTTCCATTGGAACAATGCCTGGTGTAAGCGGCACCCAATAAATATTCATTAAATGAATCAGAGAAATTAATGACTGAGTGAAATCTGCAGCTCTTCAATTTAAGGGGAAAAAAAAGTTTTATCTGCTATGCCTTGCAAGCCAGATCAAAATATTTCCCTAGATACATACCACAAATTAATAAAATATTACAGTCATTTCACTTAATAAGTATCTCCCAAACACGTTCATAGAGACCATTCTGTGGTGTTAAACATAATTCCTCTGGCCAAGGAATCCTTTAATACTGATTGACACATCTCTCACAATGCTTTATCTCTGGTCTTCCTATTTAAAGTTCTTCAATCAATGCACCTCTCAATAAACCACAAGCACAGAACATTTCATTAGAAGAAGCCACATTCCTATCCAACCATCTCATATTTCAAACGGTCTGACATCAGAATAGTATTTTTAGCAATAATAATACTGGTCCTATTCCCTGCCCACAAGCCAGGTTTAGTTGCAAAAATTCTATTTCCCTCTAAGCTCAGCCACAATAAAAATTAGGCATGATTTTTTTAAGAATGATTTTTCATTTGGGATTAACAAATGGGTGGAGGATGAGCTATTGCAGACACAGACCCCAGTCATCTTCGAGGCACCTTGAGTTTATCAGGCACTGGAGCACTTTCATAGCAACACGCTCTACAAGAAACTCGATCACCAAACAATAAACTCAACTTGAAAAGCCTTCTTCTGCCATTTTATACTGAAGAGTCTACTGTCAAAACAAAGATGTCATGTTTAGCCGGTTCTAGGCAGCCCAGAAACTTTAAATAGAATGCCAAAACACGTTGTACTTGAACGACAAGGAAACTAACTCTCACACGTCGTTCATTTATATACCTAAAAATTACTCCATGTAACTCGGGGCTATATTAGGTGCTTAGAAACATGACAGCAAAAAGGGCACATTCCCTGCCCTCTGGGAGCACGCAGTCTTGTAGACCAGATGGACAAACAGAAATGGGTGCTAACAAAAGAGACTGGAATGTCAGGGCTAGGCAGGTGGTGTTATGGGAACACAGAGGTTGCACACCTAATTTAACCTTGGGTGGTTACTAATAACTATAAATGGATGTGGATAATACAGCTGAAATTTAAGAGCAGGATCTAGCCACTGACATAAGCAGAAAAAATACCCTTGGCAGAAAAAAAAAAAAAAAAGCCTGTACAAAAGCTTGGGAGCAGGATAGCTTAGCAAGGTCAAGAAATAACAGAGTTTAATATAGTTGAAACCAAGTATGGAACAGAGACTGACAAGGGTGAAGGAGGTAAAGATGAGCCAATCACAAAAAAATGTTTATTTAGGCTAGATCCTGCGGGAGCCATGGCTGCAATGGCCTGCAAGTCTGGAAGCTGCATTTTTCCTTTCCTCCACATTTTCTAGACTCTTCTGAATTCCTTGAGGTCAGACTAGAAACCTTAGAAAGTAATCAACATACTTTGTCACTCAACTGTGCAAGAAGTCTCCGAAAGCCCATGTGGGCAGGACTCACAAATCACATGTAGGTTAAAAGCACTTTAAACTTTTACGAAGAGTTTTCCATATGCAGTTTGTCCTAGCAATCCCACAACCATCCCACGAGGTAGGGGCTCTCATTCCAATCCTAAAAATAGTACTACTGAGATTCAAAAAGGAGAATAGACTAGCCAAGGTCATGAACTCAGTAATAATACTTGGACCCCAAACCTGGCCTCTCTTATTCCAATTATCATTTCTTTGCTACTGTAACAGCTGCTTCCCTCTGGAAACAAGTTGCTAGTACTCACATAAGTAATGACCACTTTTGCCTAAGGATTTTAGATAATTCATTTCACTCTATTTCAGGAAGATGCCTTTTCAGTTTGTTCTACCTAAATTGACTCCTCACAGGCCCTACTGCCATCTGTGTCACAGAGGTCTGTGGACTGCTAAGAAAGACTACCAAATCCAGCTTGCACTCAAGACCCTCTGCTGTAATAAAATCAACTGTACAGTAGCTCCCTCCAAATTACTTCCAGTTTGCATTTTTCTCTGTATTGCTACTCACACCAAACTGAAGCATCTCAGAAAGTAAGTCAATATTCACAGAAATTGGGCATTCTCAAAGGAAAATAACATTAGAAGACGACTTCTCCAATCACGTGTGGGGTTTGCTCAGGGAGACTAAAAGGAAAATTTAGAAAAGTTTATTGATTCCCCAAGCACGAAACTCACAAAACAAACAAAAAAGAAAACAAAAAGACCAAAAACACCTCGTTATTAGGGAAGAAAGAAAAGTAAGCATGCGGACTAGTGAGGCTACCCCCATCCTATGGGGTTCCTCCCTCCTCACCATTCTCAAAGGATGCTTAATCCTCCTGGGTCATGAGCTCCTGCAGGCGGTAACAAAGGCCTTGGGAAGTCCTATTGGGGGAGATAAGAGACCAACCCAGATGCTGAAATCCTGACTACAACCTATAGTCACAAGTCACGGAACATTCTGCAAATCACTGAGTACCATTTAATCCTTCAACCAATCCTGAGAGGTTTAGTTAAGACCCATTTTGCACTTGAGGCAGACGATTATCAGAAAGTCTGGATAATTTAAAGTCAGCTATAGCCAGTCTGGGGAAAATTTAGAAATCAAACTCGAATCTCTGAGCCCCAACTTAGGGAGCCATTTCTGTCATTTTGAATAAAAGGTGCCTCCATGCTCAAATCTCTAAGGCCACTGCAGAAAACCTTTTTCGTGCACGGTCCAAGCAAGTACCCTGTGGGCTCATTAAACATTGAATAATGGGATAGAAACACCTCAAGAGGCTGATTTTGTAAATGTCTCACTCCCTCAGGGTCCTAATGTTGCCACTGGGGACCCAAAACTGGTGAGGATTATGTAAAATTTATGAAGTACTTTACAAATGGGGAAAAAAAATCACAAGGCTTGTTTTTATGAAGTCCTTCAACAGAATACAACCTCAATAATTTCATCAAAATTTCCTGTCTTTGTTCTATTTTTCACAAAAAGGAAGCATCTTGCACACAAACAAAAATCTTTAATTCCTCAAAATGATGTCTTGCCCAGAGCACACTCAGAACAAGCATTATTATTAAAAGCATAATCATTTAGCATCATTATTAATGTAATAAATATACTGCATCCCTCTCATTTCAAAACTTGCAGGACTAAAGATGACGAACAGAAAGATTATTCTTCTTAAAAATCAAACAAGGATTTGGGGGAAAAAACTAGTTCTAACTTTCCTAAGAGCCAAAGCAAGTTTATAATTACCCTAATTTCACCAAATAAACCCAACATTTAAAAATCAAGATAAATGTTAAAAGATTAGGAACAACTATAAGACCACTGGACCATAATTTTAAAAAAAAGAAAAACAAATGATAAAATGCTTTGTTTCACTTTTTTTTTTTTTTTTTTTTTTTGCGGTACACAGGCCTCTCACTGTTGTGGCCTCTCCCGTTGCGGAGCACAGGCTCCGGATGTGCAGGCTCACAGGCCATGGCTCACGGGCCCAGCCGCTCCGCGGCATGTGGGATCTTCCCGGACCGGGGCACGAACCCGTGTCCCTTGCATTGGCAGGCGGATTTTCAACCACTGCACCACCAGGGAAGCCCGCTTTGTTTCACATTTTGATCTTAACGCTTTCTTAATTACAGCAGTTCACATAATTAGGGAAGAAAAAAGAAAAAGAACAAGGAAGTCCATTGAAGGCTTCTTGCAAAATATTTGCCCAGCATGGTTCTGCCTAAATCAGTCTTTTATTAGCTGAGACTCAGTGAGTTTTTAATCCAACCCTTCTGAAGTCTAGTAATGCTCCTCCTTTGGACTAAAAGCCAAACTGGGTGGCCATATTATTGGTTACATAGAGGACAAAAACACAGCCTATTTTTCCCAAAACACTAAGAATTAGAACTTGATAAGATAACATTGTACTAGTTCTGTTAAATTGACTACAGGATAAAAAATGTTAACCTTCAGCTAATAAAGTAGGGAAATGGTAGCCTCATAACTCTTCGACCGAATAATCTCAGTCTCCTGGGGGAACATGGGACAGGGGGACCTTTCAATCCTACAGTAGTTAGAGACTGGTGTCATAAAAGAATGTTCACATCCACATGCTTTATACATGCAATCCTTTAGCAAGGGACACCCCTTACAGTGCTTGCTGTTCATTCCCCCATTCCTGTCAACTTCTCACCCCAAGCCCCTGATGATCAACCTGCCTCCTTGTACGGAACACATGATCTCCCCCATCAGAGCTGGCTGACCCATGCTAGGTCCGTCAGAGACTCTTTCCCAGTATTCAGAATTGAGACACAAATTCTAGGTGTTTGGTTGTGGCTCCGTTGCTGAAACATCCCATAAAGTCAGGGCTGCAATGGCCATTTTTCCACATGAACATGTGAAAACAGAGAAAGCTAGTTGGCAGGGGAAGGAAAATGGAGTAGATGCAAATAAAGAGATGGAAGGAAATAAAATCAAGGAAAGACAAACTGGAACTCTGCTCACTGAATTTCTACCAACCAGGTCAAGTTCCCCAGGAGGCCCAGCTCTCTTCCTGGCTCTTGGGTTCTAGAAGCTGTCCTTGAGCCCTTCAATAAATTTCCTTTTATGCTTCAGTTAAGTGGAATAGGTTTATTTGCTCATCAAAACACTCTTTGGTCTGATATTTCCACTTCAATATAGAATTCCACCTGATGTATAGTTTTCTAAAGAAAATGGCTAGATAAATATACTAATACATATATGTATACAAGTGTGTTAACTAGTGTGTTACAATAACAAAAATTGGGTGGAAACTTAAATGACAGGCCATATAGGATTAGTTAAATAAATTATGATTCACAAGTTTAGATACTGCTCAACCTATATTTACCATCTCTTATGAGCACTGTAACAGGCAGTGGGCTCAGCTGTGAACAAAATAAGATCTCTGCCCTCATGAGCCCACATCCCAGTGACTGACTGACAGCAATTAAAAAGCACATGGTTGAAAAGATATCAGTGTTAGAAAATATTTAAGGGACATTAGGTAGAAGAAGCTTACAAATGAGAATTTCAAAAAATTATCAGTGGATATAGAGTTACATATTTTAAACACAGAAGGGAAGGAGGGAAGAGACAAAAGGAAGAAGGAAAAGGGCAAGAGAAGGGGAAGAAATGGAGGATTTACCATCCTTCCTCCTAAATGAAATCAACAATGAGGTAAATATTCTCATTGATAGCTTATGGTCAGTGCTTACTCTCCTCTTCATCCTTTTCCATCTGCC
Source organism: Delphinapterus leucas (assembly GCF_059928025.1). NCBI lineage: Eukaryota > Metazoa > Chordata > Mammalia > Artiodactyla > Monodontidae > Delphinapterus > Delphinapterus leucas. Next base: position 80,802,020 of record NC_143138.1, read on the forward strand.
AAGTTTTCTACGCTGAAAATACATTACCTTCACACACATATATATATTCCCCCCCACCCCTTGATGTGATAGTGAGGTTTGTGCAATAGTGAGGTTTGTGGGACGAGCAACCCAACTGCCTGTAGGTACCTTTTTAAAACAGCGTTCTTAGCTCCACTCCATCCTTTTAAGCCAAAACCTCTGAGGTGAGGCCCTAGAATTTGTATTTTAAGTCTGTCTCACTGATTCATTCTCAAGCACATCAAAGTAGGAGAACTACTGTTTTTGAGTTTAAAAAATTGGTTCATTATAAGGCTAAATTCTGATCCTAATGATTTGTTCAGGCAATCAGCTAAGTTGAACAGGTTTCTTGCCTTGATGAGAAACCCTCTGAAGGCTGCCTCTGGGGAAGCCAAGCTTAGGAAGACAGGAACTTTGGAAGGCAGAGCCACGGACTGAACGTGACATTTACTGGCAGGGCTTGGTCACATTCAACTGATTCGTACCATTTAGGCACTCTGGGCTCAACTGAAGGGACGAAGCCAGTTTAGCTAGGGCAGATGGTATATGGGATGAATCTATCTGTGACCATCTTTAATAAAATTACTCAGGCCCTGGCAAAGGATAAAATGACTGATATATAAGTTGGTTAATTATGCACAATGGTACTAATGTAAAGAGCCCTCGCCAGCACAGCCTGAGGTAATTAAACCAACTGCCTTCCACTGTGAATCCCAAAATCACATGATGGTAGAGGTGAGACGGAACTGAGAAATTATCCAAACCCCTACCTCCAACTGATCAGAAAAGGAGGATGACTGAGGCATTGTCTGTAAGCACCACTGTTCAAAGTATTTATCCCAAAGGAGACTATGGATAAGTTAGAGAATTAAAATAACCACTGAGCTAATCCCAAGGGGTTAGCTAAGAATCTGGGGCGCTATCTAGAAGAGATAATGATTTCAGAGAAAATAACTGAAGCAAATATCTGACCAACCACCCGCCTGGGTGAAGCAGCTAGAGAGCTGTGTTGTCTGGGAGAACTGCATTTCCAGGGCACTCTGTCCTGGGTTCCTCCCCTCGGTTTGTCTTCTCTACACTCTAAAGGAGACTCTAGTTATGGAAAAGATAAAAGAAAACAGATTACACAGATATATTTCTGCACCTGTACCACACAGGAAAAAACAAGTCTATTTTCTGCTATGTGATGCTAGCACCTTGTGGATCCAGACGGTGCTTAAAGCTCCCGCTGGCTAAGAAGTTCTCCAACCTTCTCCTCAGACTGCGCTCCAGTGAGCCTGCAGACTCCCGGAAAACCCATCCCCTTCCTTTCTCCTGGGACAAAATGGCCAGAGTATCTGGGATTTATTGCACATCCACAATACAAAATACGGCTTGGGTCCCAAGTTTTTCCCTTCCTGGACCACATCCTAAAGCTAGAAGGTACAATAACCATAAAAGGATGAGAGGAAAGCCACGGCTAGAAGACCTGGAAGGGCCAACATCACCATCCATAGAAGAAAAAACTGTGAATGAGACCTAACCAACGTGTAAAACTTTCGCTCTATGGAAGGACAAGCTACAGACTGGGAGGAAATATTTGCAAATCACCTATCTGACACTGGACTAGAACCTAGAATATATAAGGGAATCTCAAAACTCAACCCTTTCTTTTCCTCAGCTGCCACCACAGTGCTCAGTCCTTCTGGCCTAAGGTCACCTTGGGGTGAGGCCCTCACTTCATGGCCTCCCCATGGTCTCTGTTCCTGGCCTTGCCTGCGTCAACCTGGCCCTCATCCTGCAATTTTCTGTTGGGTGTTTGGTTACCTAACAGAGAACATGGAGGGAGTGGGGCACCTTGGCTCCCAGGGGAACAGGCTCTGAGCGCCGTGAAATCTAAGCGGGGCAAGCCTGCTAATAGCAAGTTAAGATGTGCTATGAAGCAGAACTAAGGTATTTTTAGTCATTCAATTTGAATACTTTATAAAGCTTAAACCGTATGAATGACAGTTACACTGATTCTCATGCTCTAAGGGGCTGGCATATCTTATCTATAATAAAGTACCAGATAGTAAATATTTTAGGCACTGCAGGCTGTACAGTCTCTACCCTAACCTCTCAATTCTGCTGTTTTAGTGGGAGAGCAGCCTCAGACTACACAGAAACAAATGAGAATGACTGTGTTCCATTGCAACTTTACTTATAGCGACTTCCCTGGTAGTCCAGGGGTTAAGACTCCACGTTTACACTGCACGGGGCACGGATTCGATCCCTGGTCAGGGAACTAAATTCCCACATGCCATGCAGTGCAAAAAAAATTTTACTTATAAAACATCACAGGCCAGATTTGGCCTGAGGGCCACAGTTTGAGGATCCTTGCGCTAGCTGTGGCCAACAAATATTCAAGAATTTTTCATTCTCCCTTCGTCTTTTCACGATGTGATCTTGAAGTGAAACTAAACATACTTTTTTTTTAAATAGCGCTTGCTATTTATCGAGAAAACTCTGGCTATGCCTCAGGAGTCATGATAATTTGTTACACACTGAATCTTGAGTGATTATTTGTTGGTAGTTTTTTAACTTTAGGGAAAAAAATTAAAACCCTCAGTCTCTGAGATAGAAGTCAAGCCTAATTAGTGTGGACAATACAAGGCATAACCCAGCTTCAATGGTCTCTCAAGTTTTCAAAGAAAGAGTGGAGACAGATAAACACTACAGTGCGGACAACACTGAAGAAGCCTGTAAGGAAGCTTTAATAGGGTTAAGATGCCTTGAGAGAGCTTAGGACTAACTGCATTATTCTAGAAAAGCATTTTAATTACTCTAAGTATGGCAACTTCTGCTTCTGACGAAACAGATTTAAAATGAAAAACAAAGAAAACAGAAACGCAGCTTCTATAAATATTAATATTTTAACCAATATTAACGTTCAGGAACTTTGAAGAGTTCCAGAATAAAGACAGGGAAAATAACAGAACTGATTCAGCACGCTGGAAAAGTATGCTATGCTTGCAGTGTTATGAGCAAGTACATCCTTGGATTAGATAAACCTGGAATGTTAGTATATGGGCAGTACAGCTCTTGAGATACAGCTCTTGACCGGGATATAACTTGCCTGAGTTGCTAGAACACACCTTCAATTCTTCCTTTTAAAAACACAGCCACAGACCTACTACAGAATGGACTTGAGTATATGGGGAGGGGGAAGGGTAAGCTGTGACAAAGCGAGAGAGAGGCATGGATATATATACACTACCAAACGTAAGGTAGATACCTAGTGGGAAGCAACCGCATAGCACAGGGAGATCAGCTCCGTGCTTTGTGACCGCCTGGAGGGGTGGGATAGGGAGGGTGGGAGGGAGGGAGACGCAAGAGGGAAAAGATATGGGAACATATGTATAATTGATTCACTTTGTTATAAAGCAGAAACTAACACACTATTGTAAAGCAATTATACTCCAATAAAGATGTTAAAAAAAAAAAAAAAACACAGCCACAAATGCTTTGAACAATGACCTCCCCACCCTTCCATGTCCTTCCTCCCAGGAAACGTAAGTCATCAGAACCCAGAGAGCAGACATCATTCTGAAACATACATCAAAGATGTCACCCTTAAGTTCCAAAGAAAGACTTCAGTGGTAGGACTCCTGTCAAGATGGGTGTAGAGCTGCTACAGTTCTTGCCTCTTTACCGTGGCTTTGGAAGAATGCCTTGAGTTTCATTAAACTCTACACTCAAGAAGATTGCAGTCAAAATAAATATTCCCAAGATCTAAGGAAACCCTCATTGTGAACTGAGGTTTCTTTTAATTAAAACACTTTCCAGAAATGCTACAGCTATACTAAAAGTTTGATTCACAAATCAGTCAACTATTGTTTTAAATGAATACTAAAACCTACGTTTAAATATTTTTAAAGTATATTCTTTTGATCAGTGTTTCAAAACTCTTTGGAAATGCTGTAGCATACTGTACATTGTTCTCCAGATTAATAAGTAGACCCAATGCTTTACATTTCAGTGTTCTTCAGTTGAAAAGATGTCTAGCAGTTAAAGAAAAAAAAAGTGAGCATATTATTCGAACTAACATATTGCTCAAACATAATTTTATACTGTTTTTCCAGATTTTTTCGACACCCTGAATTAAGATTCAGGCTACAGAATTCCAGGTCAACCACATACTAGTTGAGCCATCTTTAAGTATGTTACTTCATCTCCCAATACCTCTGTTTCCTCATCTATAAACGGAGATACTAATAATGCTGCCCCCCTATTGGGTTCTAAGTAAGAGAGATGACTCAATGTATGTAAAGCATTTAGAAAAATATCTGGCAGACAGCAAGCCCTTAGTAAGTGCTAATCATCACCACCACCACCACCATCACCACCACCATCATCATCATCTTCTTCTTCTTCTTCTTCTTCATCAATTTTTGGTCACACATTTAAAGGTGCCATAAAAGTTCAGTGTATAAGTAGGTAAAATTGGGGGGGGCCGCACAGGTAAAGTGTTAACTGTTAAATACAATCAACCCTTCATTACTTCAGAGTATTTTATTTAAAACTGAAGGGCACCCTTCAGTAATTCTGAATTTCTCTCTTATCCCCAGGAGGAGATGGAGGGATCTGCAGAGAAGGTCAGACTTGAGGTGTCAGCTAGACCCATTCAACATTATTACAGTCTCCTGATCACCCAGCAAACAGTCCAGCAAACAGGAGTTCAGTGGGCAAACTAGGAACTGCTTCAAATAATATGAAATGTGTTCATTGCAATAGGTACTCCCACCGTGGGAGATATATTTAAATTAGGGAGAAAAAATTGCCATACAAGAAACTGGCAAAACTGTCATGTCTGGGAACGAGAAATAATAAAAACCGAAAAAATAAAAATGTGTCCACTCCTATGGTTTCTAAGTATTTCAATGTTCTTATAGTCTACCAGAAACTCTTTGGCATATTTACTTCCTTTGTCTTAGAATGAATCTATTTGTTACATATTTTTTTTATTTTTCTTGGAGGCAGGAAGGTGGTATGAATCAGGTGAGTTCAGGCAAATTTCTCTGCAAGTTCTTACTTAGCTCTCCTTCTCAGTCACCTTACATTTATTTGCAAACCGCCGAGCAACACTGGTTTCCATTTTAGATGTTTACGAAAATGAGAAAGAACTCTGGGTAACATTCTTCGGGGCTAATACCACGGAGTTAAAATGTCCAGTGGAATATTCATTTTTGAAATAGCAAGGAACAACCACAGACAGTCAGGGGGGAAAAAAATACAGATTTCAAACAACAGCAGGTGTTTAGCTTCCAGTTATACAAAAATACTGATGCAGTCACTATCAATGGCTTGAGTGCTTCCAGGTCTAATACTATACATTCAAGGGGCTGGTTTTAAAAAAAAAAAAAAAAAAAAGAAAAGAAAAGAAAAATCTGAAGCTTTGAACCAGTAAAAGTAGCAAGGTCTTGAGATCAATGCAACTCATAACATTCTAGAAAAATGACAGGTTGCTTAGAGTTTAGATGCCATCAAGACGACCAAAAAATTTGGAGGAAAAATCTTTGCATTTGGATCACTTCGCTCAAGTAGTATCTTAGGCAAACTTGGCCAGAAAAGGCTCCACATTATCCAGGTTCTGAGGAAGATCCCTACAAATCTGGGAAACCATCTCCTGGCAGCCTGCCTCACTTTCCAGGAACGTTCCCATCCACTGCTTGTCCAACACTCCAACCCAGTGGCTCCAAAATTTTCCAAATACACAGATAGGTTTTAAAGTTTAGTGGAATGACAGTACTTATATTTTTAATATTTGTTGGTTAAGAAAATACATATAAACAAAAACTAGTAAGAAATTCACCAAGAGTTTCTATTTTATTAATCTCCAAAGTATCTGCATTCATTTAAAAACAGTCATTCCATTAAAACTTATCCAGGCTCCTACTATGTGCCAGACACTGTTCAGAGAACTGGAGACACAAATCTGGCCCCTGAAAACTTTCTCCTTGCCTCCTTCCCTGACCTCTCTCTCTCAGAAGAAGTCTGAACAAGATCACTGCTTCTGATAGGGGAATTCTGAGTTCTATTCCGTTGAGGGAGGGAGGGAAGAGAAAGAAATGGAGGCAAATTTCCCTTTATCTTTGGAGTTTTAATTTTTGACCATATGGATGCATTCATGTATTAGTCATGAAACTAAACATAAAGGGAGCGGGTAAAAGAATTATGTAAGATATGTCTAGAAAAATTTACAACTCCTTTGCAGGCTTCCCTGGTGGTGCAGTGTTCGGGACTCCGCCTGCCAATGCAGGGGACATGGGTTCGAGCCCTGGTCCAGGAAGATCCCACATGCCGTGGTGCAACTAACCCCGTGCGCCACAACTACTGAGCCTGCACTCTACAGCCCACGAGCCACAACTACTGAGCCTGCACTCTAGAGCCCGTGAGCCACAACTACTGAAACCCGCACGCCTAGAGCCCGTGCTCCACAACAAGAAAAGCCACCACAATGAGAAGACCGCAGACTGCAACGAAGAGTAGCCCCCGCTCACCTCGACTAGAGAAAGCCTGCGCTCAGTAACAAAGACCCAACGCAGCCATAAATAAATAAATAAATATTTTTAAAAAGTAAAAGTCCTTTGCAATTACTTTAACCTCCACCCCACCCGCCGCCCCCAGAATATGAGATAACCCAACCCTACACTGCATGCTGGAATTAAAAACCAGTGGCTCTACCCAGTTGTTCACATGAATGAGAATTAGTAAACTGGTAGCAACACTCAAGCAAGAACCATCTTTCTTTTGTTCATCCCCGTAAACCCCATCAAGTACACAGTGGCTGGCATATAACCAACACTCAATTATGTAATTATCGAATGGCTTGCTAAAAGAACGAATGACTGAGGAAACCTTAATCTCATGCCTCAAGGACTGAATGCTGACCATTTTTCCTTCCTTGATGACTCTAACACATTCTCCAAGACTCCCCTCAAAGGATCACTCCGGTGTGTCTATCTTTTGTTGACATCTAGCTTACCCACAGTGAGGAACACAAATTGAGTCTACACCTAGATGTCTTCTACTGGTGGTTACATCCATGAAACCATCAAGCAGATGAAAACAAAGACAACATTTTCAGCAATCCCAACAGACTCACTCAGTATGGCCTCCTTTTCTTTTTAATAACATCTTCCTCCCACTTTTTATTTCTTTGTTTTCAGCTACTTGGAAAGTGAAACAGGTTTTGAATAAGACAATGGATAAATTAGTTGATTTTTCTTATTGGAGCAAACATCTCTAATCTAGCAGTGATACAGACTAAAAATAGTATGAGGAATCTAACAGTATTCTGTCAGGAGATGAAAATGTAACCTAAATTACACAGCTGGTATTTATTGTGAAGGGTTTTCTGCAAATGAAAATGCATTAAAGGTTTCTATTTGTAATACATTTATTCTCAACAGTCAATGTTTAAATAATTTTTATCTACATGCTTGTTGACTATAAATAAAAGATATACTATGGAAATATTCAGATGTGACAGGATGTGCTCCCTCAAAATTCTCATCTTAAAATTGTTCCCTTTGTGAAACCTTGTTCCATTCATCACTTGAGAATGTCAGAAGGCAAAATAACTTGTTAAATAAATTTTACTAAGGACAAAATACCTCATACCTTCTCTTACACAGGAATGATAACATGAGGGCCTCAAAAAAATTTTAATGAAGGTCCATAAAAACTACTTAAACCTTTAAGATAATAATGATAAATTAACAAGAATCTAGCACAACTGTTTAAGGAATCTCTAAAATCCACTCTTCGCCTCTCCCTGGGACAACTCCAAGGACATTCAAGTCCCATGTGTAACCTTCAAGAAGTTTGAAAAACAAACATTTGTCTCAGCAATGTAAAAACCCAGAGAAGTATCACACCATTAGCTCCTGAACACAGCCTGGCACAGACTCTGCTTGGCACAGAACACAGAAAGGCAGAAATTTCCAAAGAATTCATCATTCTGCAAAACAAAGCATTTTTCAGATGGCTTAGTAAAAGGGACACGGTAATTCCAGAACATCAAAACAGAGGAAAGATTTCCAGATGACATCACTGACTGCTGTGGACAATTTATTTATATCACGGTTTCTTAACTTCAACACTATCAACACTTGGAACCAGATAATTCTTTTTTAAAGGAGGCTGTCCTGTGCACTGCAGGATACTTAACTGCATCCCAGGTCTCTGTCCACTAGATGCCAGTAGTACACCCCAAAGCCGTGACAACCAAAAAACATCTCCAGACATTCCCAATGTCCCCTGGGGGATGCAATATTCCTTGGATGAGAACCACTAATTTATAAAAATGACACATGATGATGATGACGATAGTAACAATAACAATACTAAATAAATCAAAACAATTTCCAGTATTTACATCAGATATTGTACTGAGGACTTTATATATGCTTTATTCTATAAAAACAACCCTATGAGATAGGTACTATAATTGTCCACATTTTATAGATAAAGGAACTAAAGTTAAGAAAAGTTAAGTGCCCTATTCAAGGTCATACAATTAGTAAGAGGGTGACAAGGGGTTTAACCACCATGCTATATATTCCCGTCTCCACAGGGGGAATTATGAGTGTTCTTTGAATGCAACACCACACAGGCTATTGCAAACAGAGTGAATGTAGAATGTGGTACCCAAAGGATACAACAGACGATGTCTAGAGGCAGGTGAAACAGGCCACCACTGGACAGGAAACTCTCATGTGGCTTCTATTAATAACATATGCTTTACCTACAATATCGATCATCCTCAGAGCAACCTCTCAACATAGACACCAGCATTCCCATGTTACAGGTAAAAAAAAAAAAAAAAAAAAAAAAAAAACAACTGCATCCAAAGAAATTTTAACAAATCATTCAAGTTCACATAACTGGCTTTCCGGATGGAGCCAAGCCGTAAAATGAGATTGATCTGACAACTGAGCTTCAATCGCTAAGGGATAAAATGATATTATGAGTTGACGAACAATAATAACATAAACAGCCAACATACCATCAGCGGTAACTGACGTGGGTGAAATACCCTTGGGTCTCACTTTGTGGTGAGACCTTGAGAAGACCAAGAGAACTCACTCATGCTCCAACTTTCTCAGGCCCCATATAGGTCTTGGCTTTTTAGATCTAATTTTAAGCAGAACCAGATATTTTGGCTTTTTCCTAAATGAATTCTCCCCTTACCAGATTATTAACTTCACAGCTGAAGGTCAGCTGGGACCTATGAGGTCCATGAACAATGGGTCTCATGGATAATCCAAAGGGGAAAGGAAAGACAGAAAGGGAGATTTATGGTGGGAAAATGAGAGCAACACCCAAGGAGGGAAACATCTTAAATACAGATATTTAATCTGAGAGAAATATTTGGATACTGGGAATTCCACAGGAGAGCTGAGGCCATCATTATGGTCCAGATGGGCCCAGGGGTTGTTATTAAAATGCGTCTACAATGAGAGACTAGTCTACACACACACAGATACACACCAGTATAAAAACACTGTCTGAGGTTTCAGAGCACTCCCATCACACAAAGTGATGAGATGCTCTAATAGCTGGGATAATTGATCACACTGGGACCCTACGCTCGTTTCTGGATGTTTCGGCAGCCCCCATGTAGAAGATAAATTTAAATGTAAGGTCTTTAGGACATAGTAACAATTGTCACTATTTCCAAAGCGGAGTTAAATAAGTAGGTAAGAGAATTTTATATCAACCTTTACCAGGATCACAGAAATTCACTTCTCAGATGTCATCCATCTGAAGCTCCCTTACAATATGGAAACAGTAGAGCTTATTATACAAGCCAGACAACCCGAGGCAATAAAGGTGGCAGAGAAGAGACATCACCGGGGTGGGAAAGGACAATTTAAATTAGGGGTCTTTTAGGAACACTTTGCACTGGGCGGTTCACTTTGTTCTGCTCAGTCCCACCATCCTGCAGAAATCCTCAACAATCTGGAAAAAAAGTACCAATGCAACTGCCCTCCCACTTCTCTGTGTTTATCTGAGTCCCCCTCCCAAACATACACACACACACACACACACACACACACACACACACACACACTTCTCTCCATCATCTGTCATCTTTCCTCATTTCAGGATCTCCTCTTTTCCCAAGTATCTTATAACTTCATCTATGGCAGGAACATGAGCCACTACAAGAATTCATTCACCAAAAGGTGTTGAATCTTCATCTTTGCCTGTAATGTCCCACTAAGTAAAGTTACTTTGACTCAAAGGCATGCATGCTAATAGTGGAACTTCAGATACCGTGGCACTTTTGCGGAGACCAAGCAGACCTTTCTTCCCAATGGGCTTCAAACCATGCCACAGAGATAGACTGCCTCCGAACTCTAGCCTGCAGGAGCCCTCTCTTTATCCAATCTCTACCCCATCCACCTAAAAGGCTGATTCGTGTTGCCAGTAATGCCTCTACCCAGAAAAGGAATACTTCCAAAAGTTTATTTCAAGACATGTTAAATGAAACATGAGTAATCCCATTAGAGTGTTGATTAGGAACACAAGTCAGAAACTGCTCCAGACAAGAAACTAGTAACCACAACAACAAATGGAGAACGAACTCCAACTTGGCTTCCCAGAGAGAATTGAATGAATTGATGGGTATTTTCCTTCTCTCGTTTCCAAGGATCCAGCAAAGTTCCATGTCTGTCAGTGACGTTAAGAGGTCACTGACAGGGAAAGATGATGGCAGCCCTCTGCTGTATATCTTGCATTCCTCAATCAGCCAAACGGGCACAGCCCAGTCTCAGCATATGGTAAGGAGTAGGTTTCTCCATTTCCACAAAATACGGGCAATACAAGCTCAACTCCTGTTCCTCTGCTACTTACACAACATACACACATACATCCACATGTACAATAACACACAATGATGCAGTTAATCAAACTACAGAATAACTCACAAATAATGTTACCACTGGAAGGACATATTTGCCTTCTTGGTAATTTAACTAAATAATTGCTAAATGTATTTTCTTTTGGCATATTGTTTTTTTAAGGTCAACCTTGAGATCTGTCTTCCAGTTTCAGTGGGATCCCCTGTTTAGTGACCTTCTCAATCACACCTCTGAATGCGACATGTGATGCTTTACATGAAACAAAAATAGCTAACACCCAGACCTTACACTGGCACACCTCAGCCAACCTGAGATGCTCAGAAGTCTTCCCTACTTTCTTTGCTCCCTCCAAAGAAATCTGGATGCTGACTGTGACCCCACAGTCCCCTGTACCTCTCATCCCCAGATGTATTTCCTTGTTGCTGTATCTGTCTTATATTCCAAAAGAAGGATTACGAACCATGCAGACTTGTTAAAAACTAAAAACTCACCATCTACCAGGTCCTCATGACCCAGGCTCATGCACACCCCAATCTGCCTTGCTCATTATGACCCAGCAAGGAAACTGCCCTTCCCCCTGTCTGGAAAGGCCTTTGCCCAATTCTTCCCATTCTTGCGGTCTCAATCCCAAGCATCCTTTTCATGACCTGAAAACAGTGGTAAGGAAAACATCCCTAGTCCATCCCTAGGTCCACAGACTCTCAATTTCAGCAACCTATTTACATCCTTCATAGCACCTACACACCTTGAAATTGCACTTGTTTTGTGATCTGTATACATGGCTCAGTCTCTCTCCCCTTTCTCCCACACAACATTATGTATTTCAGGAGGGCTCCAGGCAGTATCCTCATTACTACTGTGTAAGTTCCTAGCACAGAGTAGGCACTTAACACATATTTATTGGGATAATTAATCCACTGGTTTTAAACAAAGGACTGATGAATAACTTAATGAATAGCTACAAACTGCCTCAGGCAGGTACAAATGTCCTAACAGAATATTGGGTGGCTTAAACATCAGAAATTTTGTTCTCACGGTTACGGAGACTGGGTTGTGGAAGATTCAGGTGCCAACTGATCTGGATCCTGGAGAGCTCTCTTCCCAGCTTCCAGATGGGCCACCTTCTCGCTCTGTCCTCACATGGTGGAGAAAGGGAGAGCTCCGGTCGATTTCTCTTCTTACAAGGACATTAATCCCATCAGGAGGCCCCAAGCTCATGATCTCATCTAAACCTAATTACTTCCCAGAGGCTCCACCTCCAAATACCATTGTGTTAGGGAGTAGGGCTTCAACATATGAATTTGGAGGAGATGCAAACATTCAGTCCATAACACATATGGATGATTTTCTTCTCAGTGCATCACAGATTTTTTGCTTCTACAAGCAAACCGTAGAAAACATTCTACAATACCAAAGTATGTATACAAGAAAGCAAAAAGTTGCCATACATACTTCATTATTTATCTCCATGAAGTTTCACAAAATATTCTTTGCACCTTGGCCCCTCAATATTTATAAAGCATCTTATTGTTATGATAACTTTTCTCTTAGTCTCACAATTCAGCCCCTACTGACATGAACAAACAATGAAGACTACATTTGCTAACATGTCCTGGATGGAGTCTAAGAGATTAGTGTCTAAATCCTGAGTAGCTGTTTTCTTATTATATTGGACACCTTTTGGATTGCCTGCCAAGCCCAGAAGCCAACCCTCTTCTTGGGAAGCTTCCTGCCAGATCTCCAAGGGGAGCCCCAGGCTGCCACGTTTGGACAGGGAATCCAAGGTCCACTCATTGGCCAAGAGCAGTCACATGACCCGGCCTTGGCAAAGCAGAATCTAACTTTCCAGGGAATGTAGAACTGTGAATGAGAGCCAGCCAGCCAGTCTCCGTGGGTGGCTGGAACTGTAGAATAAACTAGGGGTTATTCATGTTTTCTTCCACACAAAACCTGCTCTGCAGAAAAATACAGAATGTAGCAAAAACTAAAAAGCAGAGGCAAGAGGGAGAGAGAAAGTCCCAATGGTTTTCCAGGTCCAGATTACAGCCCATTCCCAAGTACCAGCTCACTCCTGACTGTGAACAGCATGAGACACCCCTGTATAATATACTCCTTCTTTTTCTTCTTTTACTTAAGCTACTTTCATTGCTAGCTAATTCATTGATTGGAACATAATATGTATGTGCTTATAACCTAAGATGAAAACCTTTTGTATATTTACACACATATGTGTGAGTACATGCACACACAGGGGTATAAACGTGAAACAAACCAAGTTTTGTGCAAACTCCGACAAAAACTCTGTGGGGGCGGGGGGGGGTAATCTCATGATCTCTGCATTAATTCAGCATGAAACTGATTTGTGTATCTCTGTAACTCAAAGCCAAGCCATCTAAAGAGTTTTCAGGAAACATTTTCCTAGAAAAATGATAAATATTTTTTTAAGTGTAGGGGGAAAATAATAATGCCCCACAAAGCTGGAGCCGCCTATGGCATTTCTGACTCACCATAGGCACAATATAAAAGTTGCCACAAAGTGGGTGTTCTATAGAAATGTTAATTGCTGTTATTGTTGCTATTATTCTTACCATTTACCTGTTCCTGACGCAGTGCTCCCCAGTAGGGCCAGCGAGGTGGGGGCATACATTGCTGTGATGCTAAATCCATAAAAACATCTTCTCTGAGCAAGGATTGAATAAAATTACAGGATAATTATAAGAGTCAGCAATGACACTTGGCATACTATGTTTTAAAGGATTTCTACATGACCTAAAATGAATGACACAAAGTGACTAGCAAAAATTGGTTCATTTTTTAAAAGAAAAAATGTAGATGTATATTTATTTATTTAAGGGAAACAATACAAAAAATACACAGTCACAATGGCATTTGAGGAAATAAAAGCATCTTCACTCCTCTAAAGGAATCCAGAAGGAGTGAGGGGTCAACAGAGCATTTGCTTCGCAAGTTTTCCTCTCTAGGTCTCACCAAGGCTCACACCCCCATTCCTCCCAGCTCGTGTAGGGATCGAGCACCAGTCAGGTCAAATCTGAAACAGCCAAGGGTCCTTCTATTGGTCACTGTCAACCGGCTCCAAGAAATCCTACAGAGAAGCATGACTATTCTCAAGCAAAAGCTGATAGAAGGCAATTTTGGGGAACAAAGGAAAGTAGGCAGGTGAGAAGATTTCAGACCACCTTCGCTAACAATTAAATGTATGAAAAGGAAACAACAAGATTCTATGCTAATTTGGGACCTATCGAATTGGCAGTTAATCAGAAAAAAATATATCCACAAAGTGACAATGCACATGGAGAAAAAGAGCAGACTCGGAATTGACTGGTGGGAGGCTAATGTGTTTCAGTCTTTCGGGAGGGAGTCTTGGAAATAAGCACGTCTTTAAAATATGCATCCACTTTGACCCAGCAATTCCAACTTCTAGAAATTTATCCTATGGCGATAACCAGAAAGATGACGAGTGCTGAGGATACCCAGATGTTCACAACAATGAAGACCACACGACGGGTCTTATAAGAGGGAGCAATAGGACCAACCTAAAGGTCCCATAATAATGGAGTGGTTCCTTGAAATATAGCACTTATATTTAAGACCAGTGTTCTTCAAACTTTGTTCTGAAAAGCTCAAGGAGCTGCATCAGCAGCTCCTTGAGTTAAAGGTCCCCCACAGCAGTGACCGGGGAATTTCAGTGGCTGGGTCTCTTTCTTATTCATCCCAGACTTAACATGCATTACCTATTAGGCAACCTCCTAAAATTATTCATAATGAAATGGTTCTACTGCTTAAGAAACAAAAATTATTGGACTTTAAGACTATTATGCAACTGTTATAAATCATGTTATGTAAAGATATATACAGACTTAAATGGGTGGTTTGCTCCCCAAATATCTAGTAGCTTTCAGTGAAGGGTTGATCTTTAGTACCTGCTAAAGACACAGGTTTTCCTGCCGTATACCAGGATTCTTATCCCTAATATACTCATAATATACTCTTTAACCTCATTTGCATAAGGCAATTATGATAAAATCTCACTCTTAAGATGGTGATGAAACTTAATTGAGATGACGAAAAAGTTTTTGCCTCAATGAATGGTACACAAGACTCCATAATGGAAGCTCTTTTGCTACACATCAGCCTAAAGCTTAGAAGTTTACTTTAGCCAGTGTTTATCCTTCACTTTCCACTGACGTAGCAATTTTAATCATAATCAGGGCTTCCCTTGGTGGCGCAATGGTTAAGAATCTGCCTGCCAATGGAGGGACACACGTTGGAGCCCTGATCCGGGAAGATCGCACATGCCGTGGAGCAACTAAGGCCGTGCACCACAGCTACTGAGCCTGCGCTCTAGAGCCCACGAGCCACAACTACTGAGCCCACGCGCCTAGAGCCGGTGCTCCGCAACCACAGAAGCCACCGCAATGAGAAGCCCATGCACCGCAACGAAGAGTAGCCCCCGCTCGCCGCAACTAGAGAAAGCCTGCGCGCAGCAACGAAGACCCAATGCAGCTAAAAATAAATAAATAATTTTTTTAAAAAAATCATCGTCAGCTCAGACATCTTAGAAGGCATCCATGAAACCAAGTCTTTTTTTTCTAGTTATAAAGACATTTTATTTCTGTGAAATTTTAATAGAATGCAAACTATCTTCAATCAAAATGCCTGTTTAATCCATATGTTTCTATTCCATTGACTATTCCGTGAAAATATAATAACTTCAGATATAACTGGAATAATGGAGAATATATTCATAAATGACCAAATTAAATATGGAAGTAATATTTTTAAAGCCCCTCCCCACAAAGGATCCTACATATAACAAAACTTTTAAAAATGGCATGTTCCACATTATAGATGGTTCAAAACCAAGTCTTTTCTGTAGTCAAAGATGAGTTATCTCACCCAAAGGACTCTGGTCGCTGAACTGTACAGGTGTTAGTGGGACGAGGGGGTGTGCAGCTAAGGAAGCCAGCACCGCTCTTCCTTAAACAACTGCATATCCTCACTAACCACCCCGACAGGTCACCCTTCCCCACAGCCAAAGGACGACGCAGAGGACACTCAGAGCATCGCAGAACATTACAGGAGCCTTTTGTGGAGAAGAGTATGGCTGTCGTGTTTTTATGTCTTGGAGAAATGGCGATAATTCAGGTTTCGATTCTATAGTAATTTGATTTGATCATTTTAAAACACAGACATAAAATGGTTCATTTATATAACCGGTTGCTAAGAGTCTTGGCATTTTAACAGGCAGCTTATGAAAACATACTTTTCGAAAGAAAATACTAACGTCTACAGAGAGGAAAAGGATGGATGAAGCTCATAAAATTTAACTGCATTTTAGTTTTGACTTGGGAAAGCTGCAAGATCATCCACTTGGGAAACTCAATCCACAGATCCACCGATATACTGCTAAGTGCTACGTGGTACTGTTCCCAGCCAGTTGCTGCCATGACAGCCCCTTGCCTAAAGTGTTCCAGGAGCCAACAGCGAACAGCAGAGTTGATATCTGCCCCTCCACCACCTCTTCGATGTCCAACCACATGGAAGTCTTGAGGACTCACAGAACTAGAAGGCCGTTTCTTTCCTCAAAGTCTGACAAGTCTGGGCCTGTTGTCTGGGAATAACATGGTCCAGCCTAATCCAAACTGGGGCCAACAGCAGTTGTTGATTGCTCTAAGCATGGAGGTGATACCATGCCCAGTCAAGTCTCAAGAGAGAACAGCTGCTAACATCATTCAAATTCAACCCTGCTCAGCAATTTTACGTTGTGAACCAAGAAAGCTGAGCAAGCAACTTTGGGTAGGTATAGCAGACTCTACAGAAAGCTTCCAGTTCCAAAATACCTCCCTACTCATTGGACAGGGGTGCCTAAGTTCTTACCTTGAGTTGCCATGAGATACAGTAAGGAAACACTTAAAATTTCCCCAACAGGGACGGCAAAATCCATGAAGAGAAATCCTGTAGTATTATCTTAGCAAGAAGTTTATATTCTATTTTAAAATTATAAAATATATTTTATGTTCTAAAATATATTCTATTATAAAATATATTAATATTTACTAAGGGCTTATGTGCCAAGGACTGTCACAAGTGTTTTATATACCTTATCTTAATTAATCCTCACAAGTTTCAAGGCACGTTCTATTATTATCTACATTTCACTCAGGAAGTAACAAAAGCTTAGCTTGGTTAAGTAACTGGCCAAACATCACTGGGCAAGTAAGGAAGCAGAAGAACCCAGGTTCACTTGATTCCCAATGTTGAACTCTAACATTATATTCTACACGTCTCTCCAACCAAGTTCCAAAGGAAGCTGGTCAACGAAAGACAGAGGTAGCAAGTACAAAAGACACTGGTTTCCCCATTAAAAAATAAAATGTTATTGTCTAGAACGGTGGTGCTAAATGTCAGCAGCTGACTAGAATTGCGCAGGGAATTTTTTTAAATGCTGGTGCCCGGGCCCCAGTCCCCTATCCCCATTCTGATTCCAATTGGCTTGTGCATCCGAATTTTTATACACCTCCCCAGGTGATTTTTATAGAGAATCAACGTTAGAAACCACCATCTGAAAGGATGTGGGGTAGAAATTAAATGTTAACAGAAGAAACTAAGTGATCAAATAGGTTTTAGAAAACTCTAGAGCAGCGCTGTCCAATAAAACTTCCTTTTGTGTTAGAAATGTTCTATAATCTGCCTTGTCCACCTATGGTAGCCACTAGCTACAATGGCTAGTGTGACTGAGGAAGTGAATTTCAAATTTAATTTCAATTATTTTTCATTTAAGTAGAGGATAGAGGCTACTATATTGGATAGCACAGCTCCAGAGGTCCCCCAATGTGCCTCAGCTTAATTGGTTTGCAATGGCTGAAGAGGGATATGGACTGGAAGCAAAGAGGCAAAGTAGATAAGGTCTTACTGTTCATATCCATTATTTGACAGGACCAATTTTCCAAAATGGAGCTTTGTTAACGATTCACATGCTCTGAGTAACTTACAGGAAAAAAAAATGATCAATGCCATTGAACATATGCCCAATATGTTCAGCCAAATATGCTTTGAGGACACAACTCTGAAAGGATCATTCTTCATTTGCTCTGTGTAAAGCAAGTACCAAGTGCTAGCCATGGCTGTCGTATATACCATATCATAATGATAATGCAAAGAAATGGAGACAATTACGGACGTGAGAAATTGTGCATCTTCACATCTTTGGCAACTACTAAAGTGCATATATATATATTTCCAATGGATTAATTAGTTATTTAATGACAGAGCAAATATAAATACATTTATCTAATATCTTGAATATTGTAGCTAATCATACTTGAGGAATATAAGGGCTTGGACACAAGTTACAGTCAAAAATATATATATAGTCTACAAAAGAAGCCTCACTTTTACTTCAATAAGAATTTTTTAAATTCTTTGGTATGTGACATGCCGGTGTGCCAAGCTATTGAACATTCCTTAATTAGGGCTACAAGACTACATGTCAGTAGTCATTCCAGAGCTGTGTATATTTCCCTAATTTTTTTTTTTTTTTTGGCGGTACGCAGGCCTCTCACTGTTGTGGCCTCTCCCGTTGCGGAGCACAGGTTCCGGACGCGCAGGCTCAGCGGCCATGGCTCACGGACCCAGCCGCTCCGCGGCATGTGGGATCTTCCCGGACCGGGGCACGAACCTGTGTCCCCTGGATCGGCAGGCAGACTCTCAACCACTGCGCCACCAGGGAAGCCCTATTTCCCTAAATTTTGCCGTAAAATGAGATGCTTTTTTAAAAGTCTTAGATTATTTGAATTTTTTATATCAAATGTTGACACATTTTGTATCTGAGTTTAATTTAGAATTTAACTTAATGCTTTGCAGTAAATTATACTTAACTAATTGTATATGTGAATGACTCCATAATTTAAGATGATTTACTATATTCTAAATTGCACTTTCAAAAAGGAAACATCATCTATGGCTCTGAGTTTACACTTCAGTCATTCAAAACCTGGACATAATACCAATCTACAAGAAAACGGGAGCTTCATCTGGTAAATTAAATTGTCTGGAGATAAAAACCAAAAACTTGTTGATATACTTCTCATTAAGTGGATAATATACTTGAACTTCCTCCCATTTTCCAAAATGAAGACAGGTTAACAACTGAGCAGTTGCTATAAAAGAGAGAGGAACAGTGCTCAGTAACATTGAAAATGTCCCGAATGTACTCAAGGTCATTAGTTGCTTTGAGGATACAACCCTTTTGGACCATTCCTATCTAACTCTATATCATCTAACTAACAACTACTGCTTTGGCATTGATAAAAATACTCCTTTTATGACAGCAATGGAAAGGAAGAGCTTGCCTTTGTTTTCAAGATAATGACATAGCAAATGTAACAGAACAAGACACAATGGTCCAATAAAAAGGAAAAGCAAATCCTAAAAGAAATTTGGACTATGATAACGGCCTAAAACAGCCATTTCCAATGCAAGAGACCATGATATCTACTAATTGTTCCTTTTCAGAGCCAAAGACATAACACTTTAACTGTGGCAAAGAACAACTGAGTGAAATTATCGGTCTCTCTGACTTTATTTTTTATTTTAAACCCATAGTCTTTTTTTGTTTTTTGTTTTCTTTTTAGCACAATGTTCCATTTTATTCAAACACTGCCCTGGCCTAAAAAAATGTTGGTTAATTGATCCTCTGTGAGTTATCTTAAACATTTTTCTACCAAAGCACTCACTGCACTATTTTTAGTTTGTACATCTATCTCCAATATTTAATTCAACAAATATTTATTGAGGCTCCATATGCCAAGTGCCATACCAGATGCCGGCAATCTGATAATGAACATGGTAAGTTTCATGGTCTGATGGAACAATATATAGATTTATGGCTGAATACGGTCTGATAAGTGCTCTAATGGGAGTACAAACAGGATACTGTCAGATCATAAGAGAAGGTTGGATCCAGCCCAGATGTGGGAGTAAGAAAAAGCCTACCAGAAGATATGATTCAAAAAGTGACTCTAAGCTGGCCGACAGAAGCAGCAGAAGGGCAGAGGATAGGGGAAGTTAAGAGCATCGCTGGCCCAAGAAATAACACTGTACAATAACGTGGTGGTGGGCATGGCACTGAATGAAGGAGAAGGCAAGGTTCACTAAGCTTGAGGTTCAAGATGAGGCCAGAGAATGAGCAGAGGTAACCACTGAAGGACTCATACCTCTTGTTAAGGAGTCTCAACTTCTATCCTGACAGCTTGGAGGAGCCAGACTTGGACAATTGTTCTGGCAGCCTTGGAGAGAGGAGATTGGAGTATGGAAGATGCCAGGATGCAGAAAAGTCCGGCAGGCTGCCTCCCAGAATGCAGCTTAACAGGGTCCAATTCAAGATTGGTAACACTGATTCAAATTAATTCATGCTGGAAAACATATCCATTGACCTATTCACTCCAAAAATATATATATTTCTATCATTCTTTACTAACAATGCATGTGCTCCCCAACCACAGAATATGGGATTTGAGCTGTTTTATAATTACTAAATTAGCTTCCCCTAAATTTTTGCACTCTACCACCTCCTTCCCACCACCCTCACGTCGGTCATCCTAGTGATCAATGGATACAACTTCACAGTGGCAGGTCAGAATTAGAGATAGATCTTCCCCTGAACTGAGGTAACTCCTTTTTTAACAATGTTGATTCCACCCAGTATGACAGAGTCCACCCCAGCATTAAAAGAATAAAAAGCAAAGTTGAGGAATAAAGATATCCATCCAGAAATTGTTGAGCAGAATTATGTATCTGTACATGAAGCAAATACACTGCATTCACACAGGGATATAATTCAAGAAGCATCCCACTGGACCACTCTAGGCATCATCCCAGCAATTTATAAATTAGTTAACTGACCTTTAAGTAGACTTACTAGAATATCCAATAATTAGCATCCAAAGAGAAACAAGTCTTCACTGCTGCACAAGCATTTCAAAGTGAGGAAAAAAAAAAAAAATCACCACACTTGAATAGTGTTATTTATCATAGCAATTTTTTTTCTGCCTTTCAGCTTGCACTGCATAAAATTACCATTTTCTGGGAGATCCTCGGAGATGAGTCTCTGGCGCTCTTGCCACTAATGGGAACAGTTTTAGAAGCCTGCTCATTAACATTTGAGATTTCACCATGATTTTCTTGCTATTAACAGCCAATCTCCAGTTACATCAGTGACATCATCCTCCATTTCAAGGGGCCAATGGGTAGAACAGGTAGTGAAAGACTAGCGATCTCTTTTGTTTAAGTAAAGGAGTATACCTTCCACTCTAATTTAGACACATCTTCATCAGGGGTCCTTAACCTTTGGGGCTACACCCACTTGAGCCTATAGGGGCATGCCTCCCTGGAACAACGAAATCTTAAATGAAATTTCTGAAGCCCATGCGTGGACCACCAAAGGCATCTAGACTAGTTAGGATTCTTCAGGTTCCAAGAAATAGGAAATTTAAGTCAAGCTAACTCAAATCACCCTACTTACTACCTTGTCTTATACAAATAACATGACAAAC
Source organism: Delphinapterus leucas (assembly GCF_059928025.1). Taxonomy (NCBI): domain Eukaryota; kingdom Metazoa; phylum Chordata; class Mammalia; order Artiodactyla; family Monodontidae; genus Delphinapterus; species Delphinapterus leucas. The sequence continues at coordinate 80,823,483 of NC_143138.1, forward strand.
ATATCGTGTAATAACATGGCACAACTTGAGTCAGGAGGTACAGTTTGCATCATCAAGATTGTCTCTTTTCATCTCTGTGGGCTTCATTCTCAGGATCCATGTGGTAATAACATAGATCCACCTGCTCCAGGTCAGTGCCATTGCAGGTTCCAGTCTGAAGGAAAGATGACAGTACCCTTTATCCCACTGCACAGAACTCACAGTGTTAGCTCTAATTGTTCCTGCTTGGGTCACAGGCCCATCTCTGAATCAATCACTACAGCCAAGGAGGCATGATTCTCTGCCCAATCTTGTGCCACATAGCCACTTCAGGAGCTGGGGACCGAATCAGCAGAGGAAGGGATAGGAGTAGTTCAACGTAAATCCAGGAGTCCGCTGCTAGAAGACAAGAAGTGGGTACTGCTTACAAACTCCTAATTGACACACTGAACTTAAGAAGTCTAAGCTTTTGCATTAGCATCTTAGAATCACAGACTCTCAGAACTCAAGGAGACAAATATATTGATCTAGACCACTGATTCTCAGGGTCTGGACTTGGGCCCCTGAGGGATCCTGAGACCTTCTGTGGACTCACCAGGATGGGGTCATTCCTCAGCACTGTTTCAGGGACTGAACACACCTGTACTTTGGCCACAGTGTATACATTTATGTGACTGGTGCCTTCTACCCCTAGACTGTAACTCCATGGAGGCAACAGCCATGGTGGTCCCACCCCTCACTGTCTACCCCACATGTGGCACACTTACTGGAAGTCAACAAGTGTTTCTTGAATTTCAATAAATTGTAACACAACTATTACATCTAAATACGTCCTAAAGATGTCATTTGCAAATCTTCCTTCTTACCAAGTGAACCACCAAGGATTTTCTCAGTCAAACCCTTTCAGAGGTCAAAGATGTTATATAATAAGAGGTCTGATTTTTATCCACCAACACAGAGCTCAAGTAGACATCACAACAAATGGAAATCATTCACAACCTACAGTACATGCAAAAACCAAAAGAAGGAACATAGTCATAATACAATCAGTCACTAATTTATTTGGGCAAAGGGCTTTCCTGATGCTCCTGTGACTTAATATATTCAAACTGAGGCAAAATTTAAGACTAGCAGCTAAGACCCAACAGAGGAGCAAAAAGATAGATGGTCCATGATGGTGAGGAAACTCAAAAAACAAATAAACAGGAAACAAACAAACAAAACTCTAACAAGGCATGCTCCAGCAGAATGATGATAAGCTAATAAACCCTGAGACAAATATTCTTTTACAGAATCTCTTTTCTGCGTACCAAGGTGACCACCTTCAACGTGATCAAATCACTCCATTTTCCATTCACACACAGAAGGAAGACATCAAGGGTCTACAGGCACCTCCCAAATTAAAGGAGAACAGAGGAACATGTAAACTGACACCACAGGGAGGGGATCAGATAATCCACATGGTGGGGAACTACAGGAGAAACAACCCAATTTTTCAAAAATAAATTGCAGGGAGAGTAAAATGGGGTTGGTAGGGTAAGAAATGGAGAAGAACTTGAAAAAAAAGAAGCATAAAAGACCAATCAACCACTCGCAACACGTGCTCTATAGTTAGGTCCTTACTCAAACAGAAAAAAAAGATTTTATGATGTGTGACAATTAGTAATTTGAACATTGACTGGATATTTGATGACTAAAGTCCTACAGTTAATGGTTTTTTTCCACTTTAAAAATATTTGGGGCTTTCCTGGTGGCACAGTGGTTAAGAATCTGCCTGCCAACGCAGGGGACACGGGTTCGAGCCCTGGTCCGGGAAGATCCCACATGCTGCGGGGAAACTAAGCCCATGTGCCACAATTACTGAGCCTGCGCTCTAGAGCCCGCGAGCCACAACTACTGAGCCTGTGTGTCGCAACTACTGAGCCCGCGCGCCCTACAGCCCGAGCTCCAAAACAAGAGAAGCCACCACAATGAGAAGCCCACACACTGCAACAGAGTAGCCCTCGCTCGCCACAACTAGAGAAAGCCCGTGCACAGTAACAAAGACCCAACACAGCCTAAAATAAATAAATTTATATATTTTTAAAAATTTAATTACTTTCTAAAAAATTTCTTCTGTCTTAGAAGCACATATTGAAATACATAAGAAGTGATATAGCATCTACAAATTGCTTCAAAATGAAATAGGAAGGAGGACAAGATTGAGGAGAGCTCTTGTGAGTGGGTGGTGGCACTCTGGGGTTCATTATATTATTCTGCCTACTCTGTTCCATTTTATTTTCTGGAAACAAGAAGGAACGTAGATTCTACAAAATCAGGAGGCTTAGATACCTTGTTCTCTATTCCTAGTCCCTGGCACAACTCATGAAAAAGAAGAGGGATATTATTATGGTGAGCATTTTGAAATGTACAGAAATATCAAATCACTATGTTGTGTACCAGAAACTAACATAGTGTTGTAGGTCAATTATACTTCAAAAACAAATAAACAGGGCTTCCCTGGTGGTGCAGTGGTTGGGGGTCCGCCTGCCGATGCAGGGGACACGGGTTCGAGCCCCGGTCCGGGAGGATCCCGCGTGCCACGGAGCGGCTGGGCCTGTGGGCCATGGCCGCTGGGCCTGCGCGTCCGGAGCCTGTGCTGCGCAACAGGAGAGGCCGCGGGGGTGAGAGGCCCGCATACCGCAAAAAACAAATAAACTCACAGAAAAAGAGATCAGATTTTTAGATACCAGAGGCAGGGGTGCTGAGAGGGGGTATTGAATAAAGGTGGTCAAAAGGTACAAACTCCCAGTTATAAGATAAAGAAGTCCTAGGGATGTATTGCACAGCATGATAAATATAATGAACCCTGCTGTATGTTATCCATGAAAGTAGTTAATAGAGTAAATCATAAGGAAAAAACACTTTGTTTTTCTGTTTCTTTAACGTTGTATATATATGAGATGTTGGATGTTCAATAAACTTACCGTGGTAATCAAAAAAAGAAGAGGAATAATAAATATCTGTTAAATGAAAGAGACGGTAAAATACTACTTTGAAAAGATACGTGTACACTATTGTTCATGGCAGCATTATTTACAATAGCCAAGGTATGGAAGCAACCTAAGTGTCCATCAATAGATGAATGGATAAAGGAGATGTGGTACACCCACACACACACTCCCACACACACACACTGGAATACCACTCAGCCATTTTTTTAAAAAAGGAAATATTGTCATCTGCGACAACATGGGTGAATCTAGAAGGTATTATGCTAAGTGAAAGTAAAAGAAAGACAAATACTATATGATCTCAGTTATATGTGTATTCTAAAAACCAAAACAAAACGAAAACAGACTCACAGATAACAGAGAACAATGAGTGGTTGCCAGAAGTGGGAAAGGTAGAGAGTGGGAGGGCAAAACAGGTGAAGGGGATTAAGCAGTACAAACCTCTGGTTATAAAATAAATAATCCACATGGATGTAATATACAGCATATGGAATATAGTCAACAATATTGCAATAAATTTGTATGGGGACAGATGGTTACTATACATCACTGTGATCTTTTTGTAATGTGTGAAATGTCAAATCACTATGTAGTACACCTGAAACTAACTAATATTGTATGTCAGATACATTTCATTTAAAAAAAAGAGAGAATAATGGAGAGGGTATTCCCACTAGTTCATATTATCCATTGGGTTTACATTACTCATTCCATTAATCCAAGGCTAGTGGCAGCATGGGGAGCCCCATATAAATCTAAATAAAACCTTCCCCAGCCTGCTTCTACTGATATATACACAACATATACCACTGTTGTCAATAGCATCTCTGCCTCTCTGCCACTACTGTTATGCTTCCAGGTGGCTTCTCTTTCAGTACTCACAGCTTAGTACATCATCTCCATGACTATGGGAATGCAATAAAAGTGAGGAAAATCCAACCCAAAACAATCTAATTTTTTTGGAACAATGGATATTGACTGCTCCTGTACTATGTGCCAGAGAACTGATTTAGACCCTGAGGATGACCGCCCTTTCACGGCACTTAGATTTTTAAGGAGGGACATCAACATCCTTAATATCAATTGTTGATCAAACTTGAACCTTAGCACTGGGGTGCTGAAGCTGGCTTGCAGTATCTCTTTTCAACTGCATATTCAGTGACATCACATTGGTAGCTTGAAATCAGCTACGGAGGCTTTGTTTACACCATGGAAATTAGCAAGTGCTACAAATCAGGGCTCTTTCTTCCCCACAGAGCCAGCTGTTAAACACTTACCAGCACAACATCCTGGAGCTAAATATGCATCAAAAAGGGCCTGGTTTAACATGAAAGGATGCTCAACATCACTAATCATTAGAGAAATGCAAATCAAAACCACAATGAGGTATCACCTCATACTGGTCAGAATGGCCATCATCAAAAAATCTACAAACAGTAAATGCTGGAGAGGGTGTGGAGAAAAGGGAACCCTCTCTTGCACTGTTGGTGGGAATGTAAACTGATACAGCCACTATGGAGAACAGTATGGAGGTTCCTTAAAAAACTAAAAATAGGAAAAAAACAAAAACTAAAAATAATAATAATAATAATAGGGCTTCCCTGGTGGCGCAGTGGTTGAGAGTCCGCCTGCCGATGCAGGGGACACAGGTTCGTGCCCTGGTCCGGGAAGATCCCACATGCCGCGGAGCGGCTGAGCCTGTGAGCCATGGCCACTGAGCCTGCGCGTCCAGAGCCTGTGCTCCGCAATGGGAGAGGCCACAACAGTGAGAGGCCCGCGTATCGCAAAAAAAAACAACTAAACATAGAACTACCATAGGACCCAGCAATCCCACTATTGGGCATATACCCTGAGAAAACCATAATTCAAAAAGAGTCATGTACCACAACGTTCATTGCAGCACTATTTACAATAGCCAGGACATGGAAGCAACCTAAGTGTCCATCGACAGATGAATGGATAAAGAAGATGTGGCACATATATACAACGGAATATTACTCAGCCATAAAAAGAAATGAAATTGAGTTATTTGCAGTGAGGCGGATGGACCTAGAGACTGTCATACAGAGTGAAGTAAGTCAGAAAGAGAAAAACAAATACCGTATGCTGACACATACATATGGAATCTTTAAAAAAAAAATGGTTCTGAAGAACCTAGGGGCAGGACAGGAATAAAAACGCAGACATAGAGAATGGACTTGAGGACACGCGGAGGGGGAAGGGTAAGCTGGGACGAAGTGAGAGAGTGGCATGGACATATATACACTACCAAATGTAAAATAGATAGCTAGTGGGAAGCAGCCACATGGCACAGGGAGATCAGCTCAGTGCTTTGTGTCCACCTAGAGGGGTGGAATAGGGAGGGTGGGAGGGAGACGCAAGAGGGAGGAGAAATGGGTATATATGTATATATATAGAGAGCTGATTCACCTTGTTACAAAGCAGAAACTACCAGACCATTGTAAAACAATTATACTCCAATAAAGATGTTAAAAACAAAAAGATGCTGTGGTGGTTTGGGTACAAAGATTGCTGTAAAAATAAAAGCTGATGCACTCCGAAAAAACAAAAAAAAAGGGTCTGGTTTAATAAATTATGGCACAATTTTACACTGGGCTTCTAAAACACCTTGAAAAGTAATACAGAACTATATACTGATGAAGGAGGAAAGATGTCCACAGTATTTTTAAGTTACAATTATGTATTATACTTAATTTTAAAACTATATGTACACATATGTATTTTTATATGTGATCCCATTTTAGTAAGATACATATGTATATTTACACACACACACACACACACACACACACACACACAAAATCTAGAAAAATATATACCAAAATGGTAAAAACACATTACCAATGGCTGGTAGGAGTATGAGTAAATTCCAGTTTATTCATCTTACTTCTCTGAATTTTCCAAAGTTTTTGGAATGAATGGCTATGCTTTCAAAATGGGTAGGGGACCACAGTGAAAGATAAATGAAAAGAACTTAGTGTTATTATACTGGCCCAAGTGTATGCATTTCAGTGCTAGCATTATGAACCATTTATATCTGAAGATGATTGGGGTAAGAAGTATAGCGGAGTATTATTTTTAAAATGTACTGAAATGAATTTGATATAAGAGTTCTGTGTAAATTTTCAAAAGTTCTTTTGACCTAAATGAGCCTTCATCTGCTTCTGGACTAATTAAGGATGGCTACTCAGTCTGATGAAACTTTGAAAAAAACTAGTATATAATTGAGAATATCTTTCTTAGTGACTTTTCCTATCACTGGATACACTGGTCCACAGCATTCAACGTTCAGTACATTTTGCACCCAACTCAGAAGACCAGGCCAGTAGCACATTTATCAGCGTGTGTGTGTGTGTGTGTGTGTGCGTGTGTGTGTGTGTGTGTGTGTGTGTATTTAACTCTCTCTCTACTTCCAGCAAAGGCGTTGCATTGAGACATCAACAGTGCTGCCATTCAGATGCTCTAACAGTCTCAGATCCTCCAGAAACCCTCTGCAGTAGGTTTTGAAGATGGAAATATGACCCACTTCACATTTCAAATATAAGTTTTTTCCCCAACGCCTTTTAAACATTTTATCAAACATAATATGAACGATAACATTAGTGAGAGGAAAAAGAAAGTCTTTAAAAATGAATAAGAGGAAATTAATCCATTCTGTCAGCACTGTCTGTCCTTAGCAACATTCTCCAGCTTCCCTTCACATTACCTGACTTGCTCCAACCCAAAATGAATATGTACCGCCATCCACTGTACGCTACTCCATAACTAGATTCCTACTTCTCAAGGAGATTTTGCATCTCCCGTGGGGGTTCACTTTCCATAATCCAGGGTAATCAGATAATCAAAAGGCTTTTAAAATAAGGATTTCCTTATTTTTATTCAACTTTCTCAGACTTGTTTTTTCATGACTTTGGCGATTCTGAAGAATACTGATGGGGTATTTTGTAGAACGACCTTCAATTTCACTTTGATGTATTTCTCATTAGACTAGGGTTATAAATCTGCGGACAGAATACCAACAGGCGAGGTGTGCTTCTCATCACACCATATTAGGCATACACGATGTTAACATGGCTTAGCACCCGTGATGTTCACCATGATCACTTAGTAAAGTTGTGTCTACCAGTTTTCTCCCAGTAAAGTCACTATTTTTCATTCCCTACATTGTATTCTTTGGAAGCAAGTCACTGAGTCCACACCACACTTCAGAGGACGCAAATTAAGCTTCCCCGTCTAAAAGTGAAAGTATCAACATAGAGCATTTGGAATTCTTCTGTAACGAAGATTTATCTTTTCTTTCCCACTTATTTATATATTCCATCACTCATTGTTATCATTGTGGACTCATGGATAACCATTTTATTCTTTGGGCTATAATCCAATACTATCATTATTTATTTTGTTGCTATTTATATTTTTAGCTTGCACAATTTTTTGAGAAATTGAGATCTGGGATTTTCTTATCAGTTATGTTAGAAATATTTCATTTATCTTACAGTTATATTTTCACTGCTTCAATGGTTGTCCCATAGTTCTAGGAATCTGAGATATGCTCTACAACTGTACACCATCTCCAGGGCCACCACACTGCACAGCCCCAGGGGGTATTGAGCACAAATATATATATATATATATATATATATATATATATATATATATATATATATAAAAATTAAAGATTTCCTTTAGCCAGTCCCAGGAAACCCAGGGCTGGTCATAAACTTAAATCTTCACCACTAATCATTGGGTAGTTCTCCTTATTTTCCTTTCTATAGTCCACTCTTTTCCCTTATACAAGGGCAAAATGGGAGTATCCATGACCAAGAGCCTAAGAGATTTGCAGAACATTAGAAAGTTAATGCTAAATTGGGAGGTAAGACAACAAGTGGGGATGAGATGGAAGAAGAAAGCAATTATTTCCCTTTATTGATCACTTCACTACATGCCAGGCACAATGCCAACATATTATTTTTTTAAAAAAAGTTTCTCAATGCTCAAAAATCCCTTCAGGAGACTATCATCTGGATGGTACTCAGCAGAATGAGATAATACCAAAGTCACACACAGCAAAGTCAGTTAACTATCAAGTCAAATCACCCTTGCTCCAAAGCCCTTTGTCTTAAGCACTATAATCTTCCACCTCCAAGGTTAGGGTCTAAACCTTAAAATGCCTTTGACCCAAGATGCCTGAGTCAAGGGGGCCAACCATAGACGTATCAGGTGTATCTTTACTTCAAGCCCTTCTCACCTACATTCCCTCCACCACACACTAAATTTCTAGTTCCCAAGCTATGCACTCTTAGCACGGAAGAAGTTGTATAAGATTGCTGAGATAATTATTACAAACAGGCATAAGCTTTCTCCTATCCCATTTCAGTACTGAGAAGTACAGTTCTCATAGTTATGGAACATGTAAGTTATTTTCCCATCAAATCCTTCCAATTGCCTGCAGCACAATTAAAAAAAAAGAGCTATGTGTAAAAATAAACAGTGTCTTTACATCTATCATGACGATGCTGAGACTTACATCCATCCAAAAAATTCCCTGAGCACTTCCTTCCAGAGGAACCAGTAACCATTCATACAAAGTGCATGTTCAACTAGAGTCAGTTTCATAATATATTAATTAACATAGCTTCAACCTTCAATGACAAGAGCCCATCTGCTTTCCTGGCAGTGTAGAGGAGATGGATTTTAGACCAGAGCCTGGAATGTTTCTCTCTGAACTTGAAACTGAAAGTTTTCATCTAGTTCTACTTTTCCCTGTTAACTCAGTACATTCTAACACATTTCAAGGCCAGAGTAGGACCATTTCTTCAGCAAGTTCCATCACAAGCTGGGTGAACATCAAGCATCAGCATCACAGGCTAACTCTGGAGCTGAACTTCCACAGGAAGAGGGAGAAGGGCCATCCCACAACAATAAGATTTTTCACCACCGAAACTTCTCTCCATTTCCCTACACGTCTCTATAGCTAAATCTAGCTTCTGCATTGTTGTTGTCCTCTGGGATAGTGTAATCTTAAATCTATGGCTGGATTTCTTCTAATGATTCTTTAAGATGGGGCACTAGAGGAAAGAGAGCAAGGACTACCACATTACCCCTGTGGTTAATGGTTAATGCTCTGGTCTCCAAATCCCAAGGAAAGAAACCTAAGCAAATTAACATGGTTTCAAGTTTTAAGGTCATGTTAGGCTGTGGTAGGCACGATAATGGTCCCTTGGACGTCCACATCCTAATCCCCAGTGAATATGTTACCTTACATTAAAGGACTTGGCAGATATGATAAAGGGTATGGTCCTTGAGGTGTGGAGGTGATCCTGGATTATCCAGTAGGCTCAATCTAAATCACATGAGTTCTTAAGTGCTGAGAACCTTTCCTGGTCACGGAGATGCGATAGAAGGAGGAGGAGAGATTTCAAGAGTTCCTTTCAAGCAAAAGGAACTCAAACCACTGTTGCTGGCTTTAAAGATGAAAGACTATATGGCCACCAGCTAAGGAAAATGGGACGGGGGGGCGGGGGGTTGTTGCAGAGAGGCCTAGAAGCTGAGAACGGCTCTCAGCCAGCAAGGAAACAGGGATCTCATTATTGCAATAACAATGAAATGAACTTTGCCAACAACCCAAATGATCAAGAAAATAGATCTCCCCCTAGAGCCTCCAGAAAGGAACGGAGCCCTGCCAACAACTTGATATTAGCCCAGTGAGTCCTGTGTCAGAAGTATAAATAAATTTGTGTTGCTGCAAGACAGTAAATTCATGACAATTTGTTATGGCAGCAATAGAAAACTAACACATGGGCTCAGGCCAAACAAACCCTTGTGTGAACATCTTCTGGGGCTCTCAGTCTTTAAAATCAGAAGGAACCAGTTACATAGTATATTGTTTACAAATGTTCTTTAGTAAGTGAGAGCTGCCGTAGAACCACATTTACAACGCCAAAGGCAGCTCTTGGTGTTGGGCAAAGTCTCTGAAAGATTATTACCCAAAATATTAAATCACCCCAGATTATTCTCAAATGCAAAGATAATTAACTTTGACCAGTAATTCCAAGTTTTTGCAAGTAATTCCAAGCTTTTATGGACTCCTGCATGAACATGTGCTTTCAGTAAGTATGTATTGACATAATCCCCCAAATCTAGTCTGGTTTCATTAATGCTTGTAAATGATTTTGAATCTTATTAATCACAACAGCATCTACATACAGGTGAAAAACTGCACTCCACACACAAGGGAGAAAATTATTTATGCAGACAAAGCTTGGTACACATATGGATGCTAAGATTCTTCTGGGTCCTGGCCACCACACTGCCCAGACCCGTAACATGAAAACCAGCGTCATGGACTAAATACCACCATTAGGGTCTTGGCACATACTGTGTCAGAGGGAGGGTACCTCTGTTTGGGGCATCACAGTTTTTCCAATTTCTATCTTAAGGATGAATCAAGATATTTTTAATATCTTAGGATTTTTAATCCTCTTAATATTTTATGGGATTTTTTAAATAATTACAAATCCACCTATAGCTATTTTATGTACTGCTAAAGCCCCACCTGGAAGAGATATTGTAAACAAAATGACTATACAAAAAAAAAAGGTCACTTCCCCAAAAATACATGAGTTAGCTGTAGTTGGCATGATTCAGTTTATCACCAGCACATAACAGGTTCAACTATGACTCCGGTGGAAGTTCTCAAGGCAAATATAAAATAAGTTGTAAAAAAGAAAATTGATTCAATTATTTTTCTAAATATTAAATCACACAAAACCAATACTTGCAGAATATGCTGCTACACTCATGTTCTACCAGTAGACATTACTTCCACCAGACTCCCATGGGCAGAGTTTATATCAATATGGGATCCTACAACCAACGCCAAACAATTCAACAAGGCTGACTTACATATGCAATCAATTTCCAATATGGTTTATAGTTTACAGTATGATATTGCACAATCCATTAAAAATAATCAGATGTGCCCATGTGATTAAATACTGGAACACTTGCCCAAGGCTTATCAAGGTTACAATATAATCATACTTCAATACTATGGGTAAGTAAAATATAAAGAGATGACAGTACCTCCATGGTTTACCATGAATCCCAAATGTGACATCCAGTGATAACCAACGAAAAGGTTTATAGTGTTAAATTGAAGCAATTAAGTATGTAAAACCAAAGAGAAGGTAGCATTTGATGGTTTTAGGAAGGTTATATGGAATTTTTAAGTGACAACAAGACTGGCGTTTAGAGTCTGCCAATAATCAGCTGTACATCTTCAGGCAAGTAATTGCACCTCTCTGAGCTTAAGTGATTTCCCCCCTCATGGGTAAAAGGACGAGGCTGGTCTGCATTTGATTCTGCTTTCTAAATTCATGAATGCTGCGGGGAAGAGCAATGTCCCTAACTATTGCCCTCAGGTCCTGACGATGTTCCTCACTTCTAACACCAAGCTAGCTGTCAGTCAGCCCACTGCTCTGAACCCTAATTTGACAGACAACCTCAAGCAAGTATAGATATCCCAGCAAGCCTCAGCTTCTCCTTTGCTAAAAGCTTCCTCTTCTAATTGTGAAGAAGAATAGGGCTAACTGGGGAGAAATTCCTATATAACCCAAGTAGCATCCCTGTTTACAAAAACTAAAACATGCCTGGACTAAAACTCCAAGGGAGTTAAGTTCCATTTCCTTTATACTCTTAAGAACGGGGTGTGTGGAGAGGAGAAACAGGGGAAAGCATCTCACTGTGATCAAGTACACTGTTGGACCTGGCCATTCTTCAAAAGTACACAAAATAGAACACTTAATCCATAAAATAGATTTGAAGATTGGCCTCTAATGCTTGACAGTTGGCATGCAACCACAATAAAGCGCAATATAGCATGCCAAGTTTTTGAACAACAACAGAAAAAAAAAAAGCAAAGAACTAAATGACTCCTGGTCTTAAGATGTGGGTAGGAAAGCAAAAACAAAACAAAACAAAATTCCACAAAGATTCTTGGCAAGCGAGAATTTGAAAAGCACCTACTGGAGAAAATCAACTTGCAGGAATGGGACTTTTAGATAAAATACCCCCTTGAACTACAAGGACTTGAAAGAAAGGGAGGGAGGGAGGGAAAGGGGGAGGGGAGGGGTAAGAATGTGGCAGGTAATCAGTCTTTAGCACAAATTGGAAATTGGAAAAGGCAAATCTGAATCCTGCCACCCCATATGTGAGACACAAGGTTACACTGAAGAGAACACCCTCAGAATTCTAATTTACATCATTTATGCACTCCTGGACTTAGTGAACGGTGACTAGTAATTGTAGGGGCCTTGCTTTCAGTAATAGTGCCAGTACTCTCGAGAGACTTCATACTATTATTTATCAAGAAGTCTTTACCGTTTTCTTATCATCACTCCCGAGTGCCTTTTGGTCTCTGTTGTTCCCAACCATTCCTCTTTTTGAGAGCACCTCTCTCGTCTGCCCACAGACGAATGTTTAATCGTGTCTGGAAAGGGAACAACCACACAGCCATCAGCATAAATCACACTGCAGATCCACTAACAGCCACATTTAACTGGCAGAATTGATGTCTCCCAAATCAGTGCCTTCAAACGCAGCTGGTTCTGTAGAGTCCTTGTGCCTTATAATTCGGTTAAGTCCTTAAAAAATTATGCCAAAGGAGGAGCGAACAGAGATTCTTCAAAACAATGGGGAATGACTTTCAGTGTGTTTTTAGTGCATATAATAAAACTAAACCCATTGAAAATAAAATTCCTAGGGATTGAAAAATCACAAAACTAAAAAGTTTACGGGCAATTCTTCATAGCCAGACTGCTAGCAAATCTCTGAATGGGTGTTCTTCCACACCTCTCTGCTCTGCAAGTATACTCCACCCAATTCCTCCACCTTTATCAGGCAAAGAGTCACTCATCCTTGGAGACTCGGGTGAAGCTAGAATGTTGCTTTCTCTCCGCCACAAAACAGCCCAGCCCACAGCTTCAGTTCTAGCAATTACCATGTGTTTTGTAGCCGTTCCTTTTTCCAACCATCTCTCTCCCAAGACCTGAGTTTCTTGTTCATTTCTGTACCTCAACAGCCTAGCCCCACCCAAGACATTCAAGCGGTACTTGGTATTTACGGCCATGACTGTCAATCAAGCAAAGCATGCTCCTCAAATATAACCATCTAGGTCTCCATCCACTCTGAGGAAAATAACACACCATCAAGGATATTGTTGAGTTTGCAAGTCTGGTTACTTTTAGGCAATTGTGGGGGTGAGGGGTGCAGCTTGACCCCTACTCACTACTTTCACCCAGTGTAAGATTGCGTCAAGGGAACAGATTAAACAGGCATTATTTTGTTGTTGTTAAAATCCTTACAGCAACTCTACAGTGGTGCTTTTGTCATTCCCCTTCTTATGGGTGACGTAACTAGGGCTTGAAAGAGTAAATGACTTTTCAAACATCTCCCAACAAGAAAATCAGGGACAGGACTTCCCTGGTGGCACAGTGGTTAAGCATCCGCCTGCCAATGCAGGGGACATGGGTTCGAGCCCTGGTCTGGGAAGATCCCACATGCCACGGAGCAACGAAGCCCGTGTGCCACAACTACTGAGCCTGCGCTCTAGAGCCCGCGAGCCGCAACTACTGAACCCGTGCGCCACAACTACTGAAACCCACGCGCCTAGAGCCTGTGTTCTGCAGCAACAGAAGCCACCGCAAGGAGAAGCCTGTGCACCACAACGAAGAGTAGGCCCCACTCGCCGCAACTAGAGAAAGCCCACGGGCAGCAACATAGACCCAACGTAGCCATAGATGGATAGATAGATAGATAGATAGATAGATAGATAGATAGATAGATAGATAGATAGATAGATAAATCTTTAAAAAAAGATAATCAGTGACAGAGCAAGGACTGGATCCTAGATCTATCAAACTTCCAACACCCATGCCTTACGACCTCTCCAATGTACCCAACAACTTATGCCCAACTCCAGTTCAAAACAGAAAGACTGAAAAACTTGACAATGACCTTTCACTTAATGTCCATGTGTATGTTCAAGTATCTATTTAATAGGGTAACCACTGTTTGGTAATCATTTACCTATTTGCAAGTCTTGTCAGTGCTACATAAAATAGAGAATATTCATTTTGAAATCCCAGGTTTACTTCATCATTACAACCATCTTTGGGGAACTACCAGCCTTGTTCCACAAGTCAAGTTTGCAGGCTTCTGAATGCTTTTAAGCATTCATCCTATTTCAGTCCAAGTTCCCCTAAGAGTTTCCTTTGTTAGGAAAACAAATACATGAAACCAAAGGTTAGCTAAACAAAGAGAGGCTAGTTCTCTTTTTCTCATTTGCATGCAGGAAAGAGTTTGTGTACTAACTTGCACAAGATTCCTAGTGGCTTTCTGTGGCGGAGAGAATATCTTTAGATATCTAGTACATGTGGCGACCTAGGTAATAGAGATCTACAGTCCATTCAACAAGTTCTTACTCAGCACCTACTACCCTAGGGTCTGGGGATGCTGTAGTGAACACGGCACATGTATTCCTACTGTTCTGAAGCTACTATTCTTGTGTATAATACCGGCTCATAAATGAGTAAATAAACAAAAAGAGTAACTTCAGATATTAATAAGTACTTAGAAGAAAATGACAGAGGAATACAAAAGTTGGTGGAAGGTGATGCAGTCGGGAAGATAGTAGCCAGAGGGCACTGTGCAAAGTCTTTTTAGATAGGGTAACTATAGAAATTTCTGAAATGGTGGTGAATTTAGAGCTTAGATGAGTAAAGCCAGCAGAAAATCTGGGGACAGGTTTGAGACAGAGACCTCAAATGGTGTGACTGGGTTTAAAATGTCCAAGAAACAATACAGAAAGCCCAAGGAGCTGGAGCTATCTTTCCCTTCTTGATTTCTACTTTGATTCCACTGGGGTCGAAGGACATATCCTGTATGATATCAATTCTTTTAAATTCAGTGCGGCTTGTTTTATGGCTCAAGATATGGCCTATCTTAGTATATGATCTGTGGGTACTTGAAAAGAATTCTGTAAATGCCAACCTAATGGTTGACGGCACTGCCGAGTTCTTCAATACCTTTGCTGATCTCCCTAGTCGTTCTAGCAACTGGTGAGACAGAGATGTTGAAGTCTCCACCATAAATGTGGATTTGTCCATTTCTCCTTTCATCTCTATCAGTTTTTGCTTCACATAATTGGCAGCTGTGTTGTTTGGTGCATAGACATGTAGAATTGCTATATCAACTTGGTGGAATGACTCTTTTATCATTATAAAATGTCCCTCTCTATCTCTAGTTAATTTATTTGTTCTGAAGTCTACTTTATCTGGCATTAATTTAGCCACCTTTGCTTTCTCTTGATTACTGTTTCCATGATATACTTTTTCCATCCTTTTACACTGAACCTATTTCGTATTATTTGAAGTGAGTTTCTTGAAGACAGCATATAATTGGGTCATGTTTTCAATCCACCCTGCCAGTCTCTGTCTTTAAATTGGTGTACTTATTATATCATTTGCATTTAATGAAATTACTGATGTGTTAGGGCTTAGGTCTGCCATTTTATTTTTTGTTTTCTGCTTTTTCTGTTTTCTTGTCTCTCCTTTTCTTTCTTTCTGCCTACCTGTGTGTTGCCTGAACATTTTTTTAGAATTCCATTTTGATTTATCTATAGTATTTTTGAGTATATATCTTGTTGGTACAATATTTATTTTATTTTATCCAGGGACTTATGTACTAGATACTATGTAACTACTCACATCAAGGAAACAAGAGATACAGTTATATTATAAGAATATTTAAAAATTCACTGGTTCAGATTTGTCCGGCAGGAAGAGAAAAGTGTCAGAAGGGCCTCTTAATAGCAGTGACAAATGTACTAGCAAGCTAATTTATATCAAGCAATTGGAGAAGAGGTTCACTTTCAACCCAAAGCCAATGTGTTTTCTAATTCCATGAATCTGCATTTCCTGAGTTTCTGACTCTAAACACGTTAACAAATAGGACTCATAAGTATGATAAAGGTCCTTCATGATAAGTCAATATTTGAAAATAGATGACTGTGTATAAGAAATTAATAACTCTGATGTATTTACTTTCATTGCCAAATAATATTTGCATTAACATTACACTTTGTTAAAGTGAAATCTAAGAAATCTAAACTATTTAAATGTAAATGAGAACATTATTTTACACTAGATATTTATAGACCATTATTCGGCAGATTTAATGATTTATTTTTACAATTTTAGAACCCACTGCACCATATATAGGCTCTCCCACCCCGTGCTTGAAACCAGAATGCAGCCCTTCTGTTCAACGGCCCTGCTTCTTCCCTTGTAGATTCTACTACGCTTCTTGTTTATTCCTGCTTTAATAATGAAATTGGTATCATGGAGAACAGATGAAAGGCAAACTGAAGTCCACATCACTGCACACAACCAGGGTGCTCCCTGCTCAGTATGAGGACCCAGTATCAGGACACTCCAGTTTGGTGGCTTTTGCCACGTCACACACAGAGCCTCAAGTACATATTCCTGAGGTGTACCAGCTCTATGCTACCTAAAGCAGACTGTGTGACCCAGGATCGAAGTGAGGCATACCCAGGCCGAGTAAGAGGTGAAAGGAGCTATATACAACATCACAAAGTCAAATAAGGATGACACTCTCATTGGAAAATCTGAAAACGCTGCTCCATGAATACATGAGAGATTACAATCAGGAGAGTAAACAGCCCTAGTTACTGACAGGCTAGATGGTAACCAAGAAACCAATCTAATTCTGCAGGCATAGTGCAATGTTCCTGCAGTTCTTCTAGTTCCTTAAAGGACCTCTAAAACACAGAGGATGAGGATGTCAACGAAGAAAAAATTAAGATTGCTAAGACAAAGAATGTTGTTCTCCACCCAGTTCTACAAGGGTTAAGTCATAACCCACTGTACCCCAAATGGAATTCAGGATGAAAAAACAGGGTGAGGCACTCTGCGCTTTGGACAAGCAGGCTCTTGGTTAGATACATACCTTAGGAAGAATTTCAATGACCCCAGATTCTTGCACCGTCCTATATATAGAAAAGCACTAAAATCATTACCTTGAGATACCTGTTCTTTGTGATTAACAGTAATCTTTTAGCTCAGTGTATGCTTGACTGCGTATGTTTCCTAGCCAAAAATCATACATAAACTGGCTTCTCCCCTACTTCATCAGAGCAGTTTCCTCAGAGCTACTAAGCACCTATTCCCCTGGCTATTGTCCTCAGTAAGACCCTGAATAAAATTTAAACTCACAACCCTTCTGTTGTGTGTTAAGTTGTCAAAAAGCACTGGCTTGGTGACAGGGATGGTGAAGAAAAGACAAGGAGAAGGAAGTTCAAGAGGAAGATGGAGTATAAAATAAATAAGCTATAAGAATGTATTGTATGGCACGCGGAATATAGCTTATATATTATAGATATATAGATAGATAGATAGATATTTTTTTTTTTTTTTCTTTGCCACTCTGCGCGTCTTGCAGGATCTTGATTCCCCGACCAGGGATCAAATCTGTGCCCCCTGCAGTGGGAGCACAGAGTCTTAACCACTGGACCACCAGGGGAAGTCCCTAGCCAACATTTTATAATAACTATAAATGGAATAGAACTGTTAACAATTCTGAATCATTATGTTGTATACCTTAAACTTACATAATATTGTATATCAACTATACCTCAATAAAATATTTTAAAAATCACGCACACATACACAAAAATGAAAATGGATTCAGGTTGGTTTCCTTGTGAAACACCATGATATCTCAGCTCCAAGGAGACACAGGGGGGATATGGGAGCCACCTCCTGCTAAAAATAATCCCAGGCCAAATGTAGTTTCCAAGGCAGATGTGTGTCTCCCTGGCCCTGCCACCTCCACCCTGGGCCCCATCTGGTGTCTCTGCAGCAGCTGGCTGAACAAACCCTCAGGTCAACACCAGCTGTAGCTGCAGTGCCTGCTAAGGGAAGACAGGTCACAGTATTGAAACAGGAAGAGGAGGGAAAATGCAACAACGTCCCAGGGGTAGCACAGGGCCCCTGGATTTCTCCCAGCCACATTCTCCAACGCCCACACACCTGCAAAGTCAGACCCCCGTTATATCTATCCCTCCACCTCACCACAAGGGAACACCACAACCAGCAGGGGTTTTCATCCTTTGCTTGTATGAAATATGCAGGCCCTGCAACCAGCTGCTCATCCAAGCTCCAGCCAAGCTACTGCTGCTTGGTAATAACCAGTATTTTACCTGTGGCCTAAAAACCACACATGACTGTAAAGCACAAAGTAACTCCAATTTTGTCATTTTCGTTCTCTTTATGCTATACTTTTTTCTGCTTTCGATTCACAAGAATGGTCTTTGTCAGCATTCTAATCTATGTTGGTCTTTGCTCATCTATGAGGTCCTGTCTGATACTGTTATCTGGTTCCTCAAAGGCATAACCCCAAACCTCATACTTCCTTAGGGTTTCTCAAACTCAAACTATTGACACTGAGGGCTGGATAATTCTCTATTGCAGTGGCTGTGCTGTGCACTGTCGGATGTATAGCAGCATCCCCGGCCTCTGCCAGGAACATCTCCCCACACCACCAGTTTCAACAATCAAAAAATTTCTCAAGACATTACCAAAATACGCCCGGGGGGAGGGAGGGGGTGAAGGGGGTTCTCACATTTGAAGAACAAATGATCCATATTACAACTGGCCCAAAAGGAGCCAACTCAAAATGCCTGAGTGACATCAGGGGCTCATTTCAAAAACAGGCTCATTATCTAGTGTGATAATATGGACACAAAGGAAGCCAATACTGGTAATTAAATATTTAAATAACTAAATATTTAAACATCAGTGGGAGCATTTTTATCATTATTTCTACCTTTCCAGTTCCCGCTCCAGACCTCCCCCCACAGAAATGTTTTGCCTCCATCAAATTTTTATTGCCATTTCTCTAACATCGAAACAGATGTCACAGCCCTGAGTTATGGAGCTGTTTCCTAGAGAGGAGGAAGCAGTTGATTTTTCCCTCCTGGGTGTCTTAAGAAACAATAAATAAACAATACCAGCATTTGTAAGGCCACAGTTTATACTCTACTAAGGGAGGAAGTATAAAAGGTTATTTAATCAAGGAAACAAATTCGCACCTGTTTTCTCTTTTTCTTTTTTGTTTTTGCGGTACGCGGGCCCCTCACTGTTGTGGCCTCTCCCGTTGTGGAGCGCACGCTCCGGACGCACAGGCTCAGCGGCCATGGCTCACGGACCCAGCCGCTCCGAGGCATGTGGGATCTTCCCGGACTAGGGCACGAACCCGCGTCCCCTGCATCGGCAGGCGGACTCTCAACCACTGCGCCACCAGGGAAGCCCTTCTCCTCATTTTTTTTCCTAGTTCTATCTCCCTTGAATTTTATAAATGTGTACTTTTAACCTAATATTGTTTCCGGGTGAAAGAAATATTTGGACTACAGCAAAATGCTTCTCTGTAATTCCTTCCTTCCTCCCTCCTTCCCTCCCTCCCTCCTTCCCTCCCTCCCTCCTTCCCTCCCTCCCTCCTTCCCTCCCTCCCTCCCTCCCTTCCAGCAAGCTTTGGAGCCCACAGGGTTCCTGGTGGGGTGGGATGGGGCAAAATCATGGTGACCGACTGTTCCTGATTTACTTCCATGTATACCTTCCTTTTCTCTGCTGACTCTTGGGCCATGAAATATGATACTCAAAATGGAAGACAGCAGCTTTTTTGTTAACCTCTACTCTGTCTTCTCACCACAAATGAAAATTGAAATTGTCTTCTCCATCAAGAAAACCCTATCCCTCTTTACATTGCTGTGGTAAGTGGCCAATGGTTCTTAGTGATCCTCACCTCCTCCTGGTGTTCAGGTCTTTGAATAATCTTCTCCCCATGAGTGCGGGATAGGCTTATTGACTTACTCCTACCTAAAAGAGCTGAGCAGAGGTAGTGAGATGTCATTTCTAAGATAACGTTATAAAAAGACTGTGACTTCTTAGATTCTCCCTCTCCCTCTCTCCTGGATCCTTCTCTCTGGGAGAAAAGCCAGGTGCCATATTATGTAGCCACTGGGTGGAGGTCATGTGGTGAGGGACCAATGCTTGCCAACCACAAGAGTGATCTTGCAGGGAGAGCCCCACCACCACGCCAGTCAAGCCTCGGGTGGGACTGCAGCCCCAGCTAACCATCTGCTTGCAACCTCATCAGAAACCTTGAGCCCAAGGTACCAAGTTAAGCCACGCTCAGATGACTGACCCACAAAAACTGGGAAATACAAAACGTTGACTATTGTAAGCTGATAAATTAGGGGGAATGTGTTATACAGCAATGGATAGTGAATACGCCTTCCCAGCTAGAGCCCTCTCCAGCCAAGATAAGACTCTGACACCTAACACTAAACTCGCTCTTTACCAAAGAGCCTCTGATTTCAGAGGACCCTCTCCATATTAGGTTCCTGGTGTAGGGAAATACGTCACCATCCTTAACTTCAACTGTGTGGAATGTTTTTCATATAGAAGCAACCAAAATACAAAGGAAATAAAAGACAGTCAGGTTCAAATTTGGCTCAGTTTTCAACACTAGTCTCAGAGGAGCTCTGAGAAAAGAGAATTTGGGGGTAAAAAAAATGTTTGGGGAACACAAGCTATGCCCTATTGGAGAACACTAAGGTTCCTTAGTATACTGAAAGCTCTGAGAAATCCTACAAAGGCACTCTGCTTAACTTCAATCTTTTATTAAGGTCCTACTTCAGTAACATTCTGAATGACAAACTTTGGAGAACAAGGATCCAATGCAGCAGTTCTCAAAGTGAAGTAAGTGAAAACCCAATTCACACAAGTCTTGGATCTTATTTTATAGTGTGTTTCCCAGTCCAGATGAGATCCTACTCTAAAAGCACGAAAATAAATTTTGAATGAAATATACTGATTCTCATTTACCAATCTTCCTCCAAAGGACAGGCCAGAGGGCATGAGCCCAGTCTCACTCCAGATTTAAAGGTTAGGGAGACATCAGCATTCCGTGGGTCCATGCATAAATGTGCTCAACCCTTTCTTTCTTTGTTCTGCCAATTCCAATGCCTGGGAACATACAGTGTAGCAGTTAAGAAGTTGGGCCCTAGAGTAACTTTGAACTTAACTTCTGGCTCCATCACTTACTACACATACCAATTAACCTTGATGAGCTTCACCATTTTTATTTGTAAAATAAAGACAATAAAGAGTAGCTTGTTGGATTATATGGAATAATTTATGTTTAGTTTCAGTGCAACGCCTGGCACAGAGCAGGCACTTACTAAATGCCCCCTACTGATATGGTTATCATCATCCCATGCATCAAATCTGAAGTTATCCCACGTAAGTTTCTAACAGAGTCCCAACATCTCAAGCAGGTTCCACCACATCATTCACAACTGCACAGATTTCATGTCTTTGCTATGCTTTTGCATTGCCAGGCTGAAGAATGTGATGTTTTAACCTCATTCCCACAGGCAGCTCTTAGCTCTTCACCTCCGCATGTTGCGGCCACACCTGCCTCCACCTTCCCTAGTTCCAAGCTGCAGACAGTGCCAATAATCACCACCTCAATTTTAGAAGTTTCACCGTCTTTTAAAAAAGGTAAGCTTTGCTGTCTTACTTCCAATATCATTCATGCTGCCACCCAATATTTTATTGACCTTATGGTCTAGCAGACAGATTAACCTGCAAAACGTATTCAATCCTTTTGTCCTCCCTATCGAGTTCAAAAATGAAAAGTAAGTAGATGGTTGTGCTAAAAAAGCATAAATCCTCCGTTCATAAAATCTGGGCATCAGAGCTACAAATCAGTAGTAGCAACGCCCCCGTTAGCCCTTCATTTGGCCACTTCAGAACCCACGGAAGCTGACTTGGGGCGTCGGCACACACAGAGCAAGGGAACAGGGATTAGGCAGCTGTAAATGCAGCAAATGAGAGCCCCATCCTAACAGGAACAGAAGGCAGAGCTTATGTAAAGGTGTTATTTTCAAGATGCTCTCAGGGCTCTCTAAAGTCGAGTAGAGGCTAACTGAAAACTAATGGCGTTCTAGGATGCAAGCCCTGATGTAAGGTGGTCTCAAGTGAATAATAGCTGGAAAGGGAAATTTCACCCCAGACTCTACAACATTGTAAATCTATAGCAACACTGAGACACTGGATGCAGCCTGGCCTAATAAGTTACTTAACCACTCTAAGCAACATTTCCTCATTTGCAAAATGGGGGTCATGGTCTGGATGTTCTCAGTTGTTAAGAGTTAAATGACGCTCTGCCACCAATGGCACAGGAGGGCGGTGAATCTGGGACGGGGTCTCTGGCTCCATGAGGGTCCTTGTAATCACCCTAAGTAACAACATTCGTGGTCACCAATATGTTTTGAGCACTTATTCTGTAAAAGAAGTATTTCGTATTTTTAGCTCGTAACAACCCCGAAGTAGGTTCTCTCATCCCCATGACAGATGGGATAAGTATGTGCCTAGAGGTTAAGGAATTTGATCCAAGGCAGCTAGGAAATGCTGCAGCTAGGACCCACACCCAGGAAGTCTGACTGCAGGGAGTGAAGTCCTAGCCATGGGACCACATTGCCTCCCAAAGGAAGAATTTAATTCATATTTGTGAAAGGATAAATGGGTTGATAAATATAATGATCTGATCTTTTCATCTTCTACGGCATGTTTTCCCTCCCAATCAAAAGGGGGAAACATTGATTTGTTCTCCCTGCAGATTACATTGTTTTTACTGATTTTAACACAATTATTTCCTGAACCAAATTTTTACTACCCTGAGGGTAGGTGCTTATACACTGCCACATAGTGAAATGACTGTGCAAAAAGCAACAGCTGATCACTACAGGCAAGTATTTTTCTTTGTAAAGACAAAAATCCGATCAGCCAGAAGAGTATAGCATGACAGATCACAAATCAGAGACAGAGTCTTCTACATGAGGATTTAAAGCTCAAGAATTTCAATGTACTTAATAACATGAAATCCGAGGCAGAGAGCTGAATGCCTTAAGAGATCCCAAACTGTTAACGGTATCCCGGATGGAAATTCCTTAGCTGGGTTTGTATTTCTTCTCTCTGGATCAGAAAATGGCTGGCACCATCTGGTGGCTCTTTTTCCTCTAAAACCTAAGTCCCCTTGAACCGTAAAACTAAGACCTGGAATGTATTCTCGCTGTCAGGGTTACTCCATGTAAGAAAGGAGGCAATCTTTAATTTATATTTCATTCACATAATTCTAACTAAGGTGTTGAACAAATTTAGTTTTTATCCATGTGGAAATACTCCCATCTCTAGAGCATTCTCTTAAATATAGAACTTATATCAAAATACATTAGTTGAAAATCCCCAAGACTCAAGCCCAGATCAGTTGGAGCACTTCTGAACTTACACAGCCCTGGGGAACCACCCACATCATTCATTCATTCAGGCTGATGCAGAGATGATTTCCTGTAAGTCTAACGTGCTTTTGATGATACATCTCCACCGGGTACTGTCCTCGTTATCATTTTACAGGTGAGAACAATGAGGCTCAGCCTGAATTAGAAACTTGTCCCAAAACTAGTAAGCAGCAGAGCTGGGATTTAAATGCAGTTTTACCTGTTCTTATATTCCTCACTGCTATGCTATGATTTGCTTTGTCATGATGATCACGATGCTGATTAATCCAAATATATTTGCATGACAGTGGAAGAGTTCCACTTTTAAATCCTATTAACTAACTGCAGTTTAGCTGAAATTTTCCTTGGCTGCCAATCCTACCAAGTCAAGCTGCAGTTGTACTGAACACACAGGTGCTCAAACACTTGCTGAGTAGTTAAAAGTTCAGTTGACCTTGGGTAGCTCTGAAGTCCTAAATGGCTTTCCCCAATAGAAGCACAAAAGACATAACCAGAGGACAAGAATTACCCAAACGACAGGAAGGACGTTTGTCAAATTTATGCCAAGCATCAACAAGGAGAAACAAGTCAGAAGAAATCCACTTGTCTCTGGGTTATGGAAGTATGGTGGCCGTGAGAACTGTGTGTTATTCTGAATGAAGTTTCGAGCAGAAGAAAACCAAATGGGACAGTTAAAGAGGTGGGGGAAGCAAAGCCAAGTGACCTAGAGTGTTTCACGCCCCGTGCTGGGCTTGAACAATCTTAATAAGATGCTAAGATTCATGTCCTATGGACTGGGAATCCACTTCAGCACTTAAGTACATATATCCCTGGCCCCGCGGACCCATTATTGCTCAGCTTATAATAATACAACACTTACAAAGAGCTGACAGACAACTTTTAACTAAAATGGACTGAAAATAACTTGAGGCACAGTTTGCACAAAGAAAATGACTGGTTTTTTGGTAGAGTTACCCAACTTATGTTGTATCTAATTGTGTGTGTGTGTTCCTTCTATGCTGAGAGTTTTCAATGAAGGGAAGAAAAGGATCTTATAATTTATAAAAAGACAAAAAGAAAAATCTGCAGCGGGGAAGGGCAGCTTAGTGTCGAAAAGCTTGGGTGCTGGGACCCTGACAGTCCTGAGTTTCAGCGCTGCCACCTGCAAGCGGGATGCTCTAGGTCAAGTTACTTAAACTCTCTTAGTCTGATATTCCTCATCTTCAAAAGGAGAAGACTTCCGGATGTGGTGGACATCAGAGCAGCTCGCCGACTATTTCTGGCCTTCTGCCATTGGAGTCATGGAAGGGTTAACTACCTGGCCTCCTCTTTTATGAGTGGGTGGGTAGGGGGGCATGTGTTTAGTTCTGGCCCATCAGTTGTGTGTAGAAACAAAGTGTATCAAGTCCAGTCCAAACACTCAACTGCAGATTCAAGACCATCCAGAGCCTTCTTTTCCCTTTTACACAGCAACCAGCAATGGTGGGAGGGTGTGCTCCCTGTCGACCTGAGTGACTATGGTGGACAGGCCCCCCTCTCCACCCACTGACCCATCTGATGCACAAGTATCCTGAGCTAAAAAAAAAAAAAAAAAAAACCTCTCTTCTTTGAGGGGCCACACTGGTATTTGGAGATTGGCTGTGTCTGTTACTGCAGACAATACTGAGTGATAGACCACTTTATAAGCTGGTTATAAGGAGTAAATGTTAAGATGTCCATAAGTATTCAATGAATGACTGGTTGTTGTTTTTTTTTTTTTTGGTAAGAAATAGCATTTCTACCAGACAGGTACAAATGATTAAATGGTATTCCCCGGGTACATTGGAGGTATATTTTTTCTTTACACCTAACAGAGAACTAATTTAACTGAACTAAAATATAAATCAAGAAACTTTTTTTTACTTCTTTCCAGGTTCCACTAAAGATTTGATGTTGGCATTTGGAAACCTACAGATATTCAATCCCAAAGCAACCAGCTCTTCTCTCCAGAGTCAGCTTCTAAGAGGGCTGAAGTAACTCGATCAAGAGCATCCCACTTGCAGGTGGCAGGGCTCAAACTCAGGACTGTCAGGGTCCAGCACCCAAGCTTTTCGACACTAAGCTACACTACTGCCAGTCCTCCCCTCCCTACTACAAATTGTATTTATCTCTTTATAAATTATAAGGTCATTTTCTTCCCTTCACTGAAAATTCTCAGTGTAGAAGCAAAACACACACACGCACACACGGATACACACACACAGACACACACTGCAGAGACTTTCTCTGCAATGCAGATAAATAAGCTACTTGACTAATATGGTACAAAGCATGAACACATAACTAAAATCAATTTATCAGTCATGCACTATTATGTTTCAGGGCCATATCATATTTTTCTCCGAAATAATTGATATAGAAGTAAAATAAAATATCACTAGCCAAACTTATTGAGATACCCTGTTTCTTTATTGAAAAAAAAAAAGAATAATAATAATGCTAATTTAAATATAACTATTTGGGGAATGTTCTAAGAGTTTGTACTGGTATGTCTGTGATGTGCACTAAATTGTGGTGAATACAGTCCCCTTCCACTTCCAGTATGCAATCTAGGACAACCAACTAGTCCCTTTTTGCCTGAGACTTACCCAGTTTTAGCACCAAAGTCCTGCAAACCCAGGAAACCACTCAGTCCCAGGCAAACCAGGAGGAAAGTCCAACACTGTCTCTATTTTAAGAAAATCCCACATCCCATCAGCCCCTCAATCCCGGAAAAACCAGCATGGCTAGTCACCCTAATAATGCAAAGATATCCTTGAAGCGTCAAATAAGCAAGAAACATCTTCCTGGAGTGTAAAGATAAAGGGAGGGACATTACATCACCGAAAAGAGTTTTATATTAAAACAAAGATATGTAATAGTATACTAGGTCAACTCTGGATGAACTTTTAGGAAGAAACTCAAGAAGTCAAAGTAATGTTGAGCTTTTCATGCTCTGTTTTTATAGAGATACACGGGTGGAAAGAATTGATAACCAAGACTGCAGAAAAAAAGCCACTGACATAGAAACACCTAGCATGCAATGTTCACTCCCTCCCTACCTTGCTGCAGGAACTCAGGCCAGGCACTGAACCCCTCAAAGGCACAATCACACATCCTTTCTTTTCAAGCACTCCCCACTAGAAGGCCGGGACTTTGCTTTCTTCACAATGCACTATGTGCCTGGTACCTAGAACTAGGCCTAGCATGTGGAGGGGCTCACTCTACAGTGTCTCCCTAAATAAGTGGCTAAGTCTCCAGCCAGGGATAAAACTACTACCCATGTTAGGACCTGTGAAACGATCAAAGATGATCCTGTTTATGGAAGTGATCTGCATATTAATGAAAGCTGTATGAAAGTGATTGTATTATTTTTACAAATCTCCTTGTCTTATTTTCTCCATTCAGTGACTTACGGATATTATATCATTGCCTGATTTGGATTTTGATGGGTAGTGCTAATGGTGCGTATATTTGTAAACTTAAGTCGGGGAAAGTCTGTTAGGCTAAGATACATACATACTGACATGGTCACAAATGTTTGGGAATATTTTCTAAAATATATTACGTTGGCAGAAATCAAGTGTTTATACTCACTAATATATAACAAAGTTTCATTGAAAAAGTTTGAACACATAAGCATCAAAAGGAAGAGGAGACTGCACAGTTTAGATCTACAAGAGAAAGAAGAAAAGGGGAAGAATTTGAGAACAATGTGGATGAAGGCCAAAAGTTGACATCATACAGAGAAAGTTTTTTAGGTTTTAAAAGAGAAAAAATTGAGCTGGGGCTTGATGCTCAAGAGCACATGGGCCCAAAACAAGCAGTCAGTTCTTCCACCAGGTGGGGTTACGACTGGCCTAGATATCAAGTGTTCATAGATCAACACTACCTACAACTGCCCTCCTTTTGGATGGACCCCAGCACAAGGAAGAGATCCTGGCCAAGGTGATTCTCCTGGTGGCTTCCATGAGGTGATACAGCACCTAGTACGGGAACAGCAGGCTGGCAGGGATGGGCTTCCCACCCCTGGTCAGCATCAGATTTGAGCCTGTCCAGAAAGAGGAGGGTAGTGATCAAACACATTTAGGATGGTGGATCAAAATGTGACACTCATACCTAACAGGTTAAAAACAAACACTAGACATGTGTGTATGTACACACGTCTATTACCAAAAAAAAATTAGAAGACATGCCTGATACCCATATGTTAAGTAACTGGCAAAGTATGAGAAAATATCTGTGGTCTCTACTCTGAGGCACACCACCAGATCCTTTGTTGATTCATGACCCAAGATTCAAAAAGAAGTGTCTTGAGATTGATGACAATCTCTAGGTAGCCCAACCCCACACGGATGTAGTGAACAGCTCAATGGAAGCTGTGAGCATTACCTTGCTTGTGTGATACGACTTGTCCTACAACTACAAGTTTAAGAGACTGATAAATGAGTTCCTGGCAGGGTCAAGATCTTAGCTCATTCTTCTATGCATACCCTGTGCTGATAATATAGTTAACACACGTTCCATCCCTCAAATGCCTCAATATCAAAAGTCTAAAACACCACACTTTTCTAAGCTGCTGGCAAGTTCTGATACATCTAGCCCTTATTCATTTCTCTGCTCTATCCACACTATCCTCCCCAACAAATTAATATTAGAGAAATATACAATGAATTTCAGGATCAATAAATAAACCTTAACATGTGTCCAAAAAGGGCAACTGGATGACAAGAAAAGCAGTCTTTATCTACACAAGACCATTTTTTATTAAATTGCGATAAAATGCTTTGTCTGGCGTATTTTGTAGCTAATGCTAAAAGCAGAAACCTTTGTAGAAGAAAATGGTCTTCTGAACCAAGAACCCTCAGAAAGGGCCCTAACAAAAATAGATCGGTTGGATGAAAATTCTAACCTTTTATTTAAGAAAAAGAAAAAAAAAAAACATTTAAGCAGACAGAAACAAAGAAACATAAACAAATGCGATATACTCAAGGATTGTGCCAACCCAGTAATAACTTAGAACATGCTTTGTACATACAAAATATCTGATCTTTGCATGGGTGGATGGATGAATTAATGAAGTGAAACATGTGAACCCATGTCTCCACTCTCTAAAAAGCTCAGGAATTCCTATACCAGCAGGAATCAGGAATCAACATTTCCATATGATTTATACAAAGAGCCCACCAGATAATAAAAGCCGTCTCAAAGGCCATACTTAAGAGAACCACCCTTTCTGCAACATGGGTAACTTTCAAACATACGCACGGAAAAGCTCAAAGCTAGTCTTATAAACACCACTCCAGGAAGTCCTGTTCGAGGGAATTTGCATACAACGTCCCACCAGAGGGTGCTCAGCCCCACAGATTTCACAAACGAAGCACAGACCTATAAATCAAGCTAGTCTCTGCCACTAAACAGGCTGCTATGTCCCCTGGCTCTTCTGGTCGCACTACGAACCGCAGTTCCCACACATCTCCCGAGTGACAAGCCGTGACAGATGGTCACACCCCTGAAGGGGGAAATACCTAGTAAAAGCCCACAACTGAGGGAGAGGTGTGACACCTAGAAGGTGGGAATAGCATCCTCCAATCAGGAGCTGAAGAAACAAAGGTCTGCAGGGACCAGAAAGGTGATATAAACTAGCACATGGGCTGGGCATTATACAAGAGGGAAGAGTGCTGACTGCAGCTGGAGAGGGTATGCCAGACCTCAAGAATAAAAAGTAATAAAGTCTGGGATGATAAAATAGAACCTGCCCACATCCATGGGGTGTGAGTTCACAACCTCTAAAATGGAAATAAAAACACGAGGTTGGGCCAGGCTGCAGGGTGCCTACCCAATACCCAGTCTTCCCTTAGCGCTTGTGGGTAAGAGGGCCATTGTCACTGAAGGCAGGGTGTCCAGATGAAAGACTATGTGTCCCTGCAGTGAGGGGAAACCAAGGAGGTATCAGCAGAGCCACTGGGTGGAACTTCAAGGAAACGTCCTTAAAAGAGGACAGACAGCTGTCATCTGTTCTTAGCCCCCTTCTCATCCTTCTCGCTTCTTCCTGCCTTGAACTTGATCCAGGAGGCTCATTCGAGGTGAGGATAAGAGCCTGACCCAGGGACAGCAGAATAGAGAACAAAAGTGGTGATATTACAATGGGCTCTAAACACCCTGGACCACCTTTGCCTGCACTTTTCATTTCCTGGGAAAACAGTCAATCTTGTATACGTTACTATTTTAGGGTCTCTGAATTATCATCACAATACAATTATTCCTAAATGATACAGAGCCCGAGGTACTTCCAAGATCAATCAAAATACTGAAAGAAATTAAAGCAATGAGGGTACAGTGAAAGAGGGTCCAGCCTGGTGGCTTTGGATTCTTCAATATGGATGTGACCACTAGCTCTGCCATGTTCTAGGGAGCTGGCTCACCTTGGGCAAGCTTCTTATCCTGGCAGACCTCAGCTTTCCCATGGGGACCCCAGTAGAACCTACCTACCTCCCAGGAGGACTGCATTAAATTGTTTACCTGAAGCACTTAGCGCCCTAGCCAGCATACAGGATGTGCTCAATAAAATATGCCATTAGGAGTAGGACCCTGTATGAATCCAAAAGACAGAAAATGGCCTGTGAAATGTTTGCTTGGAGACCTGCAGGCAACAGATAAAACAGCACTAAAAAACTGGGAGGAAATGTAATTAAATAAATGAAGTCAGAAGGGGGCAGATGGCACATGTATACTTATAAGAACCATGCCTGGATAGCATTACCCGCACTGGGCACATCAGCTGGAGTGAGAAAAAGAAGGGCATTGTTAATCCAAGCTCATGGAGGACGAAACTCCTTCATTCATTCACTCATGTATAGCCTCTCACTCATTCTTTCACTCACTCATGCAGAAGATAATTCCTGGGAGCTTTTCATGGGTCAGGCAACCCTGGTTTAGCACTAAAGACTTGATGACAACCATGTGCGCATACACAGACACACGCGCGCGCGCACACACACGCACGCACACACACACACACACACACACACACGACCTCTGTTCTTCTAAAGTGTACTGTCTGTAGTGCTGTCCAACAGAATTTTCTGCCATGATGGAAATATTTGAGATCTGCACTGTCCTACATGGTAGCCACATGTGGTTACAGACTACTTGAAACATGGCTACTATGTTAGAGGGATTGAGGGGTTTTTTTATTGCATTAATTTATATTTCAATTTAAATACCCCACGTGGCTAATGGCCACCACTGGAAAGCACAGGTGTAGGGAGACCATCTGGACAAGCAGTCCTCAGGTTGGGGAGAAGAAAAGCAAAAGCAAGGTGAATTGAAGACCCCAGAAGAATGGAATGCAGGACTTACCCCAACGCCCCTTTATATACTCAGCTTTCTGTACCAATTAAATAGCTCATATGTTCAGCTTTTTCATGCCTAGCTCCTCCATCCAACTCTGTAACAAGCCCTCCCAGGTGACAGAAGTTAAAAACGAATGGCAGATGGTGGCAAACACTCAAAGTCCAATCAGATAAAGTCTCTACCAGAGCACTGAGTCAATGAACTCAGGTACCCAATCCAATTTAGTCTAAACGGCATGCTGCCTGATGCTGTTTCCTTCCCACACATCCCTGCATGCAGAATGACAAGGTCACCTTCACATCGACAGAAATGTTGCAGTGCTACAGGAAACAGGGAGTCTAAGAGAACACACCAAGCTTTGCTCCTCTCCACTCTGACATATTTCAGACGAATAAGGGAGAATATCATGCATTAAACCTTCGTGTCAACAGTAGTTTTGCAAGAGGTCAGCTTGCCTCCACTATACGATGCCTGGGGCACATTAGTGAGGGGCTGAGAGTCTCAAGTTGCTCTGCAAGCTGGAAAGTTCTCCCCACTGTGTTAGGGGACCAAACTTGGGTCCCCTCTCCCAAGATTGGCTTTGCTGTGCCAAAGCCAATCTACTGACACTGTGTTGTGGTGAAGGTAAGTATAGCATTTACTGCAGGGCGCCAAACAAGGAGAACTGGCAGCTCATGCTCAAAAGAACTGAACTCTCCAGGGAAGGGTTTCTAAAGGCAACATTTGGGGTGAGGGTTGCAGCTCGTGGGCTTTCTTCTGATTGGTTCACGGTGAGGTAAAAAGGTGATGTTTCAGGAATCTTAATCATCAACGTTCTGGTTCCAACCAGTCTGGGTTCTGTGTGCTGTGGTCAGCACATAGTCACCATCCTCCACCTGGATGGAGTCTTAGTTTCTGCAGAACAACTCAAAGATAGGCAACAGTGGAGCGGCTAGGCCCGTGAGCCATGGCCGCTGAGCCTGCACATCCGGAGCCTGTGCTCCGCAACCAGAGAGGCCACAACAGTGAGAGGCCCGCGTACTGCCAAAAAACAAAAAAAAAGATAGGCAACAGATTATTATGTATATCCATCCGTTAAGGAGTAACTAGGACTCCGTTTTACTGCTGAACTATTGATTAAGCTATCGGTACTTTTCTTGCTTCACTGTTTTTCCTTGGTTTCTACCTTACTTCCCTAATTAGTAACTGCTTCAGTCTGCTCTTTGCAACTCGGGGAAGGCCTAGGAGAAATGGTGGACACAGGAGGGCCCCATGGGGTCCTGCTGGGTTCAATCCCCCTTTTCTTTGATACTCTTCAATCCCGAGGGAAACAGGGCCAGGACAAGAAGGGGACTAGTTTTGGATGGAGAGGTTAATCATAAACTTGGCAGGGGAACTTGCTTTCGACTGCAGCCAACAGCATGGAGGAACAGGACCTTCTCTTCTCTGGGAGGCTTCATACGTGCTCAAGTTTACAGGACGCCTAATGGAAGGGGACCTCAAATTGCCCCTGGAGCCAGACTTCCTTTCCTCTTAATTGAGTGACATATGAAAAATTGTCAACCAGTCTCCCCAAAATGCAGGAACCGCATGAAAACCAATACAACCTGACTGCCCTGTTCACTCGACAGGAATCAGCCAGCCCAAACAGAGGTAATGGGGCTTAGCAGGGTTCACGGCCACTGCACACATACAAGCACACCTGGCAGAAAGGCAGCCTTTATTTCTCCATGGGAGCTGGCCTTTGTTCCTAGGGTCAGTTGCTAGAGTCATGGTCAACGGTATTCAGAACAGGAAATACAGCTGGTCTTTATGAGGACTGGCAAGCGGTTTCCTGCAGGGAGGAAACATGAGAGGACTGCCCAAAATCTGAGGCTGTTTTAGATTTTATGAACCATCAAAACATAAAAATGAAGCCAAGTCATCTATGATTTCAGCTATGTCCTATTTTTCACATTTTAACAACTTTAAAAATTGATGAAATTGTGTCATTATCACCCAAGGATCGTTTGCAAAGCAGAATGCTTTCATGGCTATTTTCTAATTTACACCGGTTAAGCCTCACATTACTCCAGCCAGAGCAGAGATCTTGGAACCCAATTCATGGAGGACAAAGCAAGAGTCAAGGGTCCTGCCAGATCACACAGTTCAGAGCCCAGGGTCTCTGAGTTCCTCACAGGGATGTGCTGCAGGGAGTTGATCTGCAAGGCTGTGATTTTGGGCTCTTTTTTCTAGTACTTTCCTGAAAGAAGAACCTGAAGGGGAGCAGAATTTACCACCCCAAAATATGTCCCTGAGGCAAAAATATTATTTTATGCTGATCATTTTTAAGAAACGGCAGACAAAGGTGAAACTCTGAAAACTCAGTGGGAGTTACAAGACATTTACATTGATAAGGGAAATCTCCATTTGTAAGGGTATCTTCCCACCTGTACCAGGAAGAGGAGGATGAATAAACTCAAGAAATTCTTATCAACAGAGAATCAGGGACTTAAATCTACATAACAAGCATACCCTTGTTTACTGTGGTTTTCTGATAATCTCCCATTACTAACTTCCTTCCATCCCAAACATCTTCTTTTCTCTTTAGCTGGAGATGGTATTTAAGGGATGGTTTGGGTCATTTCAGGGAAATTTTATTCAGTTTTCCTGGGTATCTCCCATGTACACAGGAGGTATAGATGTTATTAAACTTTTGTTTGTTTTCCTCCTGTTAATCTGTCACTTGTTACTGGGGGTTGGGGAGAGTGCCTCAGCTAAAACCTACAAGGGTAGAGGTAACATTATTTTCCCTTCCCTAAAAAGCTAAAAAGGTACCCACCTGAGATGCCTGCCTTTCTTGAAATTCTAAAAAGTGCTATGCCCTAGGAAACAGGTTAGGTGGTGCTATAGTCTGCCAGACTATAAATGGCACAGACACAGATGGGTCCTGCTTTACCTGCATTCCATTCTTTTATGGAGGGACACACTGAAAACATCCCTTAGGCATTTAAAACGAAATAGGATGGCAAGGAGGAAGGGAACAAATTGACCAAGTTATACAACATTTCCACGGTTAAGTAAAGATTCATAAAAACCTAGTATTTTCCACTGTATTAACTCTACAATGGTGATAACAAGTATAATATTTTCATAATGGCCTAAGCGTCGATGTAACCATTACCACAGAACAAAAATTCATGACAAACTGAAGCTTCCTGATGACTTCAGAAAGAACTCACTGTTCCATGTTGACAACATAAAGGGATGTTTATAAAACTGTGTGATTAGCAAAAAGAAAGTGCCATGCCTCACATCAATGACACAAGCCAGTTGTTATGGAGACAATACATCGGCGGGTCCCTGAAATTCGCCACAGTCAGCGAGTTTTTAATCTTGTGGATTTGTAACTCTGCTTGGCTGGGTAATGCTATTAATAAATTTGAAAAGACGAGAAAACAGGATTTTCAAAATTCTAATAAGATATCACTAAATCACTGCTTCTTCAGAGCAGGAACTGAAAATTCCTTTACCTTTAACTCTGCTCTACTCTTTACATCTCTTCATGGGATGTAATTGTGACTATCTCTGTTTTGGGGAAGAAGAAAGGGAAAGTGGGTAGCATTTTGACCATAAAACTTGGCTTTTTAAAAACACCGAAGGTCTGCTTTTCTTATCTCTGCAAGAAACTCCTCCTGTGGGATAACATGAGAAAACAACACGGCAAATTTCATGGATTATTTTGTGCAAATATATAATCTCCAACTATGTGTAAATAGCAATAGTAATAAATCAAATCCTATTTTCTCACTGACTTTATTACTAATTCAAAGTTAACTCATCTTCACTTCCGAATGAGCTAACACCAGGTTTCTCTGCATCTACTATAAATACAAGTAGAATCTTCGAGCTTAAAGAGCAAGGAATTCTTACCTTGGGCAAGAAAGGGGGAGAAGGGATATGTGGAACGGTATGTGCTTTAAATATGTGATTTTATTTAGTCCTTATAACCAGAACTGTAAACAAGCATACTGACAGAGCCATCTTTAAAGATGCACACAAACACTGGATTGGGGATGAGCCAGAAACCACACAGCTGGGCAGTGAGAGAGCCAGTCTCTGCAGCCCGAATGCTTCCCCACCCTCCCTCCACACTAACTCAAAAGAGGGAGGAGTCCTCGCCAGAGGCCACAGGGATCTCTGGGTACATTTCTAACAGGAGCTGTGGGGATGTGCCATGGTGATGGCATCCTCAGCCAGGTGCCACAGGGAATGTCCCTCTGGGACTGTGTTTCGAGCTGCCCTCCAGTAAGGCAGCTGGTGCCACTGAAGGGCATCCTCGGGGGAGAAAAGCAGGATGTGCGAACGGTAGACTCACAGTGAGTAATTTTCCCTCTTCTTCCATTTCCGTCAGCTCCTTTGAAAAGGGAAACCGTCCTTCACAGATTTCAACTGCAATTTTCAAGGATTATTTTTCACAAATATATAATCTCCAACTATGTGTAAACTGTAATAGTAATAAATCAAATCCTATTTTCTCATTGACTTTATTACTAATTCAGAGTTAACTCATCTTCACTTCCAAATGAGCTAGCACCAAGTTTCTATGCATACAAGTGGAATCTTCGAACTTAAAGAGCAAGAAATTCTTACCTTGGGCAGGAAAGGGGGAGAAATGACAAATTACGTCTTTGAGCCATTTCAAAGTAACAAACAATACTCATTACTTCTCTCTCGTTTCCTCATTACTTCCGAAGTAACATACAGAATTCAAATAAGAGGGGCACAACCTGTGCCTTAATAAAGATCCTGATTTCAGCAGCATTTCAGAGGATGTGAAAGGGTCAGCCAACAGCACATCTATGACCAGGGGGGCCAGGGTCACCCCCAAATTTAAAAGTGACGGAAGGGCTTCCCTGGTGGCGCAGTGGTTGAGAGTCCGCCTGCCAATGCAGGAGACACGGGTTCGTGTCCCGGTCCAGGAAGATCCCACGTGCTACGGAGCAACTGGGCCCGTGAGCCATGGCTGCTGAGCCTGTGCATCTGGAGCCTGTGCTCAGCAACGGGAGAGGCCACAACAGTGAGAGGCCCGCGTACCGCCCAAAAAAAAAAAAAAAAAAGTGACGGAAAACAAGCTCTCCTCACTCCAGTTTTCAGTTGCGGGGGAGACAGGGGACTGGACTATATCCTCTTGATGTTAATCCTTGTTTTCTAAGATTTCTCCAAAGAGCTATATTCCTGATCAGAGATCACAAACAAGAAACCAAAGGGCTCTGAACATAACCCTTGTAAGTAAATATTCTGTCTGCCAAAACAATTTTTGTGTTTTTTGTTTTGTTTGTTTGTTTTTGTATTTTTAAGCTCAGTTACCAGTTTTATAGACCAGGTGTGCACTCTCTTATCTGGCTACCACCTCACCAATTCTGACTGTCCCAGACAGGCCAGGGTCACTTATGTCACCTCCCTGGCCCCTAAACACTTTGTGTTGCAACCCCCATTTTATATATTCAGAGGGGAAAAAGAACAAAATAAATCTCCACAAAAATTATGCGCCCTTAATCCCTCTTGTACATAAACCCCAGGAACTAGGGATGTTGATATCCTCATAGAGGAAACAGAGTCCAGAATAGATTATTATACAAATAAATAGAGTTAACAGCACAGGGTGAACAGAGAAGACAGAAAACAACCGACTTCTGCCCATGGAAGTTGGAGAAAGCTTCCCAGGGAGGGGCCATTTGACATTGGTCTTCAAGGTGAGTGGAAGCTTGCAGAGGTGTGGGGCAACCTGAGACAAAGACATTCACACAATGAAGAGCAAAATGACTCAATGGCTGAGTCACAGGGACTGTGCCTCCATTGTCCCTTCTAAAAAGTGCAAGGCAGTGAACTTTCCTTTAATACAGAGCAACCAATAAAAATGCTTATAAAGCAACTTGTCAAGATGTTAACAGGCGTGTGCAGTCCATGTGCTAAATCAGGGCCAGGCGCTGTGAGATGGCAGATCTGGAACAACTGGTGAGGCCTCTTGCACAAACAGTCACACAGGGCACACCCTGTCTCTCTAATTGGCACCCCCGGGCTCCCAAGCTTGCCATCTTGTTCAGCTTGGATTCCTTTATTTTCTGCACATCTCATGAGGCACTGGCCAACTCACTGCAAACTCGGACCTCTTGCCCACCTTCCCCTCCCTTCTGCACTCCCGGAAGACAGCACTGCCCAGCAAGAGACAGTTGTGGTTAAAAGCTCAGGCGGTAGACTAAGATCTGCCTGGGTCTGAACCCTGGTTCTCCTGGTTCTCAACAAGTCACCCCCAGGCTCAGATTTTTATTCTGTAAAATGGGGAAAACAACAGTACCTATCTCATAGAGTTGATGCTTCTGAAATAACTTAGCTCCTGCCACAGAGTTGAGTACCAAATAAATGTTAACCTTAATTATTCATGCCTTCATGCTGAGCCCTTTTCCCTCCCTGTCTCTGGGCTTCCTCTCCTCTAGATCACCCTCAATCCCACCACAACTAAAACAGCAATGCAGCAGGGTCTGCTATTCTGTTCCTCTTCATCCCATGCAAGACACCTAGACTCCATTCCCCAGCCCCGATGCAGCTTGGGGGACCCTAGAACTGAGTTGAAAACGTGCACAGAAGTAACGTGAGACCATTTCAAACTTGGCCTATAAAAACTTCATGCTACTCTGCTTTTTCTTCTTCCACCAGCTTGTTGCAGATATGCACAGTGACATGGAAGCCACAGGCTGAAGATGGCAGAAGCAGAACCTCCAAAATGGGAAAGGCTGGGACCCTGAATCACCACTTGGAAGAGAGCAGCCTGTTAATTACAAACACCTGTTTTGGACATTATGTGAAGGAGAAATTAATTTCTATGATATGAAGTCACAGAGGCTCTGGGGTTAATCTGTTATATCAGCTAACATTCCCCTAACATAATCAACCTGATGAAATGACTCTGTCCTCACTACCTACAGAATGAGACCTAACCTTCCAAGGACGGCAATCGAGGTTTCTCCCCATCCAGCCCCAACTATCCTCCCTCCAAACCCATTTCCCACAAAGAAGCTAGTAATGTACCAGATATCGCCAGGCCTCTGTAATCCTTGAAATCTTTGCACTTAGAGTTCCTTCTATCAGAAGGCCCCAAATCCCTTAATATTTGACAAAATTCTGATCAGCCTTCAAGGATCAGTTCATTCACTAACTCCTCTGAGAAGCTCATGCAGAGCTGGTCACCATGTCCTCAGGCTTTCAGAATAGATGGAACAGACTAAGTTCACTCCTTTACTACAGGAGGATGGCTTATGATACTATAGAGTGAATTGCCTCTGTATCTTCATATATTCCAGCCACCATGAGATTATAGTATGTCCAGGTGTGGCTATTTGGCCTCAACATCCCCGAAATGAGGCCACTTCCTTCAAGCAATTCCTTGGCAGGTCTATTACCTTTGTCTACTGCCCAGGATGAGGTTTGAAAACTTGGATCATTAAATACCAGGAGCCAGATGAGGATGTTGGTAAATACAGGCAAATCCACCCCACTGCTAGATCAAGAGCTCAAAGCTCGAATCCATCCATAAAAATGAACAAAATGGATGGAAAATCAACAATAATCTAAATGCTCCCATATACCTCAGTAAAGCTGAAAAAAGTCTAACAATTTGTTATGTAATTTATGACATATCCATAAATGGAGTTTTTACACAGCTATAAAAATGGATACAGACCCATCTTTTCTCATTCTAAGTTCATATTTCAGTCCTCAGATGGCAACTGTAGTGACAGTTCCTCAGGGATCGAGTCCCCTCTGCAGTACGCCTACCACTTAACTTTCCTTCAGAGTTCCCTCACATTCACTGCTACAATTATTTGACTGTTATCTGTCACTCCCACTAATATTAAATGAATGACGGTGGAAAGAATGTTCTTCTGTTTAGTTTTTAAATGTTAGATTTTAAATGAATGAATGAATAAATGAATGAATATTCAACAGAATACTGACATGAAAAATAAATATATTTGTAAATTTTAAAAATTAGGTCACGTAAGCACATATTCAACATAATCCTATTTTGCAGGGGAAAAAATGTTACACCTGCCTGCCAACACACACACACACACACACACACACACACACACACACTGAGGAAACTCTGGAAGATTCTTCACCAAAATATCAACAATGGGTTTTTCTAGCCAAGATGAAAAGATCTGTATAGGGTGATTGTGACCCCATTCAGAAGATTCCAGGCTCTTCTTCTTCCCTGGTCCAGTCCAGGGGAGTTTTCCCCTGAGTGATGAATGGAATGGACAACTTTCATGAGCAGGTGGAGGACGTGGCCTGCTTCCCTGTTTTGCTCGCCAACTGAGCAAACAGCAGCTGTGATGGGAAAGTGTGGACAGTCCAGGTTGTCCATCAACAGCGGGAACCATGGCATGTGACGAGTGGCTAGACCGCTGTGTCCGGCACTGCGTAGCCAGTTGCACATCCAACTGGAAAAAACAGCACCTTTCACTCCAGTTACCCAGCTTAGGCCAGCTCACTATGGACAAGACATGAGCAATGGAAGGGGCAAAAGTACCGTGTGCCCTTTCCCTGCCACTTGCCTCCAGGCTGTAGGGGAGAACCAGGTGGCTTTTCGAGGAGATTCACTGGAAATACTGAGCCAATGGGAAAGTCCTGCCTAGTCACCCTGCGGCTGTTTAAACTCAAACCTCAGTCACAAAATGGAGATTTCACTGAGGCTGCAGAGAAAGCGAGATGAAGATTTTTATAGGGAAGGCTGGCAGGGATAAAGGAATATATGTAAATGTCCACCATTATCATAACGATATACAAAAGCAGCTCTGTCCTCCGATACTTCAGATAAGGACATCTGTAATTTTGCCACACACGTATACACACATACATACGTGCATACACACATACATATATACACACACGTGCATATACAAACAATACATGCACACAGGCACGCACGCATACATACATACATATGTAGAGGGTACATACAATAAACGGTAATGGTTAAAAACAAATCAGCAGTAGGGGGAGCTAGCCAACATAGGCTGATAATCTTTGCCCTTTGCCAGCACAATTTTTCTCCTGGAAATTTGTCAAATAAATAATCTAGGATGTGTGCCAAAATGAAAATTTAGAAACATCCAAAGCAGTAACTAGTTAAAGCAATTATGGCACACCAAAAAAGGGAGCACTTTGCATACTTTAAAAACCACAGATGCAGTTGCTGACATGGAATGATGTTCATCATGTTTTTAAATGAAAAACAAACTTCAAAACACTGTGTATTGTTTGCAAAATACTACATATATTGATTCAAATTTTGTAACTTCAACATACAACTTATATGTATAAATGAACATATGTATTATTCTATTAAAATATAAATATTATATAGGATATAAAATATATAAGACATATAAAATGAAGGTATACTACATATGAAGAAAGTAGGTATGCTTGGGAGGGGTTGTTGATATTGGCTGTCTTCATTTTTTCTTTCCTGTATTTTCTATTTTTTTCTTTAAAAATGAGATGTGCAATTTTTTTTTTTTTTTTTTAAAGGTGGGAACAAAGAAAGAAAACGCTAAAGGAAAAAGGAATCCTAGGATGGGATTCAGAAGAGCTAGTGGAGAAAGACCAGATCATGACAGAATAACCCATGTAATCTGGGCTCTGGACCTAAAGAATTAAAGAGAGGCACTGTCTCATTTATATGTATATAGAGGCTAGAATGTTACCTGGCCCAAGATAAACACTCCAGGTTTATCATCATCCAACCAGCAGCTCCCACGGGCCAGCCTGAAGCTGGCTAGAAGCTACATCAGGGCTAGAAGCTCCCTGAAGACAGGGCCTGTGCCTCTACTAGCTTTGGTTACCTGACCCCAAGCTCAGTGTCGGAAACAGTTTTGGCAGTAGTGTTTTCTGAATACATGAATCAGTCATGGAATATTTCCTAAAAAGCTAAAGTCCACGAATCCCTTCTTGTATCACCAGCCCAAAGTCCACCTAATCTCAAAGAGTGTGACTAGGCTGCACAGAAAACAGCCACCACGTAAGGCTGCCCTCAATCCGGTCCCAAGGACCTTGGCCCTTTACTTGTGCTTTCGGAATTCCAGTCTGGGTTGGAGGTGGACTGTGACAAGTCTGGGGAGGATGGGAACAGATGGCAGTCCCAGGGGTGACTCCTGACAACTGCTCATCTATCAGGACTCCCCAAGCCACCTCTCTCCGCCCTGTCACTTGTTTACAAGTGCATCTGCTGAGAAAAATCCCTATGAGTTTTTTTGGTCCATGTGGTGTTCTGGAAAGTTGGTCCCGTGTCGGGAACAGGAAGTGAGAAATGCCAGGGCCTCCCTCCTCTGGGCCTCTCACCCAGCCTAGGCGAGGGGCCTTGGTGAGGCTAATTGTTATCTTAGCCATCTTGCCAGAGACTCCTATCTTGATACGAAACCTCAGAAGATCCTACAGATGAGGATGGATGAAAATAATCACTATTGTGACAACGTGTCAGTTACCACACTAAATGCTGTCAACAATCCTTACATCAGCTTTACAACCACTCTTTGAGTTAAGTATTAATTTCCCCATTTTACAGAGGAAGAAAGCAAATCTCAAAAGAGCTGAAGGAACACACTAACCACCGTGAAATGGTAGAGCTCACACTCAAAAGGTAGTTTGACTCCCAAGACAAGGCTTCACCACTTAACCTCCCAGCGAGATTCCCAGAGCTCTGGAAAAATGTTTCAGAATCTGTGAGTCAGTCTCAGGGCCTCCACATAATGTGTGCTGAGCATTTATCTCTGGGAGGTGCTTACCGACATCCAGTGTTGCCTCCTCTGAACTCCACTGGAAATCCGTCTGCCCTATTCCCTTGGACACCCAGTCATTTCCTGGGGGCTAACAGATCTCCCTAGAGAAACCATAAGCCATTAGGGGGCATGGGTGAAGAACCATTCCTGCATTGCCCAGCTCAACAAAGACTTGTTAAATGCGTTCTTCAACCCTTTTAGCAAGATGATAGGACAGAGTAATCCTTTTTAAATATTGATATTTTGCATATTTTACTCAATTCTTGACTTCTCCATAAAGTCTAACCTGAGTATTCCATTAAATACTATAAACTGCTAAACCCTGACCACTTTCAATTCCCTCACCTTTCTCTATTTTTTGTTTTTTTTCACGGTCCTTATCAACTTCTACTGTACTCCATAATTTACTAATTCATTATGTTTATAGTTTATTATCCATCCTACCCTACCTGCCCACCCTTGTTAGAAGGTACACTGCCCAAGGGCAAGACTCTTTGTTATTTAATGATGTATTACAAGTGTGTACAACAGAGCCTGGCACACAGTAGGCACCCAATGAATACTTCTACATGAATTAAACTGAAATGAATGTTCTTACTATTTGGCGTCTCACGTTCCTTGTCTACAATTAAATAGTTCTAGTACTCTCTATTTCATGCCTGACAGTGAGAATGAGAGGGTGAGAGACACGTGCGGGCCATGCAGTATAAGGCCAAGCACAGAGCAAGCGTCAATATATCTTCCCTATTCTTCAACACAGAAAATGAAATCTGCGTTGTGTTCCATACCTGGCTTTATAGATTGAGCCACTGACTGCTACCTTTACAATGGGTCAAGTTGCTTCTGAGGTTGGGAAAGCCATTCTTCATTAAATGCAGTTCCTCTGAGAAAGAGCTACTTATTCTACCAAGGATGCTGAGAGTTTATTTCAACTATAGACAGAAGCCTACTGTGTGCAGGAAATGTCTGGAATGATCGGTAAACAAAATGGGAAGGGTAGGAATGGACTTAATTTAATAGGCCGCCTGAGCATTGGGATACATTTTTTTTTTTTTTTTTTAATTCTCAGGCCCCAAGGTCAATTCAATACTTGAGTAGAAGGCCTGGGCCTCCAATGGTTCTTCAATTTCATTCTAAGTGAATGAGGAGGATGATCCAAATGACAGAGAAAACTTTCATAACAATAAGCTACGCATATCCTGATCTCCTCACAAGACCTTGATCTCCTAGAGGGCAAGGGCCTTATCTTAATGCACCTTTACATCCTCTGGTCCCTGCATGATGACTGGACCAAGGAAGCAACTCACTGAAATGAGGAAAGGGGGGAGAAGTGAGGGGAAAAGGGAAGGAGCCAGAAAGGGAGAGAGTATGGTCCAGTAGGTAAGCAGGTGGGAAGGAGAGAGGGAAGGAGGAACGGTTACAGGAAGGAGGAGAGTTGAGGAGGGAAGGGGAAAATAGGATTGTGTGCAGAGCAACACCCTACCATTTTAGTAAAAAAATGAAGACAGACAATGATCTTTACACTTTATATGTTCCTAAAGGCATGAAAAACTAGTCAATTTGGCAACACGGGATGCCTGGGGTGGCGCTGAGGGAAGGGTGAGTCTGGAGGGGGAAGGAGGATGAGTTAACATTTTCTTCCTGCACCTCTGGAATGTGTGACCTGCTCCAGTACTGGGACTGTGTGACTACAGCAAAGCTATCCCGCTGAGAGCACAGCGCTGAGAGAAGACAATGTGGGAACTGTCAAGGGGAAAAGGGAGAAAAATAATTATGGAATTGTGGGTGCTCCCCAGGAGGCAAATGCTGGATCTCAGAAGCAGCAGAAAGGTGGTGTAAGGCCAACAGAGTGCAAAACATGGCAGGCAGAATGAGGAGGAGAGAAAGGAGTAAGACGGCACTTTTACCTGGGACCAGACTGAGGGATGAGACTTCAAAAAGAGCTAGAGGACTTCAGGAAGATGTGGGGGCAAGGAGTGATCTGGGGAAGTTAGCATCACCTCTATACAGAGTTTCTAGTGAATGCTGAGAAAGAAACTTGAAAACTTGCCCTGGGGATGGGGCTAAATACCATGGAAAGAGATTTGCCGACTTTCCGTTGTCCTTCACCCCATATGGTCAGTGTCCCTTCTTGGACTACTCCAGAAAACCCTGGATGAGTCACCCGGTGTTTTATCCTGCCTACATGGATAGTAATTCTCCATTTGTTGGTGTCTACAAACAAGGACATTGTCTTTCATGTCTACTTCGCACAGTCTCTGCAATCCATATATTGGTGTCATCCTATCAGAGCTCTCACTCTGCTAATTTACCAACACTGTGACCTGGGGGCATGTTACTGAACAGCTCAGACCCTCAGCTTCCTAATGGGTAAAATAACAGTACATAACTCACAGGGTTGTTGTAAAGATTATATTAGAGAATTACATTAGCACAGTGACTAGCACATAGGAAGCTCTCAGTAAATACAGGCTGTGCTGTTACTCTTAGGCAATGCCTCCCATATTGCTCACAGCCACTCTATAATACAAGTGCTTATTATTAGTTCCGTTTCACAGGTAGAGAAAAATTTGCCTCAGAAGTGACCTAAGTTTCCTACAGTTAAATAGGTAGTCAATGGCAGAGGGAGATTTTGAATCCAGATTGAAAGCTCGTGCTCCCAACTCATGATCATACTCTTTCCAAGTCATTCTCTCCACTTTCTTCACTATTTTCCTTTAATACACATTTCCCCATCCCCCTACATCTCTCTTCCTTCATCAGTTTCTCTTCCGCCTCTTTCCTGTCCCTAACCTACGTATACTTGAGGACATGAACACATACTCTGAGCCACAGAGCTCAGAGAGAGATGTAAACAGGAGAAAAGGATAAAAAATCAGAACCCAGGA
The DNA here is from genome assembly GCF_059928025.1 of Delphinapterus leucas. Classification (NCBI taxonomy): domain Eukaryota; kingdom Metazoa; phylum Chordata; class Mammalia; order Artiodactyla; family Monodontidae; genus Delphinapterus; species Delphinapterus leucas. The sequence continues at coordinate 80,867,965 of NC_143138.1, forward strand.
CTTCCCTGGTGGCGCAGTGGTTAAGAATCCTTCTGCCCATGCAGGGGACATGGGTTCGAGCCCTGGTCTGGGAAGATCCCACGTGCCGAGGAGCAACTAAGCCCGCGAGCCACAACTACTGAGCCTGCGCACCTAGAGCCCGTGCTCCACAACAAGAGAAGCCACCGCAAGGAGAAGCCCGCGCACTGCAACAAAGAGTAGCTCCCCCGCTCACGGCAACTAGAGAAAGCCTGCACGCAGCAACAAAGACCCAAAACAGCCAAAAGTAAATAAATAAATAAATATATTTATTTTAAAAAAAAATCAGAACCCCTTTGGCAGTGTCTTCTAAAGCCAAATACAAACGTACCATCCACCCAAGCTCTTCTTATATCTAGTGAAACATCCTGCCAGACAAGAATAAATAGAGCATTGTTATTGAAAATAGCCCCAAACTACACGCTACCCAGACACCTAAGAATAGAAGAATGAATAAATCTATTATGGTATGGTCATATTACAGAAACAGTAATAAATGAACTATTGGTACAACAAAATGCATGTAGCTCACAAACATACTGAACAAGTTAAGCCAGGCATAAAAAAGCACATACTACAGTTTTTGTTTACTCGAAATTCATGAGCAGGCAAAACAAATGTATGGTAAGGGAAGCCAGAACAACAGTGACCTCTTTGAGAAAGGAACATTGAATGGGCAGAGGCAGGAGGGAACCTTATGGGGTGCTATCAGTGTTCCATATCTTGATCTGGGTGACAGCTACACAAGAATGCATAGGTTAAAAGGTCACCAAGCTGTATTTAATATTAGTGCACTTTATGTACTTTATGTATTTTAAACTTCAATTAAAAAGAACAAAGACAATGGAAATTTCTAAATCCACTTCACTGCAGAGGTCTCCAGGGTTCTAGGGCAGTGGCCAAGATGGCGGGCTTTGGTACCGTCCTCAGGCAAACTGCTGATTTGTCTCTTGGCTGAGACCTGAGAAAACCTTTTGTGCAGGGCTAGGAATGGTGTACATCAGGGCACATCCAATGGAGTCACAGCCAAGTGCATCTTCTGCTTTCTACATCTTTTGGTCCCAGAGCAAGCTCTCATGCCTGCAGAGATCTGCACCAAAAGCTGGAGCACAGCTCATCCACAGCTGGGCTGCTTGTGCTGACTCTGTGCTGTGTTCTTTTCTAACCCTCAAAAGTGATTCCTATTTCATATTTTCTGGTACATTTGATGGTTTTTAGTTGGTACATTACAATACTCCCTTATCAGACCAGGAATGCATTCCTCCAAAACGTTTATTTCCTCTAGTCACAAAGCTTTCAGACAAAGGGTATTACCGGGAATCCATTCATTTTATTATCATGCACATTATTACATTAGTCACCCACACTTTGTGGAGAGCAGGATAGCCTGACACTACATCAAAACCCCTGTAGATTCGATTTTCGACAAGGGTTCCAAAATAATTCAATGAGAAAAGAATAGTCTTTTCAACAAATGGTGCAGGGACAATTTCATACATCTATGCAAAATAATGAAGTTGGGCCCCTTTCCTCACACCATACAAAAAATTAACTCCAAACGGACCACAGACCTACATATATATAAGAACTAAAACTATAAAACTCTTGGAAGAAGATATAGGAGAGGGCTTCCCTGGCAGTGCAGTGGTTAAGAATCTGCCTGCCAATGCAAGGGACATGGGTTCGAGCCCTGGTCCGGGAAGATCCCACATGCCGCGGAGGAGCTAAGTTCGTGCGCCACAACTACTGAGCCTGCTCTCCTAGAGCCTGTGCTCTGCAAGAAGAGAAGCAACTGCAATGAGAAGCCCGCGCACCACAATGAAGAGTAGTCCCCGCTCTCTGCAACAAGAGAAAGCCCACACGCAGCAAGACCCAACACAGCCAAAAATAAATTAATTAATTTATTTATATTAAAAAAAAAGATATAGGAGAAAATCTTCATGAACTTGAGGCAGGCAAAAGCATTCTTAGATATGAAGCAAAAACACAAACACAAAAGGAAAAAAATAAATAAGACTTTTGTGCTGCAAATAACACCATCAAGGAAGCAAAAACATGTCCCACAGAATGGGGGAAAATATTTGCAAATCATACAACCAGTAAGGGAATTGTGCCCATAACCTATAACGAACTGTATCACTCAGTAACAGAAATAACACAATGTAAAAGGGGAAAAGGCATCTGAATAGATATTTCTCCAAAGAATGCAAACAAAGGGCAGTAAGTGCGGCAAAAGATTCTCAATATCATTAGCCACCAGGGAAATACACACCAAAAGCACAGTACATTTACGGTTGGTGTACTTCATGCACTTGAGATAATAGCACATATTGGTGATGAGATGAAGAAATTGGGTCCTTCATACACTGCTGGTAGGTATGTAAAAATAGTGTAGCTGCTTTGGAAAACAGTCTGGCTATTCCTCAAAAAGTTGAAACTATTTTCTATATGAACCCGCAATTCCAGTCCTAGATATGTTCCCAAGAGAATGAAAACATATGTCCCAAAACTTGTACATGAATATTCACAGTAACAAGACTCATAGTAGCCAAAAATTATAAACAAACAAAATGTCCATCAACTGATGAATAGATCAACAAAATGTCTATCTATATGATGGAATATTATTTAGCAATAAAAAGGAATAAAATACTGATACCTGATGCAACATGGATATATCTTGCAAACACTGTGTTAATTAAATAAAGCTAGTCACAAAAGACCTCATATTGTAGGCGCCATTTATATGAAATGTCCAAAACAGGCAAATCTATAGACGTAGAAAGTAAACTAGTAGTTACTGAGGGCTGAGAGTCAGGGGAGTAATAGCGAAACCGTACAGAACTTCTTTTTGAGATGGTGGAAATGTTCTTAAGTCAGATTTTGGTGATGGCTCCACAATTCTGTGAATATATTAAAGCTACTGAATTATAAACTTTAGATGGTTGGTTGATATTTGAATTGTATCTCAATAAAGCTGCTATATATTTTCTTTAATTAAGAAATTAGGCAAAGGGAAAAGAAATGGCTAAGGCATTACACAATAAAAACAAAACAAAAAACCCTGCAGGCTACTGAGGCTGCGTGAGAAAATGGAAAGAACACATGACTATAACTAAAGTTACAGGTGCAGGGATCTGGTTCTGGCTCCACGCTTCAGTACTGACTAGACCCATGACCTTGGTAAAGACACGTATCTACTCTGGGTCTCACTGTAAAATGAAGGGCTATGTCTCAGTTCTTTTTCAGCTATAAAAGTATGCCTGATTCTTAAAGATGCATTGCAGATTAGTGATAATAGTTTAACATGATAAACAAGGAGACAGATTTTTTTTAACAAGAATAACAGTAACTAATACTGATTAAGTTCTTACCTCATACCACTGCCTTCCATGTCTATTAGCTCATTAAATTCTCACAATAACTCCCTGAGATAGATAATATTATCCCCATTCCACAGATGAAGAGCCATGGCTGAGAAGAGTTAAAATACATTCCCTTTCAAGGACTTTATAAAGGGAAATTCCAGGATGACAACTATGGGATGGACAGAGACAGCACCCAGTCCAGATTTGAGCCAGAGGACACTAAACAACATGAGACAGGACTCTCAAAAAAATTTTTTAAAGGAACTAATGAGTTTGATTGGTTTGAGTATGTTGGGAGGATTTTTCAGTTCTGCTAGAGTTTGGAGAAGAATTAGACATGGGCACAAAGAAAAATAAGGAACAGAAAAAGCAAAGTACTTATCAGCGCCATAAAAAGCAACATAATTATAGTACACTATGTGACTCAGCTATGAATGTTCAAACAAAAAATGCTGATATACTGATATTGATATGTAGAGTTTAGGAGGGTAGAGGAAGGGCAAGTATGGTTTTAGGTAAAGTGAGAAAACAATCCTCAAGGTCCTTTCGAGGGATAATAATAGATAACAATAGATGATACCTACATCTGAAACTGAAAGAAACAGAAATGCAAACATGATTTCTGAACATAAAGGGAAATATTAGAAGAAAAAGGTCAGAGAGCTAAAAATGGTACCCTCTGGGGGATCCCACCGAACAGTAGGGAGGGATGATGCTGGGGATTCTAACATTTTTGTAATAAATCTTAAAGTCCTGGGGGCTCCCCTGGTGGCTCAGTGGTTGAGAGTCCGCCTGCCGATGCAGGAGACACGGGTTCATGCCCCGTTCCGGGAAGATCCCACATGCCACGGAGCGGCTGGGTCCATGAGCCATGGACGCTGATCCTGCGCGTCCAGAGCCTGTGCTCCGCAACGGGAGAGGCCGCAACAGTGAGAGAGGCCTGTGTACCGCAAAAAAAAAAAAATCTTAAAAGTCCTTTTTGAGTTTCATAAAATTATCTACATGTATTGCTTTGATTTTTTTAAAATAAAAATTAAGTTAAAACAAAACCAAAAGCCCTATTCAAGTTTGAGCTGAGATTCAAACGTAGGTCTCAGTCCAAAATCCGTGCTGTGATCAACACACTCTGTGACCCTAACTACAGGGCCTTTTCGCCTCTGGAATTTATATAAAATAGTCTTGGAGATGTCTTAGAAAACATCTTAAGACAATTTTGACATGATCATCAATATGAGTTCATTCATTCCATAGAAGAGATGAAACCCTCCACAGTTCAACTCCCTCTCTTCTAACACTGAACTGAGATGAGTAACACTAGTAATTAGGCAGGGCCATAAACACCAGCAGCCTCCCTGTAAGTGTGAGCAGCTCTCAAAAGCCCACAGATATTTTAATGTGTTTTTCTTCACTTCCACCCATGGGGACAGGTTCCCTAGAGATGACCTGAGCTTGCATCCAGCTGCAACAAGCAGTCCTCATCCACAGAGAAAGTGTCTTAGCTCTCAGGAACAGAATCAGTAAGGTAAGAAAAAGACAAAGAAATAGTTTCCCACCAAATATAGTCACCTGAATTTTCAGTTAACTAATGTGCTGAAGCTTTCTGGTCATCAGAAAAGAACCTGATCACCTGCAAGAATAGAACAGCCCATGATAAACCAGAACCATGGTACATCCCACAACCACTCTGGCTTTGGATGAAACCCTCATGTAACAATGTTCAGGCTTCGAATCAAAAGTCTGGATGTGAGAACCTATGTCCATTCTTTAATTGCCCAAATAAAGACAAAATGAATTATCATTCTCTCCAGTCCTCAAATAAGTGTTTCTTATACCCTAAGATGAGAAGGAAGAAATAAAAGTAGAGGACTAATCACACCAGAGATGGGATAGGTTTCCCACCATGACTGCATGTTACGTGTGTGACAGTTTCAGTATTACACTTTGCTTCGATGCTGTCAACCTGTTTACAAAAGCCCAGAACCCTGCTCCTATCACAGCCCAAAGGAAAGCTGCTTGGATTGACTTAGTGACCAGCTCTAACCAGAAGGTACCTCCAACTGATCTATACAGCAGGGTGGGGGTGGACAGAGGGACTGAGGTGGGAACTGTTTTTTGCACTGGAGAGCTTCTTCCCCCCAATTCTCATCATTGACCCCATCTGAGCTGCCTTCCCCTGGCCCTAGGGCCAGAGCTCTTCCAGGTGGGAGCTGGAGTGATCGAAGTCAATACAGATCTTGCTTTGGAATGGCTTCCATGCCATCAATCCACCTTAAAAAAAAAAGAAATGCTCCTCAGTAAACAAGAGTATCCCCACCAGGCAGGTCTGCAGCCTAATGGTGGGTGATTCAGCTCATCTTTAGCTGCAAAGTTCCTTTAACATTTCTCAACTTGTTGATGCCAAGCCAGAAGTTAGAGTGGAAGCAGAGAGTGAATAGAAGCAATTTAAGTTCACTGGGAGTCCCAGGATGGACATTAAAAACACTCGATAAGGGCTTCCCTGGTGGCGCAGTGGTTGAGAGTCTGCCTGCCGATGCAGGGGACATGGGTTCGTGTCCCAGTCCGGGAGGATCCCACATGCCGCGGAGCGGCTGGGCCCGTGAGCCATGGCCGCTGAGCCTGCGCGTCCAGAGCCTGTGCTCCGCAACGGGAGAGGCCACAGCAGTGAGAGGCCCGCGTACCGCAAAGAAAAAAAAACCAAAACACTCGATAAGTAGTCATTCTGACTTTGCGTTAAGGAATTTGGAATACCAGACCCATCTCCACCTGCAGCGGCAGAACTCCAAATGGGAGTAAAGGTTCTGGGCAGAAAGCAGTCAGGGCCACCTCCGTGGGGGAAGAAACAGGTCTCTCTGATGATTAAGCCCAGTTTGTGATCATATTATACTTTGAATAAACGTGACAATGTATTAAGTGACGTGATGCTCAAAGCTTCACGTATTATAACAACGTAGGGCAACCAGACCGCCTGTGTCCCGATCCCAGCCCCCCTTCACGTTGGCTGAGTGTTAATGGACAAAGCTCTTAACCTCTCTGTGCTGAGAATCATCTGTAAATTGATTCCTACAACTCAAAGAGGAGTTAGAAGGTTCGAAGTAGACAATCTGGGTAAAATGCCTGGTTCATAATAAAGAATCAACATTATTTTACGGTTGTTATTATTATTCCTGTTTTACAGAGAAGGAAAGCAGCTTAGAAGGGATCACAAGCTTGTCTAAAGTGACACAGCTGGTAAGTGGCAGAAGTGGGTCTGATGGGCTCCAGAGCTCCCACGGTTATCAGTCTCTCCTCTCCCCTGTACCCTTCTCCTTACTGTCCGTAGTGGATATATGACATCAGCTACTGTCTTGTCTATGTGATAAAATATCTTAGAAGAAAAGCTGAAATTCCCTAAAAAGCCCATATAGTAGTAATACTAGTAGTAGTGGTGGCAGTGGTGGTGCTTGTCATCATTGCAGTAGTCAGTGACCCTTGGCATACCACTGTGGGCTAAGGTGTGTATGTACAACATCTCACCTCCCCTGTCAGGAGAGACTCCACGAATCAGCTAAAACATCACGGATTTGGAAGTGATATCACAGAAAGGGAGCTATGCAATTGTAGGACAATTATGGACAAGAAATATTGCTGAATGGTCCCAAAACAAGGATCTTTATGACAGGTGGGGTGGGAGGTTCAGCATACCAAATGCTCATGCCATAAAAGTAAGTGCTTCACACCTCAAATGAGAAGCTGATGAACATCTGACAAACACAGATCACAGGGAGACGTCCTTGCTAGACCCTCTCAGCAGGGCAGGCACGGAGGAAATGGCCTTAATTTTTCTCCACTAGAGAAAATCAAATATAAGTCACTGCTCTGAGAAATCGTTGTCACTTCCTAAATTAACAGTTAAGACAGTACTCTTGGGGACACATCTCAACAATGCCACATCATCACTTCATCCTCGTCTACACTGTCTTCATTTTCATGGACAATGAAATATCTCTGGGTCTGATTTTAATTCCTCTTCTTCACCCTAATCTCTATAAGGGCACGGGTTGAGTTGTGTTCACCGCTATACAGCCAATACCTAGAACAGTACCTGGCACATGCTAAGTAGATATAAAATATTTACTGAATGCATAACTGATGTATATAAATCTCTTAACAGGCAAACACTGAGGACTCCGTAAATAAATGGTACCTGATTATCATTATTTTCTCTTTTTCTCTACAGAAGGGTCAGTCTATTTCTTTGGATCCTCACAATTTGCAAGCCTTACATGAAAAGTTCATTAGCCCGTCAGAAACAAAGAAAAAAGATGAACATTTGCAGCTCACCATTTCACAAACAGATCCCTGTCACCATAAATGAGGGCTTAAATCAAACTCGAATCATATACAAACAGACACACACACAACCCCTGCAATTTACTGTGTATATATTGAACATTTCCTTCCTAGAGAAGACAGAAGAAATCCACACAGCAGAAAAGGTAATTAACCAGATGACACTATTGTTTTCACAACCTGGAAGCTCATCGTTGTTGATTCTTCTCTTCCAACCAAAAAGCAAACTCCTTGACAGCAAAAAGTGAAGAGAGAGAAATCCAAGATTGCTACTTCCAGCTGGCCAAAAGAAGAGATGAATACTACAGACGAGATTTTAACTTTAAAGTTTATTACAGAATTCTTTTGAAGGAACGGGTAATACTGTTTTAAGAAAGAGGAGATGCTTCCCCTATCCCAATTTTTCTGTTACCTACTCAATCCTATACCTACCTTCATTAAAAAATTCATAGCATGTTATAACTGAAAGAAATATCAAAGATTATCTAATGACCAAACTTCTCAATTTACCCTTGGAGGGAGAGCAGAGATGGGGCAATTTCATGTGAAAACAAAGTCACACTCAGGTCACAATGTTCTCAATACATAGTATAATTAACATAAAATAATTTTAAATCTGCAAAGGCCATAGACACTCTTGTAAATATTTGCAGTTTGACTCAATTCCAGACTTGTTCCTTTCTTCAGACCCCCCAGCTTCCACTTGACTCATAATTTGACATCTCTCCTAGGAACTCATGTACAAGAAGGAATTTCAGCACCTGCAGGTCAAAAGGCTCTGTGATCCCAAATCCATGTGTAGGAAGTGAGAATGACCAAGTCTACATCAATGGGGTTGCTCGCCATCTGTATTTTCCCAAGTCAAGTGGGCCCAACCCAGCCTGACGAAGCCCTGCCCGCTGCGCCTGGAACAATACAACCGGAGTCCAAGAGGTTGTGGTCCTACCACACATCCTATGCTCAAACCACACATCTCACCTATAAAACTCAAACCAGAGAAACCCTAAAACATGTCCCCAGTCAGCAAGCCACGAAGAGGACCATGACACACCCCTAACTCCTCACTGGCATTTTCCATGGTTTGTAGGAAAAAAGGTCACAACAGAAAGGCACATTTCTTTAAAAATGGTCCACATCAAAAAAATCTTTAAAAAAAAAAAAGGAAGGGGGACTTCCCTGGCAGTCCAGTGGTTAAGACTTCACCTTCCAATGATCAGGGAGCAAAGATCCCACATGCCTTGAGGCCAAAACACCAAAACATAAAACAGAAGCAATATTGTAATGAATTCAATAAAGGCTTTAAAAATGGTTCACATCAAAAAAAAATCTTAAAAAAAAAAAAAAGAAAGCAAGGCACATTTCTCAGGTGAGTCAGACAGTGATCAAGGACAAAGCGGCATCCATAGAATTCTAGCGTTTTAGAGGCGAAACAGTCCTTCGAAGTTGTGTCACCTTTCTGTTACATGTAAACTGTAATCCAGAGCAGTGAGCGAACGTCCCATGGACAGGCAGTAGTAGCTAACTCAGGACCCCTGATTTCCAGCTCTAGGATTATTCTCCTACCCTGACTGGAGAGATATCATACGAGGGGTCCAGAGATGCATAAACACAACTGTAATTTGTCATGCTTTGGCACCTTCCCCGCCCTGCTAAATCAGTTATCGTTCAAGGCCAAATTAAATGTCATCTCCTCTGCGAGGTCCACCTTGTCTTTTCCCATCCCAGTTGGGACAAATCACTCCTTATTCTCTGTCTTCAACTCAGTCCCTTCCTTGATCTGCCAATTAACCCTCAGTTCAACTGATCCTGTAAATGAATGCTATCATTCACCACTTGTCTCTCCCTCTGGACTAGAAGCTCCTGGATGCCTGGGTTCATCTTTCTACCCTCCCATTCACTCCCAGCCTCCCACACACTGCCTGTTTGCATGTATTCATTAAAATGTCCATTTATCCAACAAAAATTTACTAAGCTCCTCCTCTGTGCCATACATTGCCCTGGGGATATAACAATGACCAAGACAGGAACTGAAGCAGCCCCCAAGCAGTCTTCACCCTTAAAAGGGAAGAATCACGTTACAGAGTTAATTATTCAAAAAATACAGATGGGTGGTGGTACTGATGAGGAGAAAAGTTTACTGGGTTTACATGGCTAGGAAAGGTTGGGGTAAGTAACAAGAAAACTGATCCTTGTGAGAGGTTCTCCACGTGAACATGCTTATTTTGAAACACTGTGTATGTTTTACAGCCAGTAGTAGAATATGAAGATTCAATCCGAAGATTTTGATGATCATGATTTCACCAACAAGAAAAATATGTTTTGGGCAGGAGAGTCGATAGGAATGATTCATAGTCAAGTTTTGACACGTTGCCAACCAAAAGAAGGAGGGAGAAACTGGAATGGGAATTGGGAGAAATTTTTTAAAGAACAGAACTGAGGTCAAATGAGGAAGAGTCAGAGTAGCGAACAAGGGACAGGTTCCCCAAAAAAGAATTGAGCTGAAACCTAAACTATGACTAAGACTAAGGTAGGTGGGTTGAGGAGGATGAGAGACAGAAAAGGTGTGCACCCTCCCAGGCAGAAGGAACAGCAGATTTACATCAAGCCTGAATTCAAGGTTACAAATAACCAGCACACTATAGACATCCCATCATTGTAAAAGTAACCAATTTTTAGGCACCTTCATCTCTTCTTCCTCCATCACTAAAATCCACACATATCAGCCTGATGCTGCCTGGCAGATGTGTCAATTCCTCCCAAATACCATTTCAAACAGATTTAGCTTCCCAGGAAGCATCACATATAAATTTTAAATCACTCTCTTGTCTTAAAGGACAAGACGGTCTCAGGGTAGAAATTGCACAGAAGGAGCTGGAAAACTTGGGTTTTAATGCCAGTTTTTTTGTTAATTTACCAGGTGACCTTTGGCAAGTCAATAAACATCCTTCTGTCTTCAATTCTCTGTCTATAAAATGATTATCCAGAACGACCGTCTTTTCTAAAAACACTGAAATTTTATGAGAACTGCCCAGATGTAACACTGAATCTGCTTTAAAATGATTCAGTAATAGGGTCAACTTAAAAAATTATTTGAAAGTATTTAAAAGTTGTTTAGTCTTTTGATGCGGAGGGATTTTATTCCAAGAGATTATGTATTTTTTTTCTAAGTAGTTTAAAAATCTCTGCTAGAGCATTTACATTGATTAGAAAAATAATGCATGCCCCAATTCTTAAGCCACGCAACACTGAAAACTTGAAAGTAGACACACTACTGGCCAAATGACCATGGCCACGTGTGATAGAAGTTCATACAGTACAGAGGTTAACAAGAGGAACAGAGAGCAACAGCGTGGAGACAGCAGAACTTGGTTTGAATTCTTCTACTACCTCACCAGCTAAATAACCTGACATTGGGGATTAATCTTTCCAAGTCTTATTTTCCCACATGAAAAATGGGGCTGAATACCGCCTTAGCTGACGGCTATGGCAGAAAGTCTACTTCACAACATATTAACAAAACTTAGCATAGTACATGACACATACTAGTGCTTAAGAACTGGAAATCAAACTGAGCCTTAAAAATGAGAACAAAGAAGCCCATTTTGATAACCTATGACTATTGGTTAAATACCAAACACATGCATGGTTCTCACTGTGCCAGATACAAGAGTCAAGACAAAGAATAATATTCAAAACCCTCAACACGTATTAACTCATTTAATCCTCCCAATAGCCATGTGAGTACTACTATTATCCCCCATTTTACAGATGAAGAAATCATGGCATTGAGAGGGGAAATAATTTACCCGAGGGAAGAACTGGTCAATCCAAGCACTTGAACTCCAGAGCCTGGGCTCTAGACGAGTGTGCTATATGGCTCCTCTACAGAAAGAGGGCGCCACTTTATATGCTTGAGCACGGGAATAGAATGATCAAAGTAATTTGGGGGGAAAATTATTCTGATCATATCAACAAAATTAAGAGAAAGAATGAGACTAAAAACAGGGAAACCAAGTAAACTGGTTATAGTAATCCAGAGAGAAGGGAAAGTGACAGCAAAGAAACTAAACATCAGTGGTACCAACTATCGTAAGACCTACTAGACTCGTACACATGATACAAAACATCGGGGGAGATCAAGTCTGGCTATCTTTCTGGGAAGGGTGGGTCCCTCGGCCAACCTATGATCTAGAGTTGTTATTAGCAGATTACCCCCAAGATCTTGGGAGGAAAATAAGATAAAGGAAAGGAGGTGGGGAATAAAGCTGTTCCTCTTGGCCAGCAACTGTGAAGAGCCATTTTACAGTGTGAACAACGAGGTTTTCTCTAATGTATACTGAAGAATTCAGAAGCAACCAAAGTCCAATCCAGGTGGTCTGGTTGAAGTACTAGAAAGCTGGGACCATCATGGGGGTGTATGTAATAAGCTCATCTCACATTTGGAGTAAACTTATCAAAGGACTGGACTTAGCCTTAAGAAAGTCTAGGTTTAGAGAAGAATGTGTTCTCAAATTTACGATGGGGGACCTCAGCTCCTAGCATCTTTCTAAATTTGTCCAGGTACTTTTCCTAGCAGGTGAGCTGGGTGGGAGAGGAAGCTCAAAGTTCTCTTCCTCACCTAAGTAAAAGGCGGTTAAAAAGGCACAGGAGGGACTTTCCTGGTGGCGCAGTGGTTAAGAATCTGCCTGCCAATGCAGAGGACATGGATTCAATCCCTGGTCCGGGAAGATCCCATGTGCTGCGGAGCAACTAAGCCCGTGCGCCACAACTACTGAAGCCCGCGCACCAAGAGCCCGTGCTCCGCAACAAGAGAAGCCACTGCAATGAGAAGCCCGCACACCGCAACAGAGTATCCCCCACTGGGGACAACTAGAGAAAGCCCGCGCGCAGCAACGAAAACCCAATGCAGCCAAAAATTTTTTAAAATTAAAAAGGCATGGGAGCCTCTGGAAATCTAGCAGAGGAAAGAGCTGTAGGATGGCAGAGCCCATCCAAGCACTGTCAAGAGGAGATGAGGTTTCTATCTTGGATCATACAACTAGCTCATCCTATTCACCAAGCAAACTTCTATCTGGGAAACTCCTGACTTCTACATGGCTTGCCAACAGGAAACGGTTGCTTTTCTTTTATAAATTCATATGTGATCACTCTAACTCATCATTCTGTGAGATGAATTAATGTGAGTTTGCTCCTGGCAGCTGGGTAAAATACCCTCCTTGGAGGTCCCCTGGCTGCTGCATAAGCTTCCCTTGAACTACTGTGAAATACATTTCAGATAAGTTTCTTTGGTTAGCAACAGAAACCAACTCTGGCTAATGTAGAAGAAAAAAAAGAAAAAGAAGTTTATTACCTGGTCACAGAATTAAAGAAAAAAAAAGGAAAATAAGTATTTCTGCCATCTAGATTTTTAAAATTCTAAAGATCATATGCATAATTTGTATGTGTAGAAAAAAATTGAAAAAAATATAACTCAAATTGGTTTACCTCTGTAGGCCTGGAATTTTGGGTTGGGGAAAGAGGGAGGTAACAGGAAAAAATGTAGTTTTCTTCTAAATATACGTATGTTTTATTAGAATTTTTGCAATAAACATGTATTACTTTAATAATATACAAAAGTTTAAACAATAAAGCATATATTAGAACTCTAAGTTACACTGGTTTTAAAAAAAAAAGCAGACGCAGGAGGCAATGAAATTTCCATGTACAAATAAAACCACAGCCTTCTGAAGTCAATGAAGTAAATCCATACACTCATAACTTCTACCGTACCTAAAAAACTGTAGCACACCATAAAACTTAAATCTATTTCTTTAACTTCTTTTCCTTTAATGGATACAAAAACTTCTCTCAGACTGAGACAGTAAACAGAAAAAGAAGAAAACTGATAAAAATGAAAGGAACAGAAAAATACACATTCTATATCTGGTTAAGACATCAATAAACTAAAAATCACAGGACAACCCTGGATCTAAGGCACAGTATTTTCAATTTGAAGGTTAAGTCGGTTCATCTTTGAGCCTCAATCAGTGTCTGAAGGCTATCAAGACCTTGTGAGGGTGTGGTAGGCTGCCGGTTATCAAACCTGGGCATTGATACATTATCCATTGCCAAGTACTTATTCTCACATAACAACAGCACAGCTACACTACATTGAATAACAGTGCACATTAAACACACATTAACATCATATACACTGAATGTCAGTGACTCTTAGAGCCTGAGTAATACAGTATCAATAACTGACTATCTCATTCAGGCTGCCATTAGTTCCATATAGTATACTTATTTCATGAAGAACATACCATCAATTTAAAATTTCTTTAGCTCAGCAGCACCCAATCTTTATAAAAGGTGCCTGGTTGATTAGCTAAATCACATTCTCATTACTGTAAAACAATCACCGTTGCCCAGCCTCATGATAAAACAGCAGCCACAAAACAGTGTGTGAAACCATCAACTTTGAGTACTCCTAGAAAAGAGTGCTCCCAATCTTTATAGGACTTTAAATCTATGGAGACATATTAAGCACCTAGAATCCATCTCAAGCACTTTATAAAAGCCCAAGGGTATTCAAAGAGAGCTGGAGAAAACAGGGACTGTATCTTTCATCTCCAGGGCCAGAACCAAGGAAAAGTGTTGAGCATTTATCAGGGACTTAGTATATGTCTAATGCAGGCAATCAAAGTTTTAAGAGGCTCATTATAACTCTCAAGGTCCAAATGAACTCTTATGAGGCTAAGTTGAGAAGAAAGAAACGTTGGTGTTCATTGCAAATTATTACTGGCAGAGGTTAATAAAAGTATTCAAGTAGTAAATGGGATAAAATCTCTAATACCAATGAACGCAGATTTAGAACCTACCAAAACTGGAAAACTGATTCACAAGAGTCTTACACACACACACACATACGCACGCACACAGATATTAAATTTTAAAATGCTAAAACAATATTCTTTACAATTAAAAAAACACTCAAAAACAAAATACTGATTATAAAAAAATTAAGGCCTTTAATTCCCCCATTCTAAAAGAAACAGAAAGTATAAATATTGCCCAGATGGCTCAAGACATTCCAATCCAATGCTCCCGTGAAGACATTCCAATCCAATGCTCCCGTGAACTGCAGGTCACAAAATCTGATAGATGGAAAACAGTTATTCCAAGGGGTTTGGTATTCTATATGTATACGTAGAATTAGCTGTATAATAAACAATTTAAATATATGTATTTTCCATTACACACATGCGCAAACAGATGTAATAATAAAGAGGTGTAATACACAATACATAGGCACTACCAGATTCATTGTGGTTTTCCAAAACTAACAGATCCTAAAATTATAACTAATATTAAGTGAGTGTCTAAAAATTTTTTTGAAATATAGACTCTAAAAGACTAGAAACCACCACCTTTATCCAGAGTGATCTTTCAACTGACCTGGACAATATACTGTCTGATACCTAGCAAGAGTAACTAAATCAGCCCTGGGTCACAGTGAAATGGCTGAATAAACTAAGCAAAGAGAACAATCATCTGATCTGTAGTGGAGAAAACATGTGAAAGGAGAAGAGAAAGATCAATCATCTGAAAAAGACAAAAACTCCCTTTTGTTCCTAGGAGTCTTTGTACAGATCACATTGCTTCTGCGGATTTGGGGACAGCACAGATCCTCCTCTTCTGGGCTTAGCGATACACTCAGCATTTTCAGTCCAGAGTCATAATTCTCTGTCTACTCAGCTACACAATGAGCCATAGTGATGACTATTCTTGAATACCATTAGTTGAATAACATTAGTGACTTACAACAAATTCTTCTTTCCCCAAAACACAACAGAGAAGGACAGTAACAAACTTAATTTCAGGGACAGCAAAGATTTAGTAAGATTCTTTTCTCATTATCTGCCTCAGAGTGTCTATGAAAATGACACTGATAAAAAAAAGCCTGTAGCACAGATCCTGGTACGTAATATGAGTAAAATAAGATTTCCTTCCGATCCCCTGTTCTACTGACTTCCTATAACGGAGTATTTATGCATCCTTCTACCAACTGAAACCAAAGGCTCTTGGACATGTACAATCTTAGCAAAATATGTAAAATAAATGTTTGGCAGATACTAGTAATATACTAGTAATAGATTTATTTTTAATTTTTCATTTCACAAAAATGACTTTCAAACTAAAAGCCCCACGGGTTTCTTACCTAGACAAAAGCATTAAACAACATTTGCATAACTCCTTTAAACATCATAATAAAATGAACATAAATCTATCCACACATTCTCAAACTCCAACAATACAGTTTAATAGAAAATAATAACGAGCATTTATTTGACATCTCACAGGTATTAAATCACCAGTTATCATTAAGTCTAGAAGGAGCCCCATTTATAGGTAAGGAAACAAAATGCAAAGAAGTTAAATATCTTGCCCAAGGTCATGCAGCTATGAAGTGGTGGAGGCAGTATTCAAACCTCTAAGGAGAAGGACTGTTTCCTTTGAATCTCACAATGTACTTGTTCTGGTTATTTACTGCTGCATAACAAACCACCCCAAAACATCATGGCTTCAGACAACAACCATACGTTGATTATCTTTTACAATTTTCGTGTGTCAGGCTTTTATACAGAGCACAGTGGAAATGTCTCGTCTCTGCTCCTTGATGCCTGGAGCTTCCACTGGGAAGACTGAGGGTGACTCGACAGCGAGGGGTAGACTCTTGCAGGATCCACCTAGCTCAGCTGGGGCCGCCCACCAGAACACCAATGGGAGCATCTCCTCGCGGCTGCCTGAGCTTCCTCACAGCCTGCTGGCTGGATGCCAAAGTCAAATGTCCCAAGACACTCAGAAAGCCCTCTCACTTTTTATGACCCTATCATGGAATTCTCATAGCACCACTCCCACCATCATCACAAACCCCCCTTGATTCAAAGAGAGGTAACACAGACACCACCACCCCTTATCTCCCCATGGAAGCAGTGTCCAAGTCACACTGCAAGAAGGGTATGTGGAATGGGACCTATCACTGCACTCAGTGGCTGCCATATTCCCTCAAAGACAATGAGCATCACGATTCCTAACTAAGAGTGAAAAACTAAGTTTCAGAAAGCCTATGTGACCTGCTCAAGTTGACATAATTAATAAACGATACTAAGATGTTAAAACAGGCCTTGGCGATTTCAAATCCTATGCAATTTACATTACACCATACTTGTAAAACATGCCATTGAAAGTGTGCTATTCTTTGAAAGCTAGTACACATGTATGTTTCTGAAAAAATAAAGAATAGTACAGCATCCCATAGCTAAGAGAATATCCAAATATGAATTATCAGACTTTGGAAAGGTGGCAAGTGGAAATCCTATCACATTCTTAGCCTTGTCAATCATGTTGAATACTAGTATTTGTTTGTTTTTAATTGAGGATTAATGTAAGAAAAGAGAAATAAAATACCAAGAGTATTCTACAAAGAGAATCCTTGAGAAGAACAGGAACTACCTAGGACAGTGGTGCAACCGTCCAATGAAGCCTACACAGGACAGACCCAGGCAACTCAGGGAACCCAATGAGCTACCATCTCCACCTGATGTCAAGTCCAAAAAGAGCTCTCTCAGTCATCACCATCGACAGCCTTGAAAGTGCCAGTCCCAGCGAAGAGTGTCTCCTCTGGCATGGGAAATTTCACAACACACTGTTATTGCAGGCCGAGGCTGCTTCCATCATCCACATTTACTGCCTTACGAAAACCTGTAATGTGAATGTTTACTGTTGTCATGGAACCTTCACAGGAGGTCAAGATAACACACACCCATGGCTGTGACCTTTCCAAAGAGGACTGAACAATACAATGAGGATCAGAAATGGAGACACCTAATAATATTATGCATTAAAACAAATCAAGACGTCTCTTTTTTAGGGATCTGTGGTGTTCACAGGAGACTCAGCACTATGCACATGGTCTTGTATAACTTGACAATAAATCCATCAGTCCTCTATTGCACCACTGGGTTGACGAAAATGCCAGGCATGAAAGTGACTGTACCTCTTGAATAAATGCATCTTTTAAGTGGCAGTGTCAGCACTTGCTCCCAGGATGGGTACATATCAAGTACAATAAGCAGAATGCCTTCTTTTAAAATTCAGAACCTCTTTTTCAATCCCTTTTCTCTCCACACAAAGCCTTGACCAAGACACTAAAGAACATATTATGTGAAACACACACAGCATTTCCTGGTCTGGGCTTAATCGTGTGACATCTTAATAGTTCAGAATCAAACTGACACCTCAGAGTCAGAGACCAGAATTGTCAAGATTACTGTCCTTCATTCCAGAAGGCACAGCAGACACTACCTTTGTGTCTTCAAACAATCATCACAATGTTTCTTTCCAAACCCCCACGAAGAATCATGAAATGATTAAGGACTATCTACCTATCCTGCAGCTTTCTTTATCAAAGGGAATAACATAAATTAATTACGGTTTGAAGTGCCAAGTGCACAGTTAATAGCTAAAATCAAAACAAACGCATCTAGATGGTGATGCCTCATCCAAAACTACACCAAGTCTCCCTCCACATTAATGTTGAAAAGCAATGCCTATCTATGTCATCAATACACTTACTTCTAAACACTTTTCTGCCTTTAATGGATTCTTCAGTAATCAAACTATAATTGGCATTAAGCCCAAAAGAGTATTCAACCATAGAAATTAGTATCTCTCTGGAAACCAATTAATTATTCAGCATTCTGTAGCAGCCTAGAAGCCCAGAGCTACCCTGATTGTTCTGCAGTGCAAACACTTGCTTAGCACTCCTCCCGCAAGGAGAGGACTACAGGCTCACTCCCACTGCATCCTTCCCACACTCGTGAAGGGATGCTTAAAGAGGATCCTATCAATAACACCCAACAGCCTGGCTGAGAAAGTCCCAGACAAACCACATCTCTACTAGCTGTGGTATTTTTCTCCCTTACAGGCAGTAGCCAAAAGGCAAATGTTACAAGACCTCAAATTCAGGCACGAGTAAACAGACTTGCGCAAGGAAGAAAACTGAGGCCCCAGTCAAAACAGAAACCACCAGGATGTTAAATCATCATCATCATGATAATAACAACAGCAGCAGTAGTCACAACAATAAGATCACAACCATGTCCAGTGCTGGTAGGAAGGTGATCAATAAAGGAAAATTCGGTTATACGTGATTCAAAAAAAAAGCCTTAGAAATATCAAACAACAAACATCTTGGACTCAGCAGTTCTACATCAGGGAAGGCCTTCCAGGAAAATCATTCATCTGTTCGGCAAAGATTTAAGTACAAGGATGTTCATCACAGAGTTGTTTAAAATGTGAAAAACGGGACACAACCAAGATACCTGACAGTAAGGAAACAGTTATATGTATGTAATATGTCCATACGGTGGCATACTATGCAAAACTTAAAAGTGACAGTGTAAAGTCACATGGGGGTGTTGGGTTTCTTTTGTTTTTGGGGGGTTTTTTTGGCTGCATTGGGTTTTCCTTGCTGCGTGAGGGCTTTCTCTAGTTCCGGCCAGTGGGGGCTACTCTTCGTTTCAGTGCATGGGCTTCTCATTACGGTGGCTTCTCTTGTTGCGGAGCACTGGTTCTAGGTGTGCGGACTTCAGTAGTTCTGGCTCCAGGGCTCTAGAGCGCAGGCTCAGTAGTTGTGGTGCACGGGCTTAGCTGCTCTGCGGCATGTGGGATCTTCCCGGACCAGGACTCCAACCTGTGTCTCCTGCACTGGCAGGTGAACTCTTAACCACTGCGCCACCAGGGAAGTCACCACATGGGGTTTTTTGGTTTTTTTTGTTTTTTTTTGTTTTTTGCTGTACGCAGGCCTCTCACTGTTGTGGCCTCTCCCGTTGTGGAGCACAGGCTCCGGACGCACAGGCTCTGCAGCCATGGCTCACGGGCCCAGCCGCTCTGCGGCATGTGGAATCTTCCCGGACCGGGGCACGAACCCATGTGCCCTGCATTGGCAGGCGGACTCTCAACCACTGCGCCACCAGGGAAGCCCCCATGGGTGTGTTTTTGACAGAACAAAATATTCACAAATTATTAGGAAGTGAAAATTCAAGTAGCAACATGTACACGCTTCA
The DNA here is from genome assembly GCF_059928025.1 of Delphinapterus leucas. Taxonomy (NCBI): domain Eukaryota; kingdom Metazoa; phylum Chordata; class Mammalia; order Artiodactyla; family Monodontidae; genus Delphinapterus; species Delphinapterus leucas. The sequence continues at coordinate 80,887,790 of NC_143138.1, forward strand.
ATATAAAATTTAATTTTATATGCAAATATACATCTAGAGTAACATATCCCAAAAGGGTAACATTGGTGGAATTAAAGGTGGTTTTTTTTGGATATGTTCTAACATTTCTGTAACAAACACATGGCACTCTTTAGCATCAGACAATTAATGGAAAGCATTTCACCCACATTCTATGCCTTTAAATGGAGCATTTTTAAAGGCATACTGTTTTCAGAGAAGACAGATATTTGCTCCCTAAAATTAACTTGTAGCCCAAATGCAAATATTCAACCCAAGATAATTCCATAATTAGCTCTTGTTCTCTGTAGAATTCCTAAGAATATGTGCTTGAGATAAGACTGACCACTAGCCAGAGAGTCTGACATGCCAGTAAGTTTAATGATTCTTTCAAGGCTCAAAATAACCCTTCTCAATTTATCTATTTTTGCTAGGTATTTTCACCCAGAAGTCCAACCTTAATTATGACATTAAGGATCAAATTCTCATTCTTCCCAAATGATAGTCCATTGACAACTTTAAATACAAAGGGGGGCTGGGGGAAGAGATGGGAGGAAAGGTACTATTTTATAACACCTTAAGAAAAAGCAGTAACATAGAAGAGTTTGGGGTGGCAACGTATAAATGCAGGCATTTGTTTGTAAAAATAAATACACATGTTTGTTTGTATTATGTATCCATGTGTGTATATGTGTATAATTATGCACACATACACACATCAAACAAAAAAAAAGATACCTGAAATTCAAATTTTGGCAAGTACAAAAAATAGGAGTAAGTTGACGGCTCGTTCATTTGTATGACTCATTTCAGCAAAAGTTCCTATTACTATTTTGAAATGCTTATTATACAAAGTCCTTCAAAATACACTGACCTAGAGCAACAAATAAAAACAACAGCAACCAATAACAAAGCAATACGTTGTAAAAGGATGTCTTTCGGAAACAGAAAACGCATTCACATTGTGAAATCCACACCAAGAGGATTCAGCTCCATGAAACCAGCCATCAGAGGCAGCAAGTTCCAAATTACTTGGGTCTATTTTCTCTCTATAATTCTTACTAATAACATGTACCTTTATGATTATTCATCTGAAAAAATCAGGCTTATCATGAAATGAAAACAGATCGCAGGAAGGCAGAGGAGGAATGCCAACTTCATAAAAAAATGAGAACTTTTCAGAGCCGCTGACAAATAATGGAAATATCACCCATGCCAAAAACTACCAGCCCTTTGACATGACTGGATTAAAATCCTTTATAGAAAACAATACCAGAGGAATAAAATGAAGAGGGCTGGAAACAGAACAATTATGAGCTGTCCTCATTTGTTATGTTGGAAAATTAATTTATACCAAGGACCTTGGCATCAATGTTAATTTTCCATACATGCACCAAAGACCCACAGAGATTTTTAACACAATTTGTAATATACTGCAGGTAACCTGCTTACATTTTGAATTAGACTCGCAAAGGGGGATTAAAGTTAAAACTGGATTAAGGAATGCAAATTAAAACAAACACTCCCTGATGCATTACTTTTCCAGAGACCATCGAAATCTTGGTCAAGTCCAAAGTGAGAGTATTAAAATGGCCTTAAGTCGATGGAAATCCACATCTTGCCTCCAAAGACAGAGGGAAAGGAATGTATTACACATACCTGCAGTCAATCACTTGTATACTTAGGTCAAAGAGAATAATTAAATAAAGTTCAAAAAGAATTTCAGATCAGGTTTCACATTATCATGTTTCCCATGATAACAATTACCTGGACCCAAAATGTAATGAGTTTTCTAGCCTACTGGTAAATTATGCTTCTTTGCATGTCTTTGGGACAAGTGATGGGCAAAAGATACCCAATCGTCATCCCCTGGATATTCCTTCAAGGATACATGCAGTTTGTTACAGATCTAATCCTTCCTCTGTCAGGCCGCTTTGAATTCATTAACTATTTAAAGTCACACCCATCACCCAGGACATAAAAGGTATAAATCAAACATCACTCACTAAACTTCAAAATAACATGCAGCTCACTATAATGAACATGATGGGTGACAGGTGGACAGAAAACACAGGGTTAAAAGTGGGAAGTGGGGAACTTCCCTGGTGGTGCAGTGGTTAAAAATCTGCCTGCCAATGCAGGGGACACGGGTTCGAGCCCTGGTCCAGGAAGATCCCACATGCCGCAGAGCAACTCAGCCCATGTGCCACAACTACTGAGCCTGCACTCTAGAGCCCGTGAGCCACAACTACTGTGCCCACGTGCTGCAACTACTGAAGCTCGCGTGCCCTAGAGCTCGTGCTCCGCAACAAGAGAAGCCACCGTAATGAGAAACCCGCGACCGCAACAAAGAGTAGCCCCTGCTTGCCACAGCTAGAGAAGGCCCTCACACAGCAACGAAGACCCAACACAGCCCCAAAAAAATAATTAAATAAATTTTAAAAAAATTTTTGGGAAGAGGTAGTAAAGGTATGGACAATAATAAAATGACTCATGTAACTGATGTCTAGTACTAGACTTGAAACAGGGCTTAGCATACAGTAGGCACTCAATAAGTGCTCACTAAGTAATAATATTCTAGACACAATTACTTTGCCATACCTGTCTGTCCAACACCACGCATATAAATACTCACCAGTGTTTGACTAGGTTCTGATAAAGTTGAAGTTACGATGGGGAGGGAATTAGCAAGAGGTACAACAAGGTCCAACCAACAAGCATAAAATCCAACTGTGGTGAACACCATTGGATAGCCTAGCAAATACTCTGCTGCCCTCCCAATTTCCTAGCCACTGTCATACCCCTATCTATTGCTTTCAGTAGACACACTTCCAGCTACCACATCTGCATGTAACTCCATTGCACTGGCCACCGTTTATGGATCCAAGCCCTTATGGACCCAACAGAGCCCCTGGAATTCACAACAAGGACTAAAAGATTCCAGCCTCAGTATGGCTGAGCTGGTGAGAGCAAGTAATGTATGCTGGGAACTGTGGGCAGCCAGGCTCTGCTATGGAAAGCAGATGAGCCTACTTCTAAAAAACAGAAGAATGAAGCAAGAACATATTAAGGGGGGAAAGACAGATACCTGTAGGAAAACCAAATAAGGTTCAAAGACCCAAGTCTTGGGATGTTTTGAAGGCTTGACTACATCCCTTACCTTGAGCATCCCTCAGGCACCTTATACCCTAAAAATATACACCATCTTTTTGCTTTTGCTCAAGAGTATTATACTACTCACAACTCAGTAGCCATACATGAAAGACTAACAAACATAATCAACAGATAAGAAGGATGAGAAAGGGAAGGTCAAATGATCCAGCGTGGCCCTTGAACAGATGAGGAATCCGCCATGCAGGGCAAGGACAGAGCCCGGAGAGCTCAGAAAAAGTGGATGAATTGCAGTTCTGTTCATAACCTGTGGAAGGGCGTGGGGAACACAGCGACTCCACTGGCTACAGACATCAGCATTGTTTTTACAATGTGCTAGTATTTGTGAATACCACATTCTTTTCCTTTCTTGTACAGTCTTGTTTGAAACTCTGGCAAAACGCTGCACAGGGGAAGCAGCTGAAAGTTGGCTGAGATGAAGTTCTGTGATCTCAATTAAAAACATTCTCTCACTCGCCACTTGCTACCGCTGTGGAAACAAAAGCACTGCTGTGACGAGGGGGTTTTTTCTATTGAAAAATATTTCTCTTAAGCTTCAGAACGGTGAAAATCACTTATGTACATACACAATAACTTCTGTTCAAGTTATACCAGGGCTCTGGCCCAATCCCCATATTCTGGGAAAACAGCATATTTTGTAGAGACTAATTCTACTGTTCTCATTTCCTAAGCGACCTCCACACACTTACATTGGTTATATCTAAGAATGGCTAAAAACTCCCCTAAATGCTTGCTATCCCGCAGAGTTCCAATAATTATCACTTTTACTAGTACATGCTCATTCTGCTTCAGAAGATACCTGCCATGTTGAAAAATTCATTATTATTTTAAAACACTCCTTTCACCATACAAAAAGAACTACCAAGCCTGTTCACTCCCAATGGACAAACATACCTCTTAACTTTTCCTCATGATACTAAACATTAAAGAATACAAAAGTAAAACCTCTTCGTGACCGTTCTCTGCTATGAATTAATGATATCTTCTTATATAGCAAGAGTAGGGAATAAATATCTGGATCTGCTTCTGCTTCCTGAACAATCGTACAGGTTGGGATGTTAGCATTACACAAACAGAAGGGAGGCAAACAAGCAAAGTGGAAGGAGAAAGGACTTCCCGCATCTCTGAGCTTTGTCTTCTCAAAGAACTGGTCCCAGGAACACTGACTCTCCATCCAGAAGGGAAGACACAGATTGCCAGCCCTCTACATGAAGCCCAGCTTCCAAGAGTGGAATAAAAATAAAAAGGGCCAAGATGGCTCCTTCACACTGAAATTCCAGCAATGCAGGAAGACGGCCACCCACCGACACTGACTTCAGAGGCAGGGATAGCCCCAGCCCCTTGAACGTGTAAAAATAAACCCTCACATGGAGTCATTCATTGCTGCAGGAAGCACCCACGGCCCTGCTGGAGTCACAAGTAGAGGGGATAAGTTTTAGCTGTAAAACAACAGACCAAGCTCGGGCTCTCTTACCTGTACCAGCCTGTGGCTCCCGCCCCCTTATTCCAATTTGGGACAGGCCGCCAGGGCTCTTCCAGCAACTCTGTGAAAGGGGCGGGGCTGCTGGAGTTACTGCTTGCACCTGCGTGCAGGAAACTGCGCATGCTCCCTCACCAGGGAGATGCTAGGACAAGGATGCCCCCCTCACCTCAAGCTTAAGAGAGAAACCAGGCCATCAGCACTGACCTCCCAACATTACTATTAACCTCAGGAAACTAAAACCGCCCTAAGGACCTTGAACAGAATCAGAAATTAAAGATCAAAGGAAGAGAACAAAAGAGGTCATGGGTGTCACTCAAATGGCTGGAATAAGGCACAGGGCCAATGGTTAAAAAGGAGCCATGGAATTAGTCCACATTCAGCCAGAGGTTCTGAGTTTGAAGTCTTAATGTAGTGCTGGAACAACAGATAAGAGCTTGGGCTATGGGACCTGGGCTTATACCCTGACTCTGCCGGTTCCTAGTTGTGTGTGACCTTGGACAAGTCACTTCTCTCTGGGATAAAGTTTCTTCATCTACAAAACAGGGATAATAGCAGTGCCTACACCTCATAGGGTGGGGTGAGAATTAAATTCCAATCACACAGAAAGCACTCGTGAAATGTCATTATCAGGGTAATAAAACCCAGAAGAATCTACACACACTCACGCCTTCCCCAGAGACTAGTTTCTTGAAGAGAGAGGAAAGAAGATACTTCCTGAAAGGTTTTGTTTTTATTCCTTGCCAATTGGTTTGCTTTCATCAAAGTTCCTAAGTACCTTTTACAAATGGCCCAGTTTTCGATTTGCCTGAAGTCGGGCACAGAAAATAATTTAAAATTCCTTGAAACCACATAAACCTAGCAAATTAGAAAGGAGAATACGTCATCTTTGGGGAAGTCATCTAGATTGTGCAATAACTTTTTGACTCAGCTCTCACCTTTCCAACTAATTCCAGACAGTACAGAAACTTGATGGCTGATAGTTCTACAAACTATGAGGTGAACAGAGCTGGTGAGGGCCAGAGTGACCTACACTGACCAACCCCAATTTGTTTTCTATTTTCCCTGCTTGACCTGAAATCAGATTCTCAGGATTAGAAGGGGCAATAAAGGCACCCACTCTCAAGGCCCTTCTCACCTACCACATCTCCAAAGGCTTATTCAGCCTCTGAGTTATCAACCTGGGTGACAGGAAGCTCACTGCCTGCTTTAACACCCCCCCCCCAAAGGCTGGCCACTTCCCTTAGAACAAAATCTAAACCCCTTACCATGGGCTTCAGGGCCCAGTGGGCTGGCCTCTGCTCCCGCCACCCCCTATCTAGTTCCCACCACTCTCCCTGGACCCACCCTCATCCAACACTCCAAGTTCCACCCACTTCTGAGACTTTGTTCCCACCCTCTCTCAGCCCACAATGTTATTTCTCTGTTATTCCTACCTCTAGCTCTTTCTCATTCTCCAGGTCTTAGACCACTCTACCTAATATTGACCCCCTACCATTTCATTCCATCAAAGAGGAAGAAATTTTTCTCTGCTCTTCTAGGTTCTTCTGGCTGGTTTAAGAATGAAATTGACATGAGACAGATTAACAAGCGAAAAACAAGCAAAAGTTTGATAACATGTATACATGGGAGAGACCCCAGAAAACGGAGAAACTTGCCAAAAAATGACTGCCTTAAATACCATCTGCAGCTACAACCAAAAACGGATGTGGAGGGTACAGGTTTGGGACTTCAAAAGGGTGGAGGCAATTCACATGGAGATGGAAAAGCAAATGCTTGGTAAACAAATGTTGGCCGGGCACCAGAGGCCTTAAGACTAAGACTAACCTCTAGGCCCTGCCCAATTTCTCCCAGCACAGAGCCCGTATTCTTTGTAGACAGGTCTGGTGATATCTCTATCCCAGGAAGAGGCCCTTTATCTAAATAATTTTAGGCACTTAAAGGGAAATAACAAGAAACACTTCTTGAGTCTTCTGTTTCTTAAAAATAATCAGCCTAAATTTACCCTCATGCCAAAGAGACACATTTTGGGGTGGCAGATTCTGTCCCCCTACAGATTCACAGCCTGTTTTACAGCCTGTTTCCCTGCCCCCATGAGACTGGAAGCTCCCCAAGGGCAGGGCCACATGCTGATCCCCAAGCCCATCTAGCTCCTCTCTGTACAGCATTTTGAGACAAAGCTAAATCAGGTAACAGGCAAAGAAAAGGCCTCACCTTGAAGACTTTCCATCTTTTATGAGGATCAACAAGTCTTCACAAACATCTCAGCAAAATGTCAGGGTCTCCACACAGGGGAGCTCAACCGTGACCCCATATTTCAATAAAGGGAGCTTTAAAAATTATTTTAAAAGGAAAAAAAATACTGATGCCTGGGTTATATCGCCAAGATTTTGATTTAAGTGATATGCAGTATAGCCCCCGGTGTGGGGATTTCGTTAAAAGCTCCCTTACGTGAGGCTACTCTGCAGCCAGGGTTTTAACCACCACTTTAGAGAACTGCTTCTCAAGCATTCTGCGGGGAAGGACCAGTTGTCTCTTGTTTCCAAAAGTATCCAAACCCAATAAAAGTGAATTACCAGAAAAAGAAAATGTGTACAAAATAAAAGCCTCGTTTTTTTATTACTAAACTCAAGTGATGTACAGTTGCTCTGTGCCATTATTATTAAATTTCTAAATGCTTACTCTCAATTTCTCTATTTATAACTTTATACATCAGTGACTAAAACAGTCTACACCCTGACATGAGTCAACAAAGCCCATGTTCAGAGCAGCACCATCCAGACGGAACAGAAAAGGAACAAAATACAGTCTAACAACTTAGTTGAGGACTGCACACCATTCACCTTACACTATACAGCACTAAACACTTGCATATCTAAACCAAACAGCAACACCACAAAGATCAGGACAGACTTGTCCTCTGACAGGCTTTTTTCTGCTGCTTCTGGGTACAAGGAAACATTCTTGGAGTGCTTTTAGAATGCTGAAAAAGTGGAATTTCTGGGGTGGTTTATACACAATTAAAGTATTTCCTTTTTTTAAAATAATCTTGCATTTCTTCGCTTGGTTTTTTTTTTAAGGTCCCTATATTGGAACATGTGTTTTGCATTACCTAATAATGGAGAGGTGTGTCATTCTTCTCCTTGAAAATATGCTGCTATCATGAAAGCACATGTTGGAAATGATAGCAACCAACCATAAAGAGAATGTATGGCTTGAACCAGGACTAAATGAGGAATGGGAGACTCGTGGTCTAAAATTAATGAAAGGATGGGAGAGACGAGGGAGGCTCAGAAGAGCAAGTGAAGGCTTTGAGCAGAAAGAAGCACTAGGGGTGGGGCTTAAAGATGGTTAGGATTACACAGGCAGACAGAAGAAGCCAGGAGGGATTTCAGCCCCGTATGATGGACAGCAAGACGACTGGCTAATTGTAGCACAAGGGCTATGCTATGGGGAGGGAAAGAGGGATGTGGTGAGTACTTGTCTTTTCCTGGAGGGGACAGTCCCCCAGGCTCCGGGCCCATTCCTGCCTTCCTCAGTATCCACGAAAGTCAATGCATTTCTCTCAAGGGTAAGACAAAGAAAAGTTAAAACATGATCTAAACCAAAGGCCATGGTCTTCCCAGGAAGTTTTAAAAAGGAGAATGTACTGAGAATGTACTTCTGCATCTGAGCCGTGCATCTGAGCCGTGGTGAGAAAAATGAGATTCTCCTATTGTCTCTAGCATCTACCCACAAATTCAGTGAGAAAAATCTTGCTTCTTGTTTACATAAAACAAAAAACACCAGAACAAGCTCAGCTTGGTGAAGCTTAAGGATTTTTAAAAAGAAATAGCTCAAGTAGAAATACAGTATTAGCTTTAGTCACTCTACTACCTAAGAAAGCCCTTAGATTTTTTTAATTTCTAAGAATATTACTGCTTACTTCCGTTTGGTTTAAATATGCTGTAAAATATATTATTAACAATAAACACTTTATATGTTATTCCTGTTCATCCTGCAGAAAACCCTACTGGGTGTATATCACCATCTGTTTACAGACTGAGGTCTAGTGAGATGAAGTTACTTGTCCAAAGTCCTATAGATTGTCAGTGACAGAAGTAAGACTCAAACTCAGGTCTCTGGTGCCAAATCTTTTGAAGGTCACCACCAGTAAAATGCTTTCACTCCCACGCCCCCTCCTAAATCTTGTAACGGCTCAGCCAGTCAAGCTTCGGCTACTGAAACATAAGCAATTATGAAAGCAAAGAGGCGATGTTAAAAGCAAAAGCACAAATCGTTTTAAAATCTGGAATACTCTGCTCTCCGCAAGTGGCCAACTAAACATTGACATTTTTCAGGTTGAAGTCTTCAGTAGCCCTGGTTTTTCACGTTGCCCAGCCCTGAATCCTCATTTACAGTCACGATTCATCCTTCTGGGTAACTTCACTGTCAGTGTCCTTGGAGCCTGTTTCAAACTATTCCTTCTTCACCCCAACTTCCTTCCTCAAACATCCAGTGGCTTTTTCAGATTTGTTCCTGCCTCAGGCCCTTGATACTTGCCATTCTCTCTGCAGGGAACTCTTTCCCTAATATCCATGTGCCTGGCTGGGCTCAATATTCCAACTCAAACATCACTTCCTCCAAGAGGCCTACTAGGATTACACTGTCTCATGCCACCCCCTATCACCCGATATTAGCTTCCCATTTTACTTTCTCCCTCACGTTTATGACTATCAGAGATTCTTATTCATTCACTGGACAGGTAAACTCTGTGCAATTTAAAAGAGAGAATCAAAGTTAACACAGAATGAATGAACCAGATGCCACATTTCATAAACAAACATACCCTGAAGGAAAAATTCTTGGCAGTCAATTCAAAATAACAGAAGACAGCAAATATTGACTATTTTGCTAGCTCTACTATTGTACGGGTAGAGAGACACGCAAAGGCTGTATATACAGAAAATTTCTACCAAACAACAAAAAAACGTCTTCTTCCTGCTGTTTAACACGCTTCCCTCCGCCAATACTGTCCTCCACGATCCCTAATGTTTCTAAAATAACTTTTTAACTGTGGCTACAAATTATCAGCTGTATTGCTCCCTCTAGGAAATAGGTTAGGTTGCACAAATCAGCTAAGAAAAAACTGATAACTAAGCTGTCCAACATAAGGTATATATCAGGATTCTCTGGCCATCTTCCGCTCCCAAAAACTCTGATCACTCTTTCCAACGTCTGTCCTCAGGGCAACTTTCCAGTGTGTCTTATCATTAGAGGATTCTCCTGGTCATTAGCCATAAGGACCATTTACAGGCCCTTCATTTCCATGTGCAACACAGTGGGGCTGAAACTCAGAAGTCTGCTCATGCCCTAGTATGTTATGCTGATGCAGATCAATTTTTTAATAAAAATAGTTAAGTTTATGGTTTTATATAAAATATAAGAGGATGACTCCCAGCTTTGAGAAAATAACCAATTTTATAATGCCAACCCTGTACACAACTGGGAATCAAGTTAAAGTGAGACTCCTTCCAAGTAGAGTACGTGAATTCTTGTTAGAGGATGCTTTCTGCTCACAAACCTCCCCTCCCCATAAGGCGACCCTCAAACTGTATTCACATGTATAAAATCTCTTTTCCTGCAATGACACCATCAATGAACTGCTGGTGTCAAAATTATGTTCTACAGTCCACCTCTTCCCAAAGGAGCCGCCGTCAGCTTTATTTCAGAGATTTGGGGATTCCAAACTTAAGCAAACGCAGACAATATCAACACAATGCTAGTTCATAACCATATGTCTGTGTTTGGCAAAAATTACACTGAATAACTGAATATAAAACAATAAATAGTTTGAGTAGTTTGGGCTATTAATTTAAAGACTTAAGGAGTACCTTTGTTAAGAGTTAGATATAACGGGGAATGTCAAATTTGGGAGGAGACTTTTTATCCCCATGAAAAGAATGTACAGTGATCCCTCTGTATCTGCTGGGGGAACTGGTTCCAGGACCCCCTGTGGATATCATCATCCACAGGTGCTCAAGTCTCTTATATAAAATTGTGCACTACTTGCATATAACCTGTGCACGTCCTCTCATATATTTTAAATCATCTTGAGATGGCGTATAATACCTAATACAATGTAAATGCTATGCAAGTAGTTGTAAGTATATTGTAAACGCTATGAAATAGTTGCCAATGTGCTGCAAATTCAAGTTTTGCTTTTAGGAACTTGCTGGAATTTTTTTTCAAATATTTTTGATCTGTGGTTGGTTGAATCCGTGGATACAGAGAGCTGACTATACCAGTTAGTTCAAAGCAAATATGTAGAAAATGACAATAAATACTGTGCTGACAATATACAAGTCTGTCAAAGGCACATTCCAGAGGAAAATCAAACACCCTTGAAAATAAGCCTGTGAAAAACACCAAAAAAGCATGTCACCATTTGTGAGTGTCTTTCTCATTTATATGTTAAAGTGGTTGCTGGGCCAGCACCATGGAAAAACTAATACGATGGGGGACGTGGAGGTCTGAGGTAGCCAGGAAAAATAATAAACTAATCTAAGGAAAGAGTCAGTGTTCCTTTTTAAAGAACTATTTATTTATAACATCTTGCTGTAAAAACAAGATGTGACCCTCAACCTCCACCAAAATCGTACCAAGGCTTCCCAATACTCTCAGGACGTAATCCCAAACTTGCTCTCCAACTTTCCTTCCCAACATCCTCCTGATGTAAAGGTCTTTGTCTTGTCAAATCTCTGCTCATCATCTATCCAACATCACGGATGGATTTCTACCTTCAGGTCTCCTTCATACATGGTAGATTTTGCTACCCAGCATCCATTTTTCCCTGCTCCTGGTGGGAGCAATCCAATTTTGTTGAAGGACAGGATCCTTTCTTCACTGACTCTGGTTGAGTGGAACCACCAGTCAAGGTGTTCTATGTGGGCATAGTCAGACCATCTGACTCTCCAGCAGAAAATGACTGAAAATGGTCAGAGATGATTCATCCTTGAGGAGGCGCTTGACAGAGACGGTGTATCACCTCCTTCATCTAGCAGCCCTGGGGGTGCCCGGTTCCTAACCTTTACTTTTCAGGTGCCACTCAGACTCCATAGGCTACTCCATATCTCTATTATTTGTTTTTAATAAATGTACTTTCTGCTGAAAGTGGATTCAGTGCAGATTTTCTGCTGCTTGCAACCAAAATATACCAACTCACATGCTTGCCAAGATCATTCTTGTACCTTGGTACCAAAACCCAGTCTCTGATAATTTCCAAGTCCCGCAACGCTACCCAACACCATGACCCTCCCTCCTCATAGCTTTTATGAGTCCTATCTTGTACTCTTATTTTTTATTTACTCTTTTTCCAAATAAAATTAAAAAGCAAAATTTTGTAGCCCACTGACCTGTGATTTTCCAGCATTGAATTTCCACCTAGAAGGTGATAGTTTTCAACTACCATTACTAAGTACTTATTCCCACCATTCATTATTGCATTTAATCCACACAAGATAGGCAGTGTTATCCCATTTAACAGATGAGTACACTAAGGCTGAAAAGAGATTACCTTGCCTAAGAACAGACCGACACAACTACGGAATGAAGATACCAGGATTTAAACCCACGTGTACCCTCAAAAACCTAAATTCCCAACCACTGGTGATAAAATTTGATGAGGGGGAGGAGGCGATGGGTATGAAAATAGTTGTATCTTGGGAACTTTTATTTTGTTAACTGGCTACAGATGACCAAACCCATATCTTCTCTTAGGTCTGGTTTTAAAAACTCTGCCAATCTGAATGTCCACAAGCCCTGTCTTGAAAACTATTTAGAGTTAAATGGAACAATCCATTATTTTGGCTAAACATAAAAAAATCCTGTTCTCTAAAGAAAGATGTCTGCATCCTAAATCACATATACAATGTCTTCAGACTTTAGGGTTGGTTTGTATGCTGCTCTGACAAAGCCAAAGCAGGGGCACAGAGACAGAAGAGCAGATAGAGAAGCTGGGAAGAGCCCAGCAGGGGATTACAAATTAGCTACAAGTGCGTAATTCACATATGGATCACTACAATTGGGGCATGGTTAAAAACAGCTCACATCTGGTTTTATTTGGGCTCCCTGTTTTGTCCAATAAACAAGTGGCAAAAAGTAAGAAATTCTGACTTTAGGCTTTAAAAACATTAGGTAACATAAAGGTATTTTTTCAAATCATACACAAAGTAGAGTGAGTTTCGGGAATGCAGACATGCAGCTAGAAAGGCTAATTCACTGAACTAACTCACCATAAGATCCTAAACAAGTGACTGAATCTCCTAGAACCAGTTTCCTTAATAAAATTGGGAAATATGTTTCTGTTATCTCACAGGATTATTATAAGAATCAAAGGAAAGCATTTTACATGGGAAAGATTTACCACCATGACAAGATATTAACAAATATGCCCAGAAGAGGCCAAGCAGGTCCAAATGAGTTGACATTTAGACAAGTTTGTCCAGTGTATTATAAACTGCAGGATCGGATTAGTTGCGAGTCACCAAAATAGAAAGAAACCCAGTCCCCATGTCATCAAGCAATCCGCCGACCAGATATCATGAAGAAAGACATAGCTTTTATTTAGCATAATCACTTTAAATACTCCCAAGCTATGAAGTTCAATTCTTCATTAATAATTATTAATATTTGACAAACTTGCATTTCACAAAATAAATCCACTGAAATGGAATCAGGATTATGCTCCCTCCCCCCCCCGCCCCCCCCCAAAAAAAACATGGCTCCATGCTTTTAGGCAACTTCTACTAAGAGGCAATCTCAAAGTATGTTCTGCAGAAAGCTGATAGGTACATGTAGTAGATTTGGAGGACAGGGAGGTGACATACAGAAAGGACGGGCTCCAGAGGGCGTTCTCTGGTCAACTAGGTTTGGGAAATGCTGTGTTAGGCAAAACAAAGTATGTTCCTTGAATATGGAACTGCTCAGAGCATCTCACATGGTATGCATTTCAAACCCCTGAGTAGGCGTTGAAATAAAAAGCATTTCCCAAACTTATTTGTACAGGGCATCCTACAGGGAATGAATTCATGGAAAACACGGGGAAGAATTTCATGGGAAACACACTGAAAATGTGGCAGAAAATAAAGATGGAAATACATGGAACAGACATTTTGTCAAAACACACAGCAATGTACATAAATAGCAGCATGGGGGAGGCAAGTTCTGCCACCGGCCCAGTATCCCAGGTTCCCTTCATCCTATTCGAGGAGTGCTAAGTTCCTGAACATTACTGATAATGTAGAAGACACTCATATAGGGCCAGAATGCAATTCGTCTAAAACTGGAGATTCACTTTGCTATAAAGCAGAAACTAACACACCACTGTAAAGAAGTTATACTCCAATAAAGATGTTAAAAAATAAATAAATAAAACTAAAACTGGAGAGTCAATTAGGAAGGAAGGAATGCAGGAAGAAAGGGAGGGAGGAGAAAAAAAAAGAAAAAAGAACCACAGACTCTCCTTTCTCTCCTAATGCTTCTGAACAACCAACTTGCTTTCATTTTTTTCTTCAAGAGATTTAGAGTTATGAAAAACTTCACCTCGGGGCATATTATTCTAATCAACCAAACACCAGCCTTCAGAAGATGCACCATATGACTATCCACACAGGTCAGCAGACATAAATGAGGTGGGAAATTCTACCATCTAAGGGCCTTCTGTGAAAAATGTTAACAGTGAATTGGTAATAAAGTCTATCCATTGTCTTATAGAGAGCAATGTCAATACTAGCAATGTTTATTTCAGGGCAAAAATGGATTTGTTAATTAATCTGAACCCACAAATGAACGTATCCTAACCGGCATACTTCCTGGTTTAATGGTTTCTGCAATCACAAATTCAGATGCCATCAGAAGCCATACAGATAACCTTAACGAGTGATGCAGGCAGGGCCTAAGGAAATAGGGAGTTACGGACTAAGGGGGAACTTGAGAGCACATATAAGCCTCAAGACTTTCATGTTCAATTCAATTAAAACACAGCGCTGGCTTTCCTTCCCCCTCTCCTTCCAAAACAAAACATAACAGGTGCAGTCCACATTCAGCCCACAGGCTGCTGGCTTGAAACCTCTGGGAGACCCACTGTCCTTAAGAGGACTTTACGCTCCTCTTCTACAAATGCCTGATGAACATATGAAATTCGCAAATTGCCAAGTTGAGAACAGAGTGTCAACCCAGACGTGTCAAATAAATTTGCTTATGCTGGACGAATTTTTGCAAGGTGTATAGACAAATATAATAGGTTTTCAATACTGCACAACTGAGGTGAATGCCTTACAATCACCTGCTGAGTGACCTCGGGCAAGGTATGTCACCTCTCTGAGCCTCAGTCTCCCCATCTATAAAATAAAGATGACAATACCAGCCCCTCTGGGCAGTAGTGTAGGTTACACAAGAATACATTTATAACACTCTTAGCAGACAGCAGGCATTTGTAAGAAAATTAATAAAGAGAAACTTCAATTAAATAGAGTTGAGTCAATGCCCTGTTGCAATAGCAGAGCCCAATGGAAGGAAGAAATACTCTTCTTTCCAGGCAGGGACTCAGCCAATGAAAAGCCATGGACTCTTTTGTTTACCTTAGCCCTCCCCCAACTTCCTTTCCCCTCTATTAAAGTGGTCTCCTTCCCTTGCTGCAGAGGGAAACTGCGGAAGGCTTGCCAACCTTGCAGACTCCCAAACAGCAATTCTCTGCTGATCCCAAATAAACCCATCTTTGCTGGAGAAGTATCTGGCAATATATTCATTTCAGGTCAACACACCCAATTTAATGATAGTTAATAATTTTTATTACCAAGTATATTTCAGTTACTACTACAAATGATGTTTAGAACAATTCATGGGGGGATAGAGTAAATTTCACAGGCAAACTGTTAGGTAAACGATGCTGATCAGCCCCTTGGAAGAAGCTACTAATCGTGTGACCAATCTCAGTCACTTTCCAGAAGTCATGGAAAGATGCCAGTGCCACCTCAGGGAAATGCCCACGGTCCAGACGAGATTAAAAAATACTAGTGCCATTAGAATTTGAACAACAGCTTGTACACATTTAGCGTTAATTCTGTTTTGTTTTGGTTTTTTTTGCAGTACGCGGGCCTCTCACTGTTGTGGCCTCTCCCACTGCAGAGCACAGGCTCCGGACGCGCAGGCTCAGCGGCCATGGCTCACAGGCCCAGGCACTCCGCAGCATGTGGGATCTTCCCGGACCGGGGCACGAACCCGTGTCCCCTGCATCAGCAGGCGCACTCTCAACCACTGTGCCACCAGGGAAGCCCTCTGTTAAATATTTTTAAACACAAATCACAAGTGCAAATCCAAACACACACAGGATGCTAATACACAGCTCCCTGCCAAACACCTTGCAATGTGCACAGTCATTTGTCCTCCAAAATTCACACCCATTAATGTTACTATTCTCACCTTGTCTTCCAGCAGATGACCTGTAAACTTGCCCTTTTTTAGACAGTGAACACTCTGTGTGTTCTGAACACTCTCCCCTACAAAAAATTTAAATTCCAACTTGTTGGGTTTTTTCTTTTTTTAATCCCTGAAATAACTAGACTGGGAAGAGGAAAAATGATGAAGTAATAACACCCAGGTGCTTCCTACCTAATTAAAAGAAGTCTACAGCTACACTGTTAGTGAATCATCCCTGTGGGTTATCCACGTGTATCCTTCAAGTGGCACGTAGCTCCATCAAGAGCCATATTCCATATGCTTTCCTGAAAACTGCCTTCTCTTAGCTTTGGTAAAATGATGACTACCAGGTAAGTAATGGTATTTTCTGCTTCCTGGCTTTCCTCCCTATAGACATCCCAGTTCATTTGTGTTTCCTTAATTCTAAAAACAATTAAGTAACCTTGAAGCAAGAGGCTCAGAGCTTAGTAAATCAAGCTTTAATTTATTTTAAATCAAAGAGTACTGTCAGTGTAAAAAAAGCTAGATGCAAAATTAAGTATAAAGTTACCATTTATGTCATATATATATATAACTCACACACATACACATATATACACCTTGTCATTACCTCAAGGAAAGCCCACTGGCAGAGGTGAGGGGAACCCAGCTGACCGAGGGAGCAATTACTCTTCATTATATACCCTTATCTTTTGATAAAGGTGAGTATATTAATGGTCACCAAAAATTTACCTTTGACTTTTTTTTTTAATTATTTATTTATTTATTTATTTTTGGCTGCATTGGGTCTTCGTTGCTGCACACAGGCTTTCTTTTTAGTTGCGGCGTGCGGGGGCTACTCTTCGTTGCGGCGCGCAGGCCTCTTGTTGCGGTGGCTTCTCTTGTTGTGGGGCACGGGCTCTAGGCGCACGGGCTCACTAGTTGTGGCTCACAGGCTCTAAAGCGCAGTCTCAGTAGTTGTGGCACACGGGCTCAGTAGTTGTGGCTCACAGGCTCTAAAGCGCAGGCTCAGTAGTTGCGGCGCACGGGTTTAGTTGCTCCACGGCATGTGGGACCTTCCCAGACCAGGGCTTGAACCTGTGTCCCCTGCATTGGCAGGCAGATTCTTAACCACTGTGCCACCAGGGAAGCCTTCCCCTATGCACTCTTTACTTTTGCTTATCTTGATTAAAAATCTGGAGTAGGAAACGTTCACCTGCACAGTATACTCTTTTGAGAATCTGTACAAATATCTAGCTCCACAACATTCTTCAACTGATTTATTTGCAACAAATAAATTGCTTTCAGCCTATTGCTTGGTGGATAGACATGTGAATTGAAAATTAATGTTTGCTTAAAATCAGAATATTTCAAATGGTTTTCTCCTCTTCAAATTGTCCCCCCAATAAACAGATGCCACATAAGGAGAACGCTTATTAAAAGTACTAAAGAGTTACGGGCTTCCCTGGTGGCGCAGTGATTGAGAGTCCGCCTGCCGATGCAGGGGACACGGGTTCGTGCCCCGGTCCGGGAAGATCCCACATGCCACGGAGCGGCTGGGCCCGTGAGCCATGGCCGCTGAGCCTGCGCGTCCGGAGCCTGTGCTCCGCAACGGGAGAGGCCGCAACAGTGAGAGGTCGGCGTACCGCAAAAAAAAATAAATAAATAAAAATAAAAGTACTAAAGAGTTAAATAATATCCCAGAGAGATCTGTTCTTCCGAAGGATAATAATCCTCATTTTCTAAAAAATAAAAATAAATCAACCAACACAAAATGAACACTAGCTGAAAGGGCATAAAATTTGAATCCCATATTATTCTGGCCGACAGCAATAGCAGGTCGACTGCAGATTCAATGAACATGGAATCAGGTAATATGGTAAACATTGATTTGAGAAGACGATCAGTTTTCATGACCCTTGCTCAACAGAATTTCATCAGCGTCTCTTCTGGAGACGAATGAATTAATATCATTGATTTTAGAGATTTTCTTTCCCACCCAGGAGATAAAATGCTGACTTCTCATTCTGAAACTATATATGTAATAACAACATAACTTTCCAGTTCTTTTTTTTTAAATTGAGGTAAAACTGATATATAACATTATATTAGTTTCAGGTGTACAACATAAGAACTCACTATTTTTTTTTACAAATTTTCCATTTTTTAACCCCCAAAACACTTATACAAACAAGAGAAGGAATACAGAGGGGAACTTGGATAGATTCTCATTCATATTCATACTCTCTCTCTCTCTCTCCATCCTCCACACCTCTCTCATACTGCCAAGTTCAAAGAAAAATACAATTTCCCCCATTTGAGGCTTTGCTGACAATGACCACTAAATACTACTGCAATAATTTTCCTCATACATACTCTTAGCCTCCTCCCTAGTATCCAGCTACTCATTTGTATATCAAAACTCTACTTTTTTAGCAAAATATTCTAGATCTTCAATTATATTGCCCCCTTTAAATTTTTCGATTGTATCCAATGGTCATCTGCTTAAAATTCCTGGAAACTAAGGAATGACAGGGATCTTAGTGGTCACCTAGTCCAACTTCTCATCTAATATTTGGGTCCATTCACAACTTCTGCTTGGAATGACCCAGCCTGGGCTTGGAGAGCTCAGATGCCAATGAGCAACCCATTTTTCTAAGTGGCCACATCTCATTACAGGAAGCTTCACAAGTCACCAATTACTGCCATAGTCCTGTTCACATCTCATAGGTCCACAGAAAACAAACTGAAGTTCATTTACAAAAATTAGCCGTCTGCCCATTCAAAGTGTTGGTTTCCACCTCCTTTCTGCATATTATTTTCTTCCAACTAAATACCTCAGTCTCTGCCCTCATTTTCTATAATACCTCTGTGATAGTCATTAAAGACACAGTGATATTCAAGAACAAGTGGTTCTAAAATTACCTTCCTTTTAGTTTTAAGCCATGTGGAACAAAACATATTGGATCTTCCATCAAATTCTGACAGTCACATACAAACACCACATAAATTTCTAATCCTGAAATATCTCTTTTTAAGCTATAATACATGGGTCAGGTGAAAACCTAATCTCTCTTCTCTTAGATTCAATCACCTCAAGGCACTCCATATTTATAAACCTCATTCTCTCCTTGGACTTATATATTTTTTAAACATTACAGTATAATTAAATTTAGTCCATTTTGACCCTTCTCAAAAAGATACTTAACAACAATTATTCAATTCGACATTTCAGAAGAACATGAAAATGAATGTTAAATTGAATTATCCCTTGTGATTATACATGGGTTTTAATTTATATTACAACATTTACATTCGCTAAGTACAAAATGGAATTGGGCTGCAATTTTATACTTATAATCTACTCCACTGCCAAAATAAGTTCAGTTCAAATTATAATTGCACTAAAAATGCAAACATATGATTCTGACTTTTATTACCATTTCAACCCGCTGCAGAAATTATGCAATGTGGTTTTGCCAAGTTGGAAGAACCCTACCACATGATATATGCTCAAGCCAATGTGCAATCAGAAAATTTTGACTTGAAAAGACAATTAAATTTTAAAGTCTGTGTTTGAGCCTTGATGTACAACTTTCTTAAAACCTTTACCACCAGACTGGAATAATCTCCAATCAATGCAGATACCATTAACTCTCTTGCAACACATCCCTGGCCAACCCCCAGGAGTAATCATTATGCCCAATCAGTCCTAGAAGAATCAATTTAAAAGACTAATAAGTGAATGCAACCTACTAATAAAAATTAGAGAAACACAGAAGAAAATCAGAATGGATTTCGAAAAACAGTAAAAAAAAATTTTTTTTTTTAGAAAATACCTTTAAGTTCAGGTTAGATATGAAAGAAGAGAATAACAATAAGAGTGTAGTAAGTGCTTTACCCTGTGCTGGCTATGTATTACACTGTTTCTCTGCATCATCTCATTTAATGCTGAAAACTTCCTAAGATACAAGTACTATTACTAGTGCCCTTCTACAGAAACTGAGCTTCTAAAATATGACACGACACGCACCAGGTCACACAAAGAACAGCAGTGCCTAGACTTAGACTCACAGACTAGCAGCCAAGGAAAGAGCTGAATGGTGGGTTGACTAGTGTCTGCAAGCCCCCCAAATTCATGTCCACCTAGGACCTCAGGTGACCTTATTTAGAAATAGAATCTGTGCAGGTATTATTATTTAAGATGAGGTCAGATTGGATTAGGGTAGGCCCCAAATCCAATATGACTGGTGTCTTTGTAAGAAGAGAGTGGACACGCAGATACACAGAGGAAAGACAGCCATGGGAAGAGGGAGGCAGAAACCAGAATGATATACCTACAAACCAAGGAATGCCAAGGCCTGCCAGCAACCAACAGAGGCTAGGAAGAGACAAGAAACGATTCTTGCCCAGAGCCTTCAGAAGAAGCAAAGCCCTGGAGTCACCTTGATCCCAGACTTCTAGCTTCCAGAACTGTGAGAGAATAGTTTCTGTTGTTTTAAGCCACCCAGTTTGTGATACTTTGTTATGGTAGCCCAAGGAAACCAATACAGCTGGGAAGAGGATGTAATGATTCAAAATAGCATTGCATCCCAAAGAAAGTCTGGGAAAAGGAGAGACAGCAATACGAAACAGTCAGAAGACCACCAGGTCAGTGTCAAATATCAACCACTGGTGTATTAACAGTCCCTTCCAACTGTCATTGGAAGCCCAAGCTTGCAACTATGTACATCTACGATGAGCTCTGATAGCACAGCACATAATGAGAAAACATTAACACTTTTTCTTGATAGCAAGAACATCTGGTTATGTCAAATATAAGAGATTCACAACAGAAGAAATGATCAAAATACAGCCTCCCTAAGGGTTGAGAAGCACCTGGATAAAACTTGATTATTCTATACCAGCCTGCAAGTTTGATTCTAAGATCCCAGGCTCGAATGCCCCAGGCAAAAGATTTCTAATCCTTCCATGTAAGACCTATGCTTGTTCTATCCATTCCATATGTATCCATGAGCCCACTCATGAATGCAACTGTCAAGCCTGCTTTCAATAAACATAAACAATAAACATCATAAACAGCCTACTGGGTACTTGGCATTTTGCTTGTTCTTAGTTTAAGTGAGATGACAATTACCAAGTAAACATAAAAGATACTATGGGGGATATGAGATGAGGTGGCCAGTCATGTGCAGCTGTGCAGGCTGTGTACTGCCCAAGAGCACCTGGCCGAGGAACATTTGTGAGCTAAAGTGCAACCCTGTCCATATGTACAGCCTGACCAGAAGAGCATTATTTTCTCATTACCACAAAGAAGCAATTAAAACTGGTGTCAGCCCTGAAGCTGTAGAGGACAGGGGCAAGATCTTGCAGGCAGCATTAATAAATCTGGATTTTACATTAAGCGTAATGGGAAATATTGGAAGAGTTTTTTACATACTACACTCAACTGTCTAGGGGAGCAGAGGCAGTAATTTAGCCAACATGATTTCGTCACTTGCGTAATACTGAAATAATTCAAGGAAAGGTATAAATAGTTGAAACGAAGACCATCTGTCAAAATGCCATTTTGGCTCTTCACCAACTGATGTGCATTTTAAACCATGATGAAAAATATAGCTTTTTTCATTCTCTTAACTTCAGGAGGATTTAAACGCTTTGTTAATCAGATGCCCTTTCATTTGACTCAGGTAGGATCACAGGCCCTATTCAAAGGTGTCTTCCATTTCCCCATAGCAAGTTGTCACCTTCAAGAGAAGCTACTAAAATGCTGAAATTAAGAAAGTTTGGTCTGCAGAAATGGGATCTGTTCTCCCCAACCAGGAGATTCTAAAGTTGGAAAATTAAACCTGTCACTTTAAGATTTTTGAGTCTCACACTTTCAGAATTTCTAGCCTCAAATCAAGCAAGAATATCATTGGGAAACAAATCTATATAACGTGGCTATTCTAAGAGAAGCCATCATTTCCTGGGCAGAAAGCAGGAGGCCTAGTAACATGAGGTCAGAGAGAGGCCATCCTACTTCC
The DNA here is from genome assembly GCF_059928025.1 of Delphinapterus leucas. Taxonomy (NCBI): domain Eukaryota; kingdom Metazoa; phylum Chordata; class Mammalia; order Artiodactyla; family Monodontidae; genus Delphinapterus; species Delphinapterus leucas. The sequence continues at coordinate 80,909,900 of NC_143138.1, forward strand.
AAAATCATCTACATGTGAGTCAGTGTGCTTAGAGCATGAGACCAGACTTCCCACGGCTCTCATCACACAAGGTGCATCACAAAACCTGCCTCTGGTCAGAAAACGTTTAAGAAATCCCACATCCTACACTGCAAGCTTCAGTTTCCTCATATATTAAATGAGAATAAATAGACATGCTTATTACCTCCTACAGCCATTGTGAGGTTTTACATGTAACGTGCTCAGAACCATGTCTGGCACATAGTAAGTGCTAAATAAAAGTTAACTCTTACTGTTATTTTCATTTTTAAAGCATCATGATGGATTTCCATACACAAAGCCCTCTGAATGGAAGTGCAAAGAGATAAATCCATTGAGCTTTATGTGTTCCAGTTTTTCCCAAACTTGTCTGACCACCAGATCCTTTTCTCTCCCCACTTTCTATCACTAGGGGAGCTCAAGTCCTACACAGCTCACCGTGGGGCACGCAGCTTCCAGTTTTGTGTCTCTGCCGTGTTTACTTCCCACTGCTCATTCAGGAATCCAGAAGGAGATTTTACTTATAAGTCACGAGAGGGCATAAGCAGAAAAAGCAGACCCATATTTAGTCCACCTTTAAATTTCCAGTTCCTCATCTACTGAATCGTCCTTGATATTTCCTTTGGAATTTAATTCCAAAGTAATAAAAGGCCTTAATCCAGGTGGTGTTTTTAATGTGTTATTTATACATAAGAAATTGGCTGAAAGGTCACATGAAATGACAATAAAGGGCACCTTGCCCAGACTTAGTGTAAAAAAGCCCACCTTGACTCACTGAGGACAATTATAAACAACCCAGGGCCAGTGAAAACGGAATTGGAGCTGGGAGGAAAACAATAGGAACTTTTGTTCATAATATTAACACGATATGGCTTATTCTTTTTTCTATTTACCTAGAACACTAAGTAACACTCTTTTAAGAACTAGAACATACTCATTAGACTGATAAAAATGAAGAACCTCCCCACCACCAAAAATTGAAGAACCTCACCCTCTTAAAAAAGTAAGTAAAACATAGGGCTTCCCTGGTGGCGCAGTGGTTGAGAGTCTGCCTGCCAATGCAGGGGACACGGGTTCATGCCCTGGTCCGGGAAGATCCCACAGGCCGCAGAGCGGCTGGGCCTGTGAGCCATGGCCGCTGAGCCTGTGCGTCCGGAGCCTGTGCTACGCAATGGGAGAGGCCACAACAGTGAGACGCCCGCGTACCGCAAAAAAATAATAATAATAATAGCTCGCACTAATATAGCCATAACTATCCTAAATGTGTAACTCATTTAATCCTCACAACTGCCCTTTGATGTGAAGACTTTTGACCCCATTTTTCAGGTGAGCAAACTGAGGAGGCACCAAGCATTAAGAAACTTACCCAAGGGGCTTCCCTGGTGGCACAGTGGTTAAAAATCTGCCTGCCAATGCAGGGGACACGGGTTCGAGCCCTGGTCCGGGAAGATCCCACATGCCATGGAGCAACTAAGCCCGTGTGCCACAACTACTGAGCTTGTGCTCTAGAGCCCACGAGCCACAACTACTGAAGCCCGCGCACCTAGAGCCCGTGCTCCGCAATGAGAGAAGCCACCGCAATGAGGAGCCCGGGCACCGCAACGAAGAGTAGCCCCTGCACGCCGCAACTAAAGAAAGCCTGCGTGCAGTAACAATAGACCCAACATAGCCAAAAATAAATAAATAAAATAAACCCCTTTGCTATATCCTAGTATCTTTACTAAATATCAATATTTACCATGGAATAGAGGCCCCAAATTAATTGTTAAAAAAAAAATAAGAACCTTACCCAAGACCACACGACTAGTAAAAGAGGGATTCAAATCAGGAGACCTTCGGTTCACACTCTTAACGGCTATTCACATCGACCATTATGATGAGATACTTTTAAGTTCTAAAATGTTGTTACTTATCTTACAACCTGGGCTCTTAAAAGGATTTGTATGCACTTCTGATCCTGCAGCATTATTTAGACAAACATTAACAAAACTTCAGACCTTGAAGACTCTGCTTCATAATGTGTCATGCTTGAAAACCGCCTGTTATTTATTTCATATTTCTTTAAATAAACACATTTTTAACATGAATAGTTTTAATTTAAAAGGATATTTTATTTCATTGTTGTGAAAGGAAAATCAGTATCATCTACTCTAAGTAAAAGACAGCCCTAAAGATAAATAGAATATAACTAAAGGAATGTTAATTTCTAGCTAAAAACTGTCATCAGCTGAAACTTTGAAGACTGAAGTTCATCTCTCTCTCTCCCCCCACCGCTTTTTCTTTTGTGAAGAGGTACATCAGCAACTGCTACAAGACATTAAAGACTCATTGGCACCAAAATGACACTTTCTCCTCAACTGAATCACACCCACTGACAGTGAACTTCAAGGGGGAGGGACCCTCTCACTTGAAGATATGGTGTCATTCAATGCCAATCCCTTCACGTTTCATGGGTGATTCCACATTTTGGAAAACACTGCTTCAAGGAGCATTAAGACCTAGAGATGTCACAAATGCAGATTTATCTGCCAATAAATCAAGTTACCCCTGTAGATATTTTACATAATAAGAAACCACAGAGATAAATGTAAAGTTGTGCCTCTAGGTTCAATCACTCATTGGTAAAATGATCTTATGAGGGAAACCTGGCTTGGCTGGAGGGCATTCCCAAGGCAAAGGACCTGTGGTTTGACTGACCACAGTATCAACAACAGCCAAGAATGGGACGTGGAGAGAGAAGGGCCTCTTAGGCTGCATTCCTAACCTGTCAGGGACCAAATCAAGGGAAGGAGGGGAGCCCAGACTGCACCAAGAACCTGGCTGACCACACCTGGTGCTCAGGGCACACAACTACTTAACACAGCAGGTCCTTTTCAGAAAAGGCAATCAAAGATGGTGAAAGAAAGGTCTGAAAATTAAGCCACATGAGGAATATTATCGCCCTATTTAAAATAGCAACCCAAGTCCCTCCAGTATACATAATCCCCCTTACTCTGTTCTATTTTGTTTCACAGCATTTTCACCTCCTAACATGCAACGTTCCTTGCTTTTACATGAGTCTGTTGTCTATCTCCCTCCCTGAGGACGAGGATATTTACTGTTTTGTTCACGGATGCACGAGGAGTGCATAGAACAATGCCTGACGCATACAGATGCTCAGTAAACTAAATTAATGAATGAACTATTTGATTAAAACTGTGGATGCTTCCACCAGAAAGGCGAAAGCTTAGATAAAATGCAATCAGCTTTTAATTTTAAATATGTTTTAATTTTACATTTTATAGTGATTTTAAGTGCAGATTCTGGAATCTGAAAGACAGGTTTGAATCTGACATCTGCCACTTATAAGCAACTACACTCTAAATATTTGGATAACCTCAAGTTTCACAGAGATAACTATAAAGAGACTGAGAACCCAAGCATTCGGGAATAGAGACTGTACTAAAACGGGGAGACTAATAGCAGTTATTTCCCAGTTATCACGGTGCTCAAATAAGATAATGTGTATAAAGAGCTTTTAAAACTCTTGCTCCCAATGAACCATTAGCCATCCTCATTTATGGTTATTACATTACCAGTCATGATAATTTACTATGTGTGGAGTTCAGTGGTGGCAGGAGCCACCTGTATTAACACCAAAAAGCCAGCTGCATGCAACTCTTACCAACTCTGTGTTCAGTGTCTTTACATTAGTCACTTAACATTGGCCAAGGTAGGAATATTTACATAATGGAAACTGGCCAGCACTACAAATCAGTGCTCCCTGCCCAGAGCACGTTGATAACCATTAACCAGCACAACAGTGATTACACCTGAGAACAGAATTCGGGGCAAGAGCAACAGAAGGACAAACTTACAAATGAGAGAGTTCTCCAGACTGGCCCCAGGAGCATGTTTAAACAGAAACTGGACATCATTTGTCAGGATTACATGAGATGCAGTCAGTGCATTGTTTTCACACCGACTCAGTGAGCCCAGGAATCTCCACTGTCCACATGTCTGCATCTCCCAACACTGCCACAGGCGCATGCGCGCAGCGTATTGTAGCAGAATTCAATTGTTTCCTTCTCCCTCAAGATTCTAAAATTCTGTAATACCTGTCAAATTACATTAGGTCTAACTTCCTTGGTTCTGATCTCTAGGGAACCAATGCCTTCTTTTAAATATAAAAGGTGCAGTTTCACCTTTTAAAACCTACCTTTCAAATACGAAAATAACAATGGGAGTTGTTACATAAGGAAAACTACACCTTGCAGTGTTCTCATTCCAGCCTCCCGGCAAAACAATGAAATCACTTCTATTCTTCAACAGGACCTTGACAATGATGCAATTAGCAGGAGTTTTCAGAGATGCAAGGATAACGAGTGGGCGGGGCATTCAATGAAAAAAGCCTGTGACAATGAACATGTTTGCAGAGCATCTGTCCCAATAACCTACCTATACTATATTTCTTTCATCCTTTCTCCTCATCCTGACTCAAAATTCATTTCATACAGTATCCTCTCCCCAACTGACAAAAACCCCACCATCACACCAGAATGGAATCAAAAGATTTATAGCCAGAATTCAATGCAATCCGCATAAGATACTGGACAATTTTACCTCTTTAACTGAGACCCTTTCATGCTGCAAAAGCTATAAAAGTGAGAAATGAAAACAAATCCTCACAAACAAGGTACCGTAAACCACAAACCAGGGGTCCTCAGAGCAAACCAACACAGGGGAATAATTCAGCATGAGAAGCTGAGGGGCACTAAAGGGCTGTAACATGGAAAGTGTGGTCAGTCAGAAATCCGGGGTTCTAGTTCATTCTTTGACGTACTAATAGTTACGTGGCCTTGGGCAAGCAATTAAATGAAGTTATAGTTTTCTTCATCAGCAAAAAAACAATACTCCCCTGTGGACCTCACACCTTTCCTAGAGTGTAAATCACGTAAAAGTACTTCAATGTAAGTTCTTTAAAAGCAAACTCTGAATAACAAAAATGCGTACTGTATCTAAAGTAAGCATCAGGTTCTTCCAATTATGTTCTGGCCTTTAACTAGCTTCTCCAAATATTTATCGAAAAGACCACTTGCATTCTTGTATTTGCTCAACTTCTCTTCAAGTTATATTACAGGGTAAAAAAAAAACAGGTTATGCATTATTCCCCAGGGCACAAAAAACACTACCATTAAGAGTGGATTTGAGGGACTTCCCTGGTGGCACAGTGGTTAAGAATCTGCCTACCAATGCAGGGGACACGGGTTCCAGCCCTGGTGCGGGAAGATCCCACATGCCGCGGAGCAACTAAGCCCGTGTGCCCCAACTACTGAAGGCCACGAGCCTAGAGCCCGGGCTCCGCAACAAGAGAAGCCACCGCAGTGAAAAGCCCACACACTGCAACGAAGAGTAGTCCCCGCTCTCCGCAAGTAGAAGTAGCCCCCGTGCAGCAACGAAGACCCAACGCAGCCAAAAATGAAAATATTTTCTTTTAAAAAAAGTGGATTTGAACCCCAATTTTGTGTATGCCACAGCGAAAATCCCCACCTATGTCTTCTTACAGTTGACTTTTCATGGCCAGGCGCCACGATAACCACTTGCCTGAGTTGTCTCACCACAGAAGGTCCCGATAAGGAACACGGTGCTGCCGAAAACTAACCGGGAGAATTTGGGAGGGGCCAAAAGAGAGAGGAGACGGTAATCTTCTAGAGTCGTCCTTTCTGGAATCCATCTTGGCTGAGAGATGCGCGCGCCACCCGGAAGGACCCTGAGTCAGACTACGGGCCAAGCAAGATGATTGGCCAGGGACAAACCGGAAACCAACTCCATTACCATAAAACCTGAGACTGAGCCAAACGGCAGAGCAGTTCTCCTGGGTTCCCTTACCCTCCTGCTGTCCGCCCAGGCGCCCCTTGCCAATAAAGTCTTTCGTTTCATCAGTATGTGTGTCTCCTTGGACAATTCATTTCTGAGCGTTAGACAAGAGCCCACTCTCGGGCCCTGGAAGGCGTCCCCCTTCCTGCAACAGTACTATAACTAGAGTACGTGCATATGTACCCTCACAAAAAAGCCTTATGACACTAATTAAACTGTGTCTAAAAATATCCTCTCCCCATTGGAATACCATCACATATAAAAGTACTTCATTGAAACTGGGAGATGCCAAATATTCCAGAAAATAAACCAGAGATAAATGAAGAGATTGAGAATGCAAGCATTTTGGAATACAAAGAAACCTCATTAAATTATCTACACTTGTGTGGACACAAATGCTTAGAAACAATTCAAAAGATCTCAGTGAACTCTTTTTTTCAGCGAGGAATGCCTCAAACTTGCACTTTTTTTTTTTTTTTTTTCCGGTACGCAGGCCTCTTTCGTTGCGGAGCACAGGCTCCGGACGCGCAGGCTCAGCGGCCATGGCTCACGGGCCCAGCCGCTCCGCGGCATGTGAAATCCTCCCAGACCGGGGCATGAACCCGCGTCCCCTGCATCAGCAGGCGAACTCTCAACCACTGCGCAACCAGGGAAGCCCAAAACTTGCACTTTTTAATCTGACTGGTACGTCATTTTCTTGTTCATTTTCTCTTCCGATCTGTTTAAACCAATGCAAAGAAAGCTTTGTTGGAGACCGGTGCTCTACTCAAATTACTTCATTATATTGTTCAAGGAGGAAATATTTCAGACATCCTGACTCGAAGTTGTATGTGGCAAATAAGAACATCAAAACTGCCACGTGTATTTTGCCCAAATTCCCAGACAATGCTTGAGTTTACACTGACCAGAGAAGGATATTTGTTCTCACTCCCTTCACTCGTTACACGTGATGATTTGGAAAAGCCAAGAATGCTGACTCTCCACATAGTTGTCATAAAAGTACATTATCGATATAGTCTTAGATTTTGACTTTTAGCATGGGTGATTAGCTATTATCTCACTAAAGCTCTTGGCAGTAACATTTATAACCCAGGATCTAAGGGGGAATAAGGGAGAGAAGGGAAATTACATTTAGGGTTTTATCATCGATTGCCGTTTTGTAGAACAACAGGCTGAGATTTTGCTGCTTCATAAAGCTGAGATAATACATCACGTTTTCTAAAACTGGTTCTCCCCTACATGAGCAAATACCTTTGATGTATCCGTCTGTCCCACAGGCTCCTTTAGAACTTAATCTCCCCACACACACACACACAGCACCCCGACCCCCTGACGCCCACCCCGGCCCCACATACCTATAAAATCAACAGGAAAATGCTCCAGGCAGCCGCAAAGTCCCACCTCCCACCTCCAGCTCCTCCCCAGGGCGATGGCTCATTGGCTCAGGAATGGACATCTGACAGAGACTCTACCAATCAAATTCTCTCTTGGGAAACGAGAACAGAGTCTCTGTGTGACTAAAACTGTCACATTATAAATTAGGGAGCTGTAGGACTTCCAAATTCCACCTTGTAAATGGGAAATCAGAGAAAGACCATCTAGAGAAAAAGATATTCAGAGCAAAGAAGAGATGAAATAAGAGTCCTTATAATTTTCTACTCCAGTTCCAGAGCCTTTATGAGACCCTCCGCCATCCTTAAGCTGGGATTCCATGAGACATTCCTCTTTCTATATAATAAATTTCCTTCCTGCTTATACTGTTACTTGAAACCAAAGCTGATTCATAAGTTTAAATAAAGCACTATGCTATGCTACCCTATACCAGACTTCATTTAGTTAACATTTCTATCTTTTCAAAGTTTCAATCTTACGAGGTATGAATGATATGGAACATGACACGATCCCACCTCTGCTTCTAAGGAGCATCTAACCCAATCTTCCACTGAAAATTGGGCATCCAGAAAAGGTTATAGTTATGCTTCTCCCAATAACTGGATATATTGTGTAAATATGTATGGCTGGGAGGATCTTTTCCAGGGCTAAACTCAGTCAATCCTGTTGCAGACAAAGGCCATGTTCATTTCTTGGAGTCCAGAGAGAATGCAAAATGGCCGATATATTAGTTGTCTATTTCTGCATGACACATTACTCCAAAGTGTAACAGCCTAAAACAATAATAAACATTTATTATCTCAATGTTTATTATTTCTGCAGGTCAGGATTTGGAAGCACTTTAGCTAGGTGGTTCTGACTCAGTCTGTCATGTGGTTGCAGTCAAGATGTTAGCCAAGGCTAGAATCATCTGAAGGAGATGAAGGCTTGATGAAAGCTGGAGGATCTGCTTCTAAGATGTTTACTCATATGGCAGTTGGCAAGAGACCTGGGTTCCTCACCATGTGGACAATTCCTGAAGGCTGCTTACATATCCTAATGTGGCAGCTGGCCTACTTACCCCAGACCAAGTGATAAAAAAAAAGGCATAGCAGAAGCCACAAGGTCTTTTATGACCTAGTCTTAGGGGTGACACACTGCCATTCCACCATACTGTATTGGTTCAACTGTTGGTCCTATCTGTTGTGGGAAGAGACTATACATGGGCATGGATACAAGGAGGTGAGAATTGCTAAGGTGGGGGGAGGGTGTCTTGGAGGCTGTCTGCCACAACTGGCTAGATTAGAATATATATTCATTGAAACTCTTAAGTTAACACTAAATCTAATGCTTGGAGTAAAAGAAAAGAGAAGGAAGATGTCTTGGCTAAGCCAGGGTTTATTAATTATTTATGATAGTATGCACCGTGAAGACAATAAATGGGGTATGAAACACAGTCCTGTTCCTTCAAAGAGTTGACTCCAGGTGAGAAGCTGAGACTTGCACATGGCATAATTAGAGAGCAATTAGAGAGACAAACTGATTCGAAGTGGTATACAGGTTCAAAAAAGGAAGAATAGGGTGGCTGAGCTAGGGGAAAGCCTTTCTCCACTCTTTACAAACAAAAGCTTAGCTTAAGTTCACATTTTTAACCACCTATTTTATGCACTACAGGTAGGACTTCTTCCAAACATTCGAGTTTAGCAAGTGATTTAACAGCTCTAATGACTTAGTTAAGTCTAAGAAAAAGGCTTCCGCCCTAATTATATAACTAAGTCCCGCTTCTGTTGGGCTATTTCCTTGATGCTAGATTGGTGGACTGAGCAGGAAAAAAAAATTAAGGGGTGGGGGGGGGAAGGGCAGTATTCCAAGGGGAACCTCAAAATCATCTTGTGAGAAAACACCAATATGGAATCTGCACCAACTTGATTGTGTGATTCCACAAACATTTATTTAACAGCAGCTATTGGAAGCCAGTCACTGTGCTGGGTACTAGACACCCAGTAAGAACAAGACAGACACCAGTCCTGCCCTCTGACAGTTTACAGTCTATCAGAAAAGGCCAAAAAAAAAAAAATTAATTCTGATAAGGGAATGATGAGTGTTGCTATGATAAGAAAAAACCAAAGGAACTATTAGATCAGAGAAGAGGGATTATATTTTCCGAAATCTAAGACACTGTCAAGGAAGGGCACTCTGATTAAATGATAATGAAGTTAAAGTATGTTTTTGAGTTAACTGGGAAAAAAAAAAAGGCAATAAAGGAATACACGTTTTCAGGCCAAAATCTGGAAAACAAGGTGAGTTTGAGCAACTGAAAGAAGTGAGAGACTAGGATGTACAGTGAAAGTGGGCAAGTGGAAAGGAGAGAAGAGGGCTTCCCTGGTGACGCAGTGGTTAAGAATCCACCTGCCAATGCAGGGGACATGGGTTCGAGCCCTGGTCCGGGAAGATCCCACATGCCACGGAGCAACTAAGCCCATGTGCCACAACTACTGAGCCTGCACTCTAGAGCCCGCGAGCCACAACTAGTGAAGCCCACGGGCCTAGAGCCCATGCTCTGCAACAAAAGAAGCCACCACAGTGAGAAGCCCGCACACCGCAACAAAGAGTAGCCCTTGCTCGAGGCAACTAGAGAAAGCCCACACGCAGCAATGAAGACCCAATGAGGCCAAAAATAAATAAATTTATTTAAAAAAAAAAAGAGAGAGAGAGGAATGGTTTGGCAGGGTAAATTCTCTGCAGCAAATCCCAGCAACAGGTGGAGTCTCTTTCCTCACCCTTTAAATTCTGGCCAGCCTGGGACATGCTTTGACCAATAAATGTGGTAAAAGTAACACTGTGTGATCTCTATAGCTGGGGCCTCAAGGGACCTTGCCACATCTACCTTCACTCTTTTGGAATGCTGCTCCGAAACCACCAGGGAAGGAAGCCACTGGCCTAATGGAGACAAAGGGACCACATGGGAGAGAACCAAGGTGCCGCAGTGGACCACTGGAACCAAAGACCAAACACATGATGGAGACCATCTTGGACCTTCTAGAGCTCAGTCACCCTTCCAGTTGAGCACATCAGATGAGTGAACCCAGGTGTAACTAGCCCAAGTACTCTCTGGCCAACTCAAAATATCACGAGAAATAATAAATTATTGTTTTGGTTTGTTGTGTTTTTAAGCCACTAAGCTTTGGGGATTTTGCTAGCAAACAGAAAGAAGCCAGATAGCATAGGACCAGGTAAAAGGCTTTGACCATGATCCTGACATCAATGGCAAGCCACAGAAGGGTTTTAAGAGTGGAGCAACATAATCCATCAGTACCACAGACACATTGCCTAGGCCAACAAGATTTCCAAGGGCCTAAAAATGTTGTAAAGGTGGTAGCAGAAAGGGGATGGATTATGAAATACCAAAAAGAAAAAAAAAGGTAGGATCAGAACTCATCCGTGTTTCATTAGATGTCTGCGATCCATATCAGGTTGACTGCGAATCAATTCTTATGTAGTTACATATATTATTTTTCATCTGGGAGGTGGGGTACCTTTTAACTTGTTGGATTAGCCACAGATGGGAGGCTCTCCAAAATGTCCCATTCCTTGACTATCTTCAAAGGGCAAATATGGGAAGAGAGAGAAGGTTTCGGAAGTGAGAGTAGCAAGCAAAGAGACAAAAAGGCTTACCACACCAAAGTGCCAACCCATCAATACAGCGAAGAAGAAATTATATTTACCTTGCAAGCCAAAAATAAAATAAAGGAAATTCAGAAAAATTTGAGTACAACTGCTCAAATTAGAAAAAAAATTCTCCACCTAATTTTCTCTATAGACGGTATCTTTCATCCCGATCGGGAGCCAGTTTATACAGATAACAAAAAGCAAACCGACACCCGTGTGCTTATACCAGAGAGACAGTCTCACGAGGAAAGTAAACTAGCAAAAGAGAGGAAGGCCTATTTTCTGGAATCTAAATTCCAATAGCAAGTTACGACTGTTGGAGATTACAAAGAGCTGTCAAAAGAACGGCAGCCAATTACCTTGAAAATGCTTTCCACCAGTTTGCAGACCTTGGCCTGCCCCTCCTTGTCGCATCTCCCTTGCCCTTTCCCTCATATTTCCCAGGCTCGCCAGCTTTGTCTGTTTTGAATGGCAGTGCATAGTGTTCAGCTAAGGAAATCCCCTCCTTCCCCAGCTGGCTCACCAGGAAATTGTTTGGAAGTCAGCTTTTTCCTGGAGGTGGCCTGACTGCCCACAGGGAGACAGGGAGGGTGTCTCAAGCTGAAAGCGCTCCCCTGGCCGGCCAATTTGTGGATGATGGACTGACCGCCGGGCCCCGGGCAGACTCTGCAGTGTGAGTTACCTGTCTAGATGTGTGTTTGCTGTATGGACTGCTTCAGATAAGCACCACCCAGGACTCACTACCCCTCACCTGCTAAATAGAATTTTTAATTCATACTTTTTATTTTATTATTATTATTTGTTTACTTCCAACTTAACTTCTGACAAACAGGAGAGCTATTGCAAAGGGTGAGGTTTCATTCAAAGAAGGGCAAAGAGACAGAGAATGAAATTACATCAAAATTAAATAAGAACTTTCCCTAGAGGACATTCTTCTATTTGATGATTACTTTAGTCCAAAAGAGTTAGAAAGAGGTGAAGTCAGGATCTCAGTCAATTTAATGAAAAACAAAATGTGACAATTCTTTTACTCTGTATTTATTTATGTATTTAGGGTTGTTTTTTTAAGAACAGTTGCCAGAATCAAAAGAATATGAACAAAATAACAATCTTCTAAGGATGAACTATTTAACCACACACCCTGACCTTAAGAGGTATATTCCATATTAAATGTCAACATGATCTTCCTTGCTCTCAAGTTCAAATACATACAAGGAAGACAATCTTCAAGCTGACAATTTTTTTCAATTCTCCAGGTTACAAATAAAAATAGAGTTGCCATGAGAAATAAAGAACTTGATCCATGGAAAGGAACAATTCCTTTCAACTCAGCTTAATTAACTAGTGTTACTCGGGGGAAATTCTGCAACATACTTCTTTAACGACCTTTAACAAAGTCTCTGCTCTCACTTACCAGCTCAAGGTGATTCAAGTACTACATAGAGGCTGGGACAGGATGGCCAACCTCCGAATGTCTCCGGCCTGTCAGTCTTAAGATGACATTGTTCAAAATGAAAAACCTCCCCATTAGCCACATTCACGGAGACTTGATACTCTTCCCCTTTCAGAATCTAGACAAAACAATTTAAAGCCCTGAATGGAATAAATTAAAACAAAGTGTCAAACATGCACCCCTTGGAATGCACACTGCTTGTAATGAACGGCAGTGGGACACCCTAATTATCCAAGGCCTTGAGATGTCCTTGTTCTTCGGTGTAACACTGACATAAGATATATTTATAGTTTTCCTGAGACTCATTAAACATTTCCTGAAATGAGACCATTTTACTGAAATTTTCTTCCCGGAGGCTGGCAGAGCATAGCCTTTGTAGCAGAGGGCGGGGCATATTTTTTCTTTTACAGAGGATGCAGGCATTGGAGGTAAACAGCAAAGGCTGTTGCATCCTGTCCTGTTTAACTCATTAATTTAGGAGAACCTAAGCTGACAGATAACTAGCATTAGTAATTCCTTTGTGACTGACTTTGCAGCTAAAGAGAAAAACATAAACCCGTCTATTTATATTTGAAATTAACGTAGATCAGGCAGAGAATGGGACACTCAGATCATCAATGAAATACACTCTTTTCAACTTATTGTGGCTCCACAATTGAACCTGAAGTCTTTCTGTTTATTTCCTCCCTTTTTTTAAGCTGTCTTTTTCAAGCCCTGCAGGTTTCCACATTTCCACTACTATAGGCAGGAAGAGCAGTATAATAGCAAAATGTGTAATCTTTATTATTAAAAAACATACAAACTACATTTTACCACCAAGATCACTATCACACAGTTTTTCATGTTTACACACTGTGTGGGGGGAAAAAAATTAATAACCACACAGATCACCAATGCTAATTCTAAACAAAAGAACAGCTAAATGTAGATAATTACAGTTGATCTGGAATTACTCCCAGACAGACCTGAATAATTTAAGAGTATTCCAAAGAAACATTGTCAAGTGGTCTTAAATATGGCTCATTTTCTAACTTCAGAGAAAATATTTCAATGGTGGATAGGAAATGATGAGCCTGTCTAAATTATTAAGTAGGAGTGACCAGGGCCATATAAAATACCAACTCCTACTTCTCCATCACTCACACCAGCCTCTCTGATCTTCCCTGGGATGTATCATCTGCATCTAAGACCCTACAAGAGGGCTTCCCTGGTGGCGCAGTGGTTGGGAGTCCGCCTGCCGATGCAGGGGACACGGGTTCGTGCCCCGGTCCGGGAGGATCCCACATGCCACAGAGCGGCTGGGCCTGTGGGCCACGGCCACTGAGCCTGGGCGTCCGGAGCCTGTGCTCCGCAAAGGGAGACGCCACAACAGTGAGAGGCCCGCGTACCGCAAAAAAAAAAAAAAAAAAAAAAACACCCTACAAGAAAGGAAAGGGTGATTGATTTGGGGAGTAAAAAGACTTAAGCAGTCACAGTATCAAGTAGTTTGGGGCTAATGAGGATTTGGAAGCAAAACTGACATTCCTCATATTCTTTGAACATTAGTGAGCACACTGTGGCCACTTGATAAATGGCCGTTCAAACTATTACTAAGTTTCTGGATCATTTTATAGTCTCCCGAGATAAAGGAAGAATAAAATGAGAAGGAAGAATTTTAAGTGGAAAAAAAAAAAAGAGGAACCTTGAAATATCAGTGTAGTACAAGCTGTAATTTGCCTGTTGACAATCCTACCCCTTTGTCCCTTAGTAACAGAACCTCCACATCAATGGTAGTCAAGTACCAGAAGCTGGGCTAGAAGACCATTCAGGGAGGGAAGGTTTCAAAGCACCAGTCACACTTAGGACAGAGTTATCCACACCTCACTTCTCTTTATCCCAAGCAAAGCAGAGCTCACAAGGAAAGCAACACTTAGGAATGTCCACTCAAAGACCTAACTATTTGTGCCATGTTTCAACAAAGAATTAGGGAGTCCATTTATTTTACTACTGAGATTCTTTTGCATCTTTAAAATGGGTAACATTTTGAATTTTATTCGATATTATGAGTAAGCCAAATAATATATGCAAAGCACTTATCACACTGCCCAACACAGGGACAACCTGAAATTTTTAACCATGATTTAGTTTGTTCGTAGCATGTGTTTCAGAGGAAGAGCTCCACCACCTCACAATTCCAAACCCCAAACAGCCCCCTCTTATTCCAAAGTTCAACGATTAGAGAAACTCTAAGTACCACAATTTTCCTGGCAACTGACACCATTTCTCACCTCTTCTCGCCACTGCAGTATTCCGGCCCCCCCCAAAAAAAATTGAAACTGGATATGAAACTGTAGCCAAGAAAAATATTTTAATATAATCTAGGTGCAAAGGAGTTGAATTCTGTTGTCCCTAGTTAAAACCAAGAGGGTTTGCTAATACAGAACTGTATCTAATTGCTGCAAAGCAGGTTTTCTCAACTTTAACACTTTTTGCTTCTGTGGCTAGAAAATTCTTTGCTCTGAGGAACTGTACAGTGCATTGCAGGATGTTTAAGCAGCATCCCTGGCCTCTGGCCTCTAGGTGCCAATGGCACTCTCCCAGTTGTGATAATCAAAAAAGTGTCCAGATATTGCCAAATGTCTCCTGGGAGACGCCATCAACCTTCTGGAGAACCACTGGCTAGTGTAACATCACTGAAACGAGAACCACAACTCTAGTATAAAGTCAGAAGCTCATGGGTTTAGCTTCTCTCATAAGTGAATCAAATAAACTCTTCAGAAATTAAAAAGTGTTTTCCAACGGGTTGGGGCAGTCGAGGAAAAAAATATTGACTTTCTTAGAGAATGCCACTTTCCTTTGTAGAGGAGGGGGGAAAAAATCCTTTTCTTCTCTCCTGCTCAGTTCTAGGCTGGGGCTCTGTATCAAAAGACACATTAACAGGAGAAAGGGTACAGATTTTTTTAATATAAGTTTTATACAACACAGGAGCCTTCCTAAGGAAATGAAGACCCAACAAAGTACTAAAACCTGAGCATTTTTTATATTAGGTTTGATGAAGAGCACATGGAAAAAGGTGACAGGACAGAAGGATATGAGCAAAGGGTACAGTGAACTAGGGAAACCTAGCAAGACTTGTTAATTCAGATTCCTCTTGGTGTCTTAGGAAATAAGGATGCTTCTTTCCTCCAGGGCATATAAGGGTCATAAGCCTGCTTCAGGGGAAGGTCAGAGAGTCCTTCCTGCAAATGCCACTTCTCATACTCCTTGAGCTTAAAATAGTCAACATGCCAACAGCAAACTCCTGCAGTAAAGCACAGGGAACTATATTCAACATCCTATGATCAACGATAATGGAAAAGAATATGAAAAAGATTATATATATGTATAACTGACTCACTTTGCTGTACAGCAGAAATCAACATAACATTGTAAATCAAGTATACTCCAAAAAAAAAAAAATTCAACATACCAAGGTGCCACAGTTTGGGGTGGTGTATCCTCAACCCTGTCCCCTTCCTCAGCTGTAGCCAACTCAGCATGTCGCTATATACACAGTTCAGTTTGTGAGAAGTGTTAGTTTTATGAGTGTTTTATACTATCCGCAGGAAAGACAGATGCAAAACCAACAAAAGGAGTAGTCCTGACACTAGTGAAATACTCCCTTATAAAACAAAAATATTCCTTACTGGGGGTGGCTGGCAAGCAATATCTGAAGAAGTTTTATCCATGTTTTGGGGAACTGTCACATTTTAAGAGCCCTCAAACAGACAGTTGATCATTCTAGGGTCTGAGCATAAATTGCTTCCTCCCCCAATTCCATTACTATGGGGCCAGAAAGAACATCTGGCATGATCCCAACTCTAATATAATATGGTTGGCTTCTCTTTTTGGTTTTAATTACCATTATTAAATATGAGGTCAAAGTAACACATACTAGAGTAATTATTACTGCCGCTTTCTGATTTTACAGTTAATTGTATCAGACAGAATGCTAGGGAGTTCCTCACTTTTCTCATCCATAAAATGGGGATAATAATAGCACAGGGTTGTTATGAGGATCAAATTAGTCAATATTTGTAAAAGGTTCACAATAGCGTTGGCACATAGTGAATACTACCTAAGTGCTTTTTAAATAAATAAAGTTAACATGGCCCTGTTATTTGAAGATGAAATTTTAATGTTTATACTGGCACTCTTCATGTCAAATTGGCTGTATTTTTATGTTGTTTTGTTTTTCTTTTGGTGGGAGGAGGTGCAGAAACACTGTTTTGAAATGTTGCTTTCTGTCTCTGAACTTTCAGGACACACTCGCATCCTGAAAAAAAAAATTTTTTTTTTTTTTCAGAAAACAATACCCCACTATATGTGATGCACTAATTGTGTGTGTGTGTGTGTGTATGTTTATGTATATGTACATGTAAATTCTGGTCGAAACCCACTACATAGATTACCCTACCGTCATTCATGAATCTTGTCCTACCATTTGAAAAACACCGCTTCAGACAAGTATTCCCCAGACTGTAAGATCAGCAGGTATTAAAGAAGGGGTTCTGTGCTCAAATAAATTTCGGAAACTGTTTATTTCATATACCCCACACACAGTACAAGTCGAGAAATTCCGCAATGAAGAAATGGATTAATTCTGTAGAACTCAAAGGCCTCAAATTTATTTATGGACTGGGAACATTTTTTTCTTCCATGGTAACAGAATAGCATCACAAAGCTTGAGGAATCATAGCTAATTCTTATATTTCTCAAACGGAAGGAAAAAAAAAAAAGAGTCTCAGAGAGAAGCATTCTTTGTGACTCAGCCTACAAGTCCCTTAAACCTGTGCCTAACTCAAGGGAGGTGCTTAGGAATTCTTACTCAATTCCATTAAGCATTTTGCAGTTTCTTAATATCATTTAGTGCAAAGTGATCCCGAATTGTATTTCCCTCAGAAAGGAATGTACTAGTTGAGTACATCCCCCAGCCACCAATGGGGACAACTCAATCCTTTTTGTCTTCGCAAGGCACTCAGTAAGCTGTTGGTTATGTCATTTGCCCACAAGTAGTCAGGCCTGGCTGTTTCGTAGTCATCCATTTCCCAAAAATGGTATTGTGACCACACACACACACACACACACACACACACACACACACGCACACACACACACAGCAGTACACTGCCTCCCTGGCCCCCTCCAGCTTGCTTTGACTCCAGAAGAAGCAGGACCAGGTACAAGGGAACAAAAAACAGAAAATATACAATCCATATGGAACAAAACACATAAAAATCTTAAATACGCAAATCTTTTTTTCACCTACAGAGAAAGTATGGGAAAACGTGGATAGCTGGAGAATTTTATCCAGCTAATGAGTTGATATGGCACGCTTCTGAAATTAAATCAAAAATGACAAAACCATGAAAGCCAAGGAGTACCCAAAATTCCACGGCTGAAGTGTTTCATCTCAGGTATTCTGTATGAATTAATTTCAATTTACAGCTAAATGTCAAAGAAAATTGGTTCGTTTTCTATATTGAATTATGTTTGGTGCCCTAAGGCCTTCAGGACCTGCGGAGCTTGTAAATAATAACATTTTCTCCTGATCATTATGTAAAATAATTCCCCAGCTTGTGCTTCCTACAGTCCCTGAAACAGAATCCCAAAGTTACAGAAGAATTCGATCTATAAACCACAGTAAACAGTTCCTGAAATTAGACCAACAAAATGTTAAGAGATCTGGCCTCTGTCCTTTTATATTTATGGTTGTGTAGATACTAGGGCTGGGATTAGAATTTGTAAAACCACCAAACAGAACTGCAAGATAGAACTATTCCCCACAGAGAATTAAGAACCGAGAAAAATCATACGATTAACCTAAGACGGGGGGATGGGAAGAATAAACAACAGCATTTCCCTAAATTCTGGCTTAAGATAAATTGTAAGGATTTAAAAATCCTGTATTTATATCTTAAAATCATCAAATGAGCACACTGAGACAAGCTATCATGAAATGATTATGATCAAATAACACTAATTATAACTTGCACATCTCTGATTAATTACTGAAGCTTTTAAGTGAAATCTTTAATCAGCAGTACCTTTTTAAAAATACTTTGCCCTGTGTGCTCTGACAGCGTTGAACTTTAAGCCCAAGGAAAGGAGACCAGTTCAATATATACCGCCTCTTTTTGGTGACCCTTTTGTATTCAAAGAAAGGGCTAATGGCAAAAGACCACTCAGCTCTGGAATATTCTGAGATGAGACCCACCTCCACCCTCCCTCAGGGTGATCCTCTTGTTTTTATAAAACCCTGAGTTTTGGGCTTCCCTGGTGGCACAGTGGTTAAGAATCCGCCTGCCAATGCAGGGGACACGGGTTCCAGCTCTGGTCCGGGAAGATCCCATGTGCCGCGGAGCAACTAAGCCCATGAGCCACAACTACTGAGCTCACGTGCTGCAACTACTGAAGCCCACGCGCCTGGAGCCAGTGCTCTGCAACAGGAGAAGCCACCGCAATGAGAAGCCCGCGCACTGCAACGAACGGTAGCCCCCTGCTCACCGCAACTAGAGAAAGCCCACACGCAGCAACGAAGACCCAATGCAGACAAAAATAAATAAATAAATAAATAAAATTTATTAAAGACAAACCCAAGTTTTCTCTCTCTACCTTGAGACTTTCCTCATTAATGAACGTTTTCCCTACTGTAACAGCCTGAATAAAATGCCCAGTACATTTGCCCTTTTATTATAATAAAATCCAAACTGCTCAAGTACAGCTATGGTAAACTTTGAAATGGGATTAAAAGTCACCTGGCCAGCCTCACAAATTACAGTTTGTGGTAGACCCAAGAGCCTGAAAATTCTTGGAAAAGTTCAGTCGAGCTAACTCAAAACCCATGTTTGAATTTTGGAAATCTTTCCTTTAAAAGATAAGAACAAGACTCACACTGGCTCGGCTTATTCAATAGATTTGTAACACAAATCACTATATGTCACAAACGAAGACATTTCTCTTCAACTCACGGATTTCAAAAGCCATCTATGCCCAGGAATAATGTCGAAGCAACAATTTAAATTACATAAAATTTAAACTACTCGAAATTGTTTGAACAATCTAAAATCTGTTTTGATTTTAGCATCCTAAAATCTCTTAAGAGATATATTAAGAAATAAAATCTATGAGACATGAAGATGCTGCTGCAGATACACTGGGAACCATGCAGCTGAACTTTATGTGCCAAAGCAAAAGGACAGAACTGACTCACCCACAGGCTCCTTTAACTGCCCAGTAGCCAACCTAAGGAGATGACAAGAGCAGAGTGAAGGAAGCACAGGAAAAGAAGGCAAAAGTCGCTCGTCCAAGTGTCCTCACCAGACCGATCGCTCTATATTCTTCCAAGCATTTGTCACTTCCTGAGCACACTTCCGTGGCAGTGGAACATTCAGCTATAAATTTTTCTTCACTCAGGTCGTTAAAATGCAAGTGTGCCTGTGTCACATCAGATACGTTCCCAGCACCTGCACAATAAACCCAAACAAACCCTGCATCCATTGTGTGGGTCCCTATAGTCTAGAACAGTGCTTGACATATAGGAAGCACCCACTAAACATTTGTTGAATGAACCAGTAAATGCCTCCAGCTGTTTCTGTCGTTATTACTACTGCTTGGCTGGAAACTGTTATGTTTTTGTTAGGTGTAGGATTAAGTAAACAAAACAGAATCCACTGACAAAAGTTCCTTCTGTCTCAATCATTTAGACTTGTCCAAATTTACACCTTCATTTTACCAAGACTAACGATGCCCGGAGAGCAGGTAATGTGGTTCACTTTGGTTCACTTTCAGTAGCACAGTATAATATTCAACATACAGGCCCAGCATTCAGCTGAAGTGTGAGACATGCTTCCAGGTTTCTAAGGTCCCAAGGAGTTCAACATTCTCTCCAAAGAGCGAAATACACCCAGGATTTACTCATGGGTAGAATTCACTTACCGACAGCATCCGACTGCCCTCCACATCTACCTAAACCCCAAATGTTTAAACTTTTATATCTAGGAAACAGTAAACTGGATCAGGACCCGCTACTCTATTGGTTCATAATGTCAACGCAGCTTGTTAATTTTGAGCAAAAGAAATGAAACAGCCACATCCAGAATCAAAATGTAGACACACACATTAGGATATGAAAGTAGAGTTAGACCACCCAAGTGGAGAGCTTGGTGTTGGCTGAAATTACCTAGCTTAACTTCAGAGATCCATTCCTGGAAAGGAAAAGACATGGAACAACTTTAGTCAGTTGTGGGGAACGTGGAGCTTTGCTTAACCTTCCTGGTAAAGGACCTCCCCGTGGATTTACATCTCCTCTCAGATCCCCAAAAGACTAAAAACACTAGGCTTGCATACTCCTCAGCCATAAAAAAGAATGAAATTTTGCCATTTGCAACAACATGGATGGACCTGGAGGGCATGATGCTTAGTGAAATAAATAAGTCATAGACAAATACTATATGTTATCACTTATATGTGGAATCTAAAAAATAAAACAAACTAGTGAATATAACAAAAAAGAAACAGACTCACAGATATAGAGAACTAGCGGTTACCACTGAGGTGAGGAAAGGGGGGAGGGGTAAGATAGAGGTAGGGGATTAAGAGATACAAACTACTAGGTATAAAATAAATAAGCTACAAGGGTATACTGTACAGCACACGGAATACAGCCAATATTTTACAATAACTATAAACGGAGTATAATCTTTAAAAATTGTGAATCACTACGTTGGACACCTGAAACATATAATATTGTACATCAGCTATATCTCAGTACACACACACACACACACACACACAAACAAAACAAAACACTAGGCTTGCACCTGCCCTACTTGGTAAATGATAGTCAAAGAAGATAGGCTTTGAATCCAAAAAGGACGGACTAAGGTAAAAGATTAAATTATTAGATTGAGTCCTGCAAGACAGAGATACAACTAGTATAAATTCATATGTAAACTAAATTCCTTTATTATGCCAAACGATTGCTCAAGGAAAATAATTAGAATCTCTCCAAGAATTTGTTAATCCCTCTTCTACCAGTTGGAATGGAAATTACAATATGCCACCCCCGACTGATCTGCAAAAGCCACCACTTAAATGAAATGCCTGCCTTGTATCACACAAAGCTCCAGCCAGAGTTCTGTATTCGGTGTGGGTCTACTGGGGGACAGGCAGAGTGCTGGGGAGACTTTAAGGAGAGGACCAAAATAAGCACTTGGTTCACTAAACAAAGTAACAAAAGAACATGTTTTGTCTTAATGAACCAGTGCCCTATTCCTGCTTCTCCTCACCAAGGACTCTGTGTCTAGTCAGGCGCCCAGGGCTGGGCTAACAGGATGACCACAGGCCACACACAGGCCTGAGTTCTTGTAAGGTGGCGAGTGTGCCAAAGGAAGTGCATTTTAAATTTTATTTCAACTTCATTGATTTAAATTAAAATGACAGTGCAATTAATGGAAAAGTTTTCATTACATTTAAAACCACCTGAACCTACTTTTTCAACTAAATTCTTTTAAATGTATATACACATCAAGTATTTCCAATGAAGCTGTAGCATCCAAACTCTAGGTGTAAAAATACACCTGATTTCAAATACTTGGTATGAAAAAAAAATGTAAAGTATCTCATTAGTAGCTTAATATTGACAACCTGTTAAAATGATAATATCCAGAATAGATTTGGTCAAATTGAATATATTATTAAAATTAACTTAATTATTATAATTAATTCATCGATTAAAATTAATTTTATTTATACAATAATAAAATTGTGTTATTATTATTAATTAAACGTACTTCATTTTATTCTTTTAAAGTAGCTATTAGAAAAATTTTAATTACCTGTGGTTCACATTTTATTTACATTGGACAGCACTGATCTTCAGATTCAAATCAGCATAAACTTTCAGCTTTAAAACTTCCTCTTAATCTTTTTTGTGCCTGGACTTTGGCAGTCAGATAAAACCCATGGGCCCTTCTCTGAATGATGTTTATAATAAATGAATAAAATAAAATGCATAAGAGTACAAAGGAAACCACTTATACTGAAATACAGTTGCCCAAATAATTAAAAAAATAATTTTATCACTGTGCTTTTTTTAAAATTAAGGCACTGAAAAATCATAAACAGTGATGAGTCTAATAACTAGTATAACTTCTAACTAGAGACAAGCATAAATGAAACTGTCACGCCATATTAAAACAGCTGAGATTTCTATCGATGGCAAAGTCGTGGGTATTGTTTATGCTGCTGTGGTTTGTTGCCTACTTTCATAATTGAAGGAAATGCTCAAGTTCAGTTCGGGGTGAGGGAAAATGTAGAGGTAATTTTTACCCTGCCCAAATGTATGAATCCCCTGATTTGTACCCACAGACCCCCTTGGGGATCCATAGACTCTAGGTTAAGAGGGCTGTTTTGATACCTGGTGAATTCCTGAATCTGTTTGTCAAAGATGACCCCTATCTTTAGGAGGTCATTTTACCTTGGCTCATTCCTGTTCATTTGGAGTTTATGACTCACAATTCCTGTTTTTGACCACAACCAAACCAATATTATAAGGAAACGCTTCACTTGTTTTTTTCCGATACTTTTGCTCGCCAAAGGGAACAGGAAGAGCAGCAAGGAATGTAAATTTTTTTTTTTTAATTTTACTGAAGTAAAGTTGATTTACAATGTTGTGTTAATTTCTGCTGTAGAGAAAAGTGACCAGTTATACACATATACTCTTTTTTATATTCTTTTCTATTATGGTTTATCACAGGGTATTGAATATAGTGCCCTGTGCTATACAGTAAGACCTTGTTTAGGAATATATATTTAAAAGGAAATAAAAAAATCTTAACTACATAGTACCAAAAAAACTATTCTTTTGATCTAATGATTAATTTCTGTGTGTCACAATATTCAGCAACCAGAAAGACCACATGAATTTCAGTGGCACTTAATACAATTGCACAAATATCTCCAAGTTTATTTTCATTTACAAACACTCTACAATACTTATTGTGTGTGAGGTACTGTCCTACGGACTCCAAGTATTAACTCCTTAATCCTTAACACAATCCTATGACTTGGGTACTATTAGTATAATCCCCATATGACAAATGAGAAAATTGAGGCTCAGAGAGAGGTTAAGTAACTTTCCCAAGGTCACACAGCTGGACTTCCAACAGAGACCAGCTGCCTACTGTATTTTCAAGGTGACGAAAATACCAAACAATGGAACCTCAAGACTACTCATTACAACAAGTAAGCTAAGGGTTTGGTTTTGTTTTATTTTGTTTTACCACCTTCATTCCCTGCTTCTAAATCACTCGCTGAAAAAGCAAAGCTAGATGAGGTAAGAAAGGCCACCTTTATACCTTCTGGCCAGTTCACAAACAGGTTTCAAAATTAAACCAAATGCCTTTCTTTGTCTGTGATGAATAATAAGCTCCTCTGTATCTTAGGGCAGAGAATGCTGGGCCTGGCATTTCTTCCACTCTTATCTAAAATACGTTCCAGGAGAATTGAGGCCCCTGATAAGCCAAGTTTGCACTTCACCACACCAGCTTAAGAGAAATTACACACATACTCACAGGACTGAACCAGCAGGAGAATGACACAGAAACCTGAGTTCCTAGGGGTCCAGTCAGTGTTGACACTGTTGCCAGGGCCGAGTAAACCCCGCCTGTGTCAGGTGCTCAGCCATGAGTTTTCATCAGAGAAACCAGCCCTACAGGTGTATCCAGGGAGGCAGGTGTACAAGGGCTGCATTCTTCCCTCCTGTGAACAAACGCAAGATTGTCTGGGGCTGTGCTGGGCTCCCAAGGCCAGATAAACCCCCCTTACACAGTAATCTCAACACAGAAACATTTTAGCAGGCTGCCACTCCGTAGCACCGGAAGTAAAAAGGCTTTGAACGCCAAGCACTGAAAGAAAGAGGCAGATAATGTTACAATAACATTTCTCTAGAAAGACAATGCTCCTTAGGTAAAATGTAACTCCAGCAAGATTCTTCAGGGCGGATACAATCAATTAATATTTGTGGCTCTAAAAACAAACTGCTACTACCTTTTAAAAGATCTCTTGGACTAATTAAAAAGCTTCTTCTTGATTGTGTGAACTGCCATCCCCTTGCTGAAATGATAGAGTCCCAGTGGTAACTATAATATGAAATAAAATGACTTCATTTCCTCCAGAGAAATATTTTTACCTTGACTCCCACACTCTGGCACTCAAATACACACACTCCAATAGCAGGGGGCAAAAAGTCAGGCCTCATAGGCCTGGCTCATTCTCAGATTAACAACCTTGGGGGAATAATCCTATAGGAAAATATTTTCAAGATTTGGGGTAATAACATTTTGGGGCCAGATGAAATTTGTTAGAGTTTGCACTTTTGTTTCTAAAAACCTCTGAAGTCATTTGTTTCCCACAGTTTTTCTCAGAAGCTACTTTGTGGGAAAGAAAGCCAGTTCCTAGGCAGCAAGCCAGCTAGAACTGGGTTGCTCTGAAAGCCAGCCAGCCCCCGCCAAGGCTGGGCTAGATGGCCAGCTCTTGCCAAGGTGGTTCATTTTTGACCCAGGTGGAGCTATGGGGACTGACCTGGAAAAACGTTTGTGACAGCCTGTCAGGGAACAAGCGAGATACACAGAGAGTGGACCAGGCTTCTTGCTTCAAATTACATAGGAGGGGTCACACCAACCTGTGAAATGCTTATCTCTAGATAAGAGTGAAAGATGGAGGGACAGTGGGAACAAGGCAATATTGTGACGAAGGACTTAGATTCTGGAACCAGACTGCCTCCCATGCAAATCCCAGCTCTGCTCCTTCTGACCTGAGTAATGCTGAGTCAAGTTAGTTAAACACTCTCTGCCTCAGTTTCCTCCTCTATAAATGAGAGCCCACAACCCACAGGGCTGTTGTGAGGATTAATGAATGGATATATGCCAAGTACTTCAGGTGAGTGCAATTCTCACGAGTTACTTCAAACCAGCAGGGTTAGCATCTCTTGTTTGGCTTTTCTTTCTTTCTTTTCTTTCTTTCTTTCCTTCCTTCCTTCTTTCCTTTTTTTTTTTATTTTTCTTTTTCTTTTTTTCTTTTTTGGCCAAGCCACACGGCTTCTGGGATCTTAGTTCCCCAACCAGGGATTGAACCCATGCCCTCTGCAGTGGAAGTCTTAACCACTGGACCTCTAGGGAAGTCCCTGGCTTTTCTTTTCTGACTTGTTTTTTCTTAAAAAAGAAAGAGATGGGGGAAGTTTAAAAGAAAAAAAAAAAGCACATTAGGGTATATTATACTTTTTTTACTAAGAAAAATAATCTTAATTAATGACAAATGAAATTCCACCAAGTCAAACTCTCGGAGGCTACAAAATGAGAGGTTACTCCTCTCCTGCCCTCCTGGCCTGGCTTGCACCCCCTCAATTCTAGCTTATCTTCCCCAGCCAGGCAAATAGAGCAGAGGAAGGCCGCGCTCATAGGGAAGAGACCCAATAAACCACAGCTCAACTGTCTTGGAAAAATCTCTCCTAAGGCTCAAGGGAGGTAGCATGATAAATCCAGGCGCTCAGGGAAGGGAACGCAAACAAGCCACATAACTCTCCTCTGCTTTTTCCTCCTTGAGATGTCTCCCAATTTCCCTCAAAATAAATATTTACCTTGAGGCTTCTGTTTTTCTTTACATCACTTTTTCATTTATGGAAATGCTACATGCTGGTTGTCCTTCGAGTATTAGCATGACGATAACTGATCTTTCAAAAATGCCACCCTCGGTCACCATGTGATGGCAGGAAAGGAAAAAACAACCACACGAGGCTGCCCGTCACAATATTTACCAGGCTCGAGTGTTTTGTTTGTTCTCGGTAGAGGATGCACACAGTTGACAAAGGAAAGACAAAACTCCTCTGTGTCAAAACACAAGCTGAAGATGATTTCCTTCTCCGCTGCCCTTGTGTCAACCACACACAAATCCAGAGCTGCCCTAGGCTCAAGGAGTGTTTACGGTCCTGCAGAGCCATAAACACGCCATCCTTCAAAACAACACACAGAGCCACCCAACATCAAACAAACGAGGTCATTCCAGAAAGGATATACTGGGTTTTGACGTCTGACGCACTGGGTGAAATAACTTTGTTTCCCCTAAAAATAGATGAACTAAAATAAATATAGGAGTATTCCAAAGCAGTGTAGCCAGCCACTTCTTCCTGTGACTCACAACGATCTCATAGCTTCTTTTTTATAATGACCGTGGGCCAGGAACGACATGCTCGTTGGTGGATTGACTCATACTCTTCATACCAAAGCTGTGATGAATTTGAAATGATTCCCATTTTGCAGATGAGAAGACTGAGGCTCACAGAGGTTAAGTCACGGTGTAGGTTTACACAGTTTGCCTCTAGCTTTTGGACCCTGGTCTGTTAGACTGTGGAGGCTGAACTTTAAAAAGACTGGTCCACGTCTTTCAACCAGGGTTTAAGTGAAATTCATTCAAGGTTTCTGGGTTCCAAACCTCAGCCTCATTTCTTTTCAACAAAACCCCAGATTCCATAATGATCAATTTAAAAAATTTAAAGTAGGCATACTTTTCAATGTCTAAAATGAAAAGATTGGCAATACCAAGCTGGTGAGAATGTTAAACAACAGAAACTCATATACTGCTGGTGGGAATGTTAACTGGGACCACCACCGTGGAACACTGTTTGGAATTATCTACTGGAATTAGATAAATGCAGAGTCTATGCCCCAATCCTGCAATTCCACTCCAGGGTTCACCCCAGAGAAATGCAAATACATTTCATGTGCACAAAAGACATAGTCATAATGACAGTAATATTATTCATAATGGTCCCCAACTGCAAGCAACACAAATGTCATCAAAAGTGGAGCACCCAAGGGACCTCCCTGGTGGTCCAGTGGTTAAGGATCCGCCTTCCAATGCAGGGGACTCGGGTTCAATCCCTGGTCCGGGAACTAAGATCCCACATGCCGCGGGGCAATTAAGCTTGCACGGTGCAACTACTAACCCCATGCACCACAAGTAGAAAGAAGCCTGCGCACCGCAACGAAGAGCCCACGTGCCGCAACTAATACCTGATAAAGCCAAATAAATAAATAAATATTATTTTAAAAAGTAGAGCACCCGAGTAAACATTGCTATCTCCATACTATAATACCATACAAAAATAAAAATGAATAAACTCTAGCTATCCGCAACACAGACAAACCTATTGTATTCAGTAAAGACCTGCTTCTTGCGGCACCAAAGAGGCACACATGTAATCCATCTCAAGAAGAGGCAGACACACACAGTGCCTGGCGTTTGAAAGGATAACTCTCTGATTGCAATGATGAAGTCATTTAGTATTTTGACACAAAAGTACCCTAAGCCAGGGTAAAAACTGTGCCTTCTCTGCAGCGGCTCCTAAGAGAAGCAAGGTCCAGTCTGCTTTTAAATGTCCTATTCAACATGGCACACTTACTTCCAACAGTCCTAGAGAAGACAACAGGGCTCTACATAACGTAATATGGCCCATATATCTGAGGTCAAAAAATGTAAAATGTCCATGGTCCTAGTGAGGAAAAATACTCACTTTGTCCCTTGGACACTGCTTCTCACCCCTGTCAAAGCACAAATAAGGTTTCAAACTCTCCAGAAGCCCCTGAGGGCATGGTAGCTCCAAAAGATAGAGACCCTGGGACTCTAAACTGGCTTGTTTGTCTGGCCCCTTCATTTGGTTAACTCCCTGAAATAGCTCAGACCCACCTCAAGTTCACTGCTTCCAAGCTTTCCCTGACCTCCCCTTCCCTGTGTTAGTCCCTTCACCTTCTAGACCCTTAGAACCTTGTTCCTTTCCAATCAGTCCCTCACTCAAATTGTCATTATATCCTATGTATACAATCATTTGATTCACTGCAAAGAACATCACTTTTCTGCCCATTGATTCCCTAAGGCAAAATATCTGTGCATAGTGGGTACTTGATAAAGTCTTAATGAACAAATGAAAACAAATCTCTCCTAATACCAACAATAACAACAAAGGCAAATATCTTCCTGTTCTATTCAAACCAACAACTGCAGCCTGGTAAGTTTCAGGAGTGATCTAAAAGTCAGAAGCTTTTTAGATAAAGTTCATGTTCCTTTCTGCCTAGATTCCCCATGTGGAAAAGCTCCCAGAAAGGCTTGCCGAGATAAGGAGAAAGTGATGTCTAGACGATTCTGCTTTAGCCTTCTGCTGGGAAAACCTCCAGCTATTTCACTGAACCTCCTATAACCAAGTCATAGTTCACATTTCACAGATTCCTCCCTAGGGTTTTGACATCTTTGGAGAAGAGAGCTGGGGGATGGGTGGGCAGACATCTGTCTTTAGAGTGGTTTCTAACAAACCGATAAGTACAAACAATTCTAAGAAGGCTACCATGTCACTGGTCCCTGTGGGTGCCAAACAAAAAAGGAGGTCTGTCCTATGGAGTGACTCCAAAAGAGTGAAAAAGTGCTAAATCATGACTTAATTACAATATTTTATGCTGAAATCACAGAGGAGAAAATCACAGAGGAGAAAAATCTCCCAGGTTTCAAGCTGGAATTGTGGATCTTATTGTCCATACAAACATACACAAGATTGCCCTGGAACAGAACTATGCAGGAACTATGTGGGTCCTTGGTACCCTTCACGCATTTCAATTCTCTCACTTCTCCCCTAAAATTTCCCCACCTTACTTTGCATATAATTTCCCTATCCTTCCTCCTATGTGGCCACAAGGAAAAAATTCTGAGAAATGTGTTTCTAGTTACATGCATTCCTTCCTTGTCTATTAATAACCCTTAACGCTTACTGACTTTCTGTACCTTGTCTCTAAGCTATAAGCTCTTGGTGGGCAGGGACTCATCTCTCTTTTCCATGTTCCAGGCAGCACATGGCAGGCATGCAAATGCTGATAGGCTACATGGATGAATTAGTGTGAAATAACATGAAATGACAGAATAAACTTTTGAACTTCCAGGACACCAAGCTTCTAGGGACAGAGAGGGATAAGATTATTGCTGTTTGCCATCTGGTATACCCCTGCCTCATGCTTTTTCCATGTGCTGAGATATGTCAGAAGGAGGACAGACAGGAAACTACTCTAGATCAAGTCAAAAACTTATTCAACACAAATCTATAGAAATAAAAGTCACCTTGAGCTTGGTGAGCTTACGCAGCATCCACTTCTCCCTACCTCTTTGAATTCATTCAGTAACTCAGCCCATTCCTTCCTGGGTGGTAGCTGCTATCATCATTTTCAGCTCAAATTCCTTAAGCAACACTGAACATGTGTAAATGAACTGCACACTGTCAGCGCTGAATAAATTACTAGGGTCTTGAAGATTCCTTATGTAAATTAATAAAAAATATAAAACCAAAAAAATCCATTGAAAAATAACATGCATACTGCATGGCTGGCTGGCTTTAACAGTAGAAATACCTTTGTATACGTGCTATGCTGGGTATCTTGGGAAACAATATTAAAATGGAGCCCTTTGGGAGATACCAATGAGATAAGGAAGGTCTGGTACCTAGATCGTGCCTCAAAAGGCACTTTATCAAGAACAGGTATCCTGGTTTTCAATACAGTCAGGAGCTGAACAGATTATACAGAACTACATCCGTTCGTGTCATTTAACAAGTTTCGAAAAACAAGCTTTCCAATAAAGACAGACTCGATTCTTCTTCCCCCTGACCTTCCTGTCAGACTTGCCTTAATGAAGTTTCTGCCTGATGAAGGTCATGAATGTTCCATTGTGCTGAGAAGAAGGAAACTCACAACAAGTTGCTTGGTTTGAGCTAAGCGCTTGGGAGCCACCTGAGCAAATCAGCTAAGCTCTTTGGAAAAGGTTATTTCTTCAGTTGGGACAGTTTCCATGATTGGACTTGGCATAATATTCAACAACAGGATCTTTTACTTCTACTATCTTTCTCATCAACAGTAGTATCAGGATAAGAAGGAATCATATTTGCCTTGTTTTTTCTCATAGACACTACTCAACTATATTATTCAAGCGTATTCAAGTCTTTCCAGGAGTTATACACACGTGCATGCGTGCACACGCACAAAACAAATGTACTTTCCAACTCAGCTGTTTGAGAAGATGGACTTTGTTACATCAAAATAGCGATTAAAAAGTCATGACACAATGGACAAAGAGGAATGAAGTTTCCTCTCATAAGCAGGCAAAACGAGGAAAACGAACATTAAAAGAATATCCATTTTTTTCAAATACTGTGTATAAAATAATGAAGTAATTTGTTCCAAGAGCTCTGTTATTGAATAATGACACTCCAATGTAGAATGTGTAGCTCATAACTTCTCCATAATAGATATTTTCTAATTTTTAGAAGAGCCCTATACCCGTTTACAGACACTAATTTGTTTAAATTTCAAAGTAATCTTAAATGAGAAGGAAAACAATTCTGTGAGGGCAGAGAGCTTTGCCTGCTTTTTCACTCATTTATCTTAAGATCTGGCACAGTACCAAGCACACAGTAGGTATATAATAAAGTCTGTTAACTGAAGGTCATACGTTAGACAAATGCAGCTCGTAACTCTCAAGCAACTTGTCTGAGACCACAAGACTATTAAGTGGCTAAACCAGGCTCCCAAGGAAAGGTGGCGGCATTTCTGAGTCCTGACAGGACTGTGAGTCTGGTCCTTCTAACACCCCTTTGAAGATCACAACACTTCTCTGCAAGTGATGAGACACCATCGTGCAGACTGAGAAACCACACAGTTTTAACCCAGTAACCCAGTAAATGCCCTGCCCACGGCTTTCACTGTCCTTTCACTGTCTCTTTCACAGTGTACCTCGGCCCCCAAGAATTACCTTAGAGTCACAGCTCCATGGGGAACTGAAGACCTCCAGGACTCAGGAGAAGCCAAACCATAGGCCTGTGGACATCATGGCCCCTGTTGGAGGAAGTCACTTCCGTACTGATATCAAAATCAGTCCCAAGGAGATGGGAAAAGGAAAGGGTAGAGGTAGCTCATCTGAAATCACCCTGACATTCCAAATGGGCCCCATATGCCTGTCAGCAAGTGACTCAAACGGACAGAAGAACTCTTCACAGAGCAAGGGCATGAGTCACTGGCTCCCCTTTTACCAAGAGATGCAAAGAAAAGGAGTTTCCCTTTATATACTAAAAATCTCCCAATCGCTCCCAATCAATCGATCATTCAATCAATCTCTTTTTCTCTCTTTCATTTGCTCCCATTCTCAAGGGTCCATGAATTGGAACAAGCTCTTACCAGTGAGCATCGGCTTCTCCTTCCGAGGTTAGATCTTGCCCTTACCTTCCCTCCTTTGCAAACTTCAGGTGATTTAGCACTAACCCAGCTCAGACAGATTTTGTGAGCAGCTGCACACCTTTACATTCACAGAATCGCTAAGAATCATGCCAATCCTCAGGCTTATCCTCGATTCACTTTCAGGGCACTCTCTGAGGATGCCCCTTTTTGACGGTCCTCTGCCTTATGAAGTCACCCCAAGACTAACAGACATACAGTACCCATTTCCTGGTGTCCAGACACATAAGAAATGCGAAGAGTTTCAAGGAGAAGTTGAAAAATCAGCATCCAACTCACCTACTCTAGGTGCCAATGATACCAAGGGCTGTCTCATGAAAATATGCATGCTTGCCCAATGCCCCAAGGCATAATTATAATTAGTCTTACTCTGAAACCTTTCAGAGGCCAAAACCTACTGCATATACTTTCTTAGCCAAGAAACAGATGTAGGGTATAAAGGATTTCTACTAAGCGTCTTCAAAACAGATGCAACTTTCTGATAAATATCCCCTAAGCCCAGAGCATCTACTGTCAAAGGAGACAAGACAGACAACACTGAGGATCAGTTAGTGTTTTTTAAAAACGCCATCATTGGGCTTCCGTGGTGGCACAGTGGTTAAGAATCCGCCTGCCAATCAATGCAAGGGACACAGGTTCGAGCCCTGGTCCAGGAAGATCCCACATGCCACGGAGCAACTAAGCCCGTGTGCCGCAACTAATGAGCCTGCGCTCTAGAGCCCGCGAGCCACAACTACTGAGCCTGCGTGCCACAACTACTGAAGCAGCACGCCTAGAGCCCGGGCTCCACAACAGGACAAGCCACCGCAATGAGAAGCCCGCGCACCGCAACGCAGAGTAGCCCCAACTCACCACAACTAGAGAAAGCCCACATGCAGCAATGAAGACCCAATGCAGCCAAAACTTAATTAATTAATTAATATTTTTAAATGCCATCATTTGCATACCCATTCTCACGACTTTTGCCACAACTGAGTACCATTTTACTATCCCATGTTAGCTTTAAAAAAAAAAAAGCTTCATTTTATGTAATTAAATGTATTTTAAGTGGAAAGCAAACTTATAGAATCAGTTGCCATAAAAATAAATAACTCCAAAAGCAAATACAAACAAGGCAAAATGATGGCATTAAAAACCATGGCCTCTCAATTAGAAAGGGAGATTAGCAAATGTTAAAGGGTATTAAAGACATATTAGCACCTAGAATTAAGGGGAAAGGGGGAAAGGATTGAATCTGAATGGAGGCAGGAACTCCAGTAAGAAGACAAAAGCCGAGGCTTTATTTCAATCTCCTCTTCACTGCCTAAGGTATGCGCATAACACAGCTTACTGCAGACTTCCTTTCCAAGACAGAGATGCTATCAAGGCCACAACTTTCACCCTCAAGTGACCAACTAGGGCAAAGCTTCTCCTCCAAACATCCAGGTCTGTTAGAAAGTCAACAGTCACATTTACTTCTATTTGCTGCCCTTCTTTCCACAAAAGATTTTGGACAGCAAATTGGAGTTATGTCTAGCATGTGAGAAGTTAAACAGTTGACAAATGATGGCACGCCAAAACACCCTAAGGGTAATTCCTACCCAGCGAGGTCAGCCAGCACACCAGACAGCAGGAGGACCCAGAACTGGAAATGCTAATGGAAAGAAAAGAATTTTAACAAGACACACAAAAAAACAGCAAGTTCTTTCTTTTACAAGACTGACCTTCAACAGCTCAAGGACACACCAAAGTGGTAAAACCTTGGGTGCTTGTACCTGTTTCCCGGAGTTCAGAGGAAGGTTTTTTTTCCCCAACCATAGATATTTCTGCCACCTTATATAATCCAGCAATTTCTCCATCTCATGATTTAAAAAGAAAGGGCAAAGCCTAGAGATTATGGCCATTGGAGTAGGATAGATTTGTGATTAAATCCCATTCCTGCCATTTACTGGCCTCAGTTTACTTGTCCGCAAATGGGATAATCTGTTTAATATTATTTTGAGGATCAAATGAGGCAATGTACATACAATGTCTGGCCCAGTACCAGACACACAGTTGCTCCTCCCTAAAATCCAGGAAATCTCTTAGTTTTTTTTTTAATCCAGGAAATTAAAATTAATTTAGCACTTTATGGCATGCATTAAATGACTAATACACTGTATACTCTGTTCCAAACGCTGGACATGTACTGATTCAGTTAATCTCACAAAGCCCCTGAACTACACACTATTATTATTTCCATTTTGCAGATGAGAACACTGAGGCAGCAAAGAGGTTTAGTGACCTGCCCAAGATCACAGGGTTCAAACAGCAGAGTCAGGATTCAAGCTCAGGCTCCACAGCTCACCCTCCAAACCACCCTCGTGCCATGATGCCTCTGAAATGCCAGAGATATCACTAAAAGAGCCCCAAATGACGAATGGGGAGATAGCTATTCAATAAAACAAGTATAGTAAAATGTTTATGGCAGAATCTATTAGCAGACATATGACTGTTCGCTATAAAATTCTTACAACTTTGCTGTATGTTTAAAACCTTTCACAATAAAATATTGGAAGGAGAGCAAGGGAAAGCCCAGTATGCTGTTTCCTGCTCAAAAATGGAAGAACACTGAAAAGAGCATTTGCCCATAATGTCATGGTGAAAGGATTTTTTTTTTTTTAAGTGTCCCTGTTCAATTTCATAGGCCAAAGAATCAAGTTACAGGTAACCCCAACTGGGGTGGAAGGCTGAGAAAGACAGAGGAGCTGGGGGCATGGAAACCTTGGTCCTCTGCCAGCTTAGCTGGAGAAACCATCTCCCCACTGAAAGCGTTAATGGAGATGCCAGCCCAAAGCAGTCATCTGGAAATCATTTCTTGACACTGTACATGCAAACATACATGGTTTCTTCCGAAATGGCAAAGAATGCAGTGGTCCAACCATGCCTATCTTTAAGTATTGGCAAGCAACCAAGACAAGTGAACAGATTTTGACGTTTTGGGTGCTAGAGATGAGTACCAGCTCTTAAAAGACTCCCAAGAGAACGAACAGCGGAAAGAGTGAGGAAAGGGATTTCACCCTGATGAGGCTGAGCCAGCAAATAAAGGGGAAGGGGGTCAGGTGTCCGGCAGCACTGCCTACCCCAGCGAGGGAAGAAATTTGACCAGTGCTCACAAAAGGGGACAGGTTTGTGTCTTTCAAGAAAGCTCCTATTCAAAAAGAGTCATGTACCAAAATGTTCATTGCAGCTCTAGTTACAACAGCCCGGAGATGGAAACAACCTAAGTGCTCATCATCGGATGAATGGATAAAGAAGATGTGGCACATATATACAATGGAATATTACTCAGCCATAAAAAGAAACAAAATTGAGCTATTTGTAATGAGGTGGATAGACCTAGAGTCTGTCATACAGAGTGAAGTAAGTCAGAAAGAGAAAGACAAATACCGTATGCTAACACATATATATGGAATTTAAGGGGAAAAAGTGTCATGAAGAACCTAGGGGTAAGACAGGAATAAAGACACAGACCTACTAGAGAACAGACTGAGGATATGGGGAGGGGGAAGGGTGAGCTGTGACAAAGCGAGAGAGAGTCATGGACATATATACACTACCAAATGTAAGGTAGATAGCTAGTGGGAAGCAACCGCATAGCACAGGGATATCAGCTCGGTGCTTTGTGACCGCCTGGAGGGGTGGGATAAGGAGGGTGGGAGGGAGGGAGATGCAAGAGGGAAGAGATATGGGAACATATGTATATGTATAACTGATTCACTTTGTTATAAAGCAGAAACTAACACACCATTGTAAAGCAATTATACCCCAATAAAGATGTTAAAAAAGAAAGCTCCTGTGATTTGTGCTCTATATACTTCAATGAGATAAACCCTTCAACTGAAGGCCTCCCAACTTCTAGACTGTGTCCGGGGACAGGAAGGGGGTTTCGAAAGAGAAATGGGGCAGAAAAGATTGTAAGGAAATAGGAGAATGAAATTTTAGGCATGTCCATAAACAGTAGGTCAAGGTACATCTTAAAAATGGTGCATCTTTTTTTTTACGGTACGCGGGCCTCTCACTGTTGTGGCCTCTCCCGTTGCGGAGCACAGGCTCCGGACGCGCAGGCTCAGCGGCCATGGCTCACGGGCCCAGCCGCTCTGCGGCATGTGGGATCCTCCCAGATTGGGGCACGAACCCGCGTCCCCTGCTTCGGCACGCGGACTCCCAACCACTGTGCCAACACGGAAGCCCTGGTGCATCTTTTTAAAAGGGGATTTGGGCACTATGTCATAGAAACATAAAATGTACCTACCTTTTGAACCAGAAAATCCACTACTGGCATTTTATTTTATAAATACAATTGTATATGCATAAAGATCAAGATACAAAAATATATTACTCATTGCAGCATTATTTGTTAAAAACAAAAGGTTGGAAAGGACTGTAATGCACATCAGCAGGGGACTGGTTCAGTGAATTATGTATGGAACACTGACACGAAGGCGAACTCCACGTCATTGAAAAGAATGGAGCCAATCTCAGTACTGATGGAAAAATAGCTCCAAGGAAGAGTTATAAATATTAACTGAACAAAATAAGGAACAGAGCCTGAAACATACAAACCATCCAAAAATACAGAGTGTGTGTGTGTGTGTGTGTGTGTGTGTGTGTGTGTGTAGCACACATACATATATACATACTCTCGTTTCTATCTATATTTTTTCTATTTATTCTTATTAAAGGAGGGAAGAGGAGAAAGAATATCCTTATATAATATAAGCAATTTCTAGAACAAGAAACCATCAAGGGTAGTTAGACCTGGGAGAAAACTGGAGAAGACAGAGGTCAGAGACCTTTCACTCCATATACCTTTTTGTACTGTTTGAATTTTTTACTCCACATCTGCATTCCTCATTCACTTTAAATAAAAGTAAATACATATGCAGATATTCTAAATCAGACCATTAAAAGGCTCTTTTATATAGGCTCACAATATATTTACTGTTTTTGTTTGTGAATTTGTAGTAAATTATTTTCCCTAGGGGCTGTGACAATTAGTGGCATATCCTAAAATAAATTTGTATGACTTTAGTCACTTTCATTTGCATTAACTGCTCTTTTTTTTTTTTTTTTTGGTTTGAAACCTTGTGACTTTGGTTTTGTGTAATCTTTTTTTTAATTGAAGTTGGGTTGATTTATAATGTTGTATTAATTTCTGCTGTACAGCAAAGGGATAAATGGAAAAGAATACAAAAAAGAACGTTTGTATATGTACAATTAACTGCTCTTGATTAAAATCTCCAGCACAAAAATGTGTCCCTCCCATGGGCATTCTGTCAAGGATTTCTTCAGTGGCAAAATCAAAGTCATGGGCTGTTGATTTTGGGAAATCGTGTTCATTCGTACCATTTCCAAGTGATTAAAACTCAAGTCTTCTTTAAAAAAATCATAGGTCCCCCTTTAAGTACATACAGGTCTTTCAGTCCATACACGTGATAGTCCATTTGGAATGTAGTTAAAACGTCTCCATGAGCTTACTGCGCTGAATGCCTACTCTGTGTAGACATTTCACAGGACGGCCTTAAATGGAATAACCAATTTACACAGGGGTGGAACTAAAACAAGGAAGGAACGTGTAGCAAAAGGCTAAGGACTCAACTCAAAATAATCACGTGAAAGAGGAAAGTTTTCTAATACTGAGGTCCTTCACAGAACCCCAAAGAGGGACAGAGGCTGGTCTCAGGAACGAGGTAACTGGAGGCTGGACCCCGGGTCAGGAGTCCCCAACTCTGTGGCTACGTTCTCTCTCTCACTGACACCAGCTTCTTCTACATGCCGGGAAACATGGCTCTCAGATCCTGGTTCTTATCTGTAAACAATTCCCCAGAAGCAGGAACACATCTCTACTTTGGAATTATTAGCATTTGGGGCCACGGTTTTGTGGTGCCGGGACTGCCCTGCTCATTGTAGGAGGTTTACCAGCATCCCTGGCCTCCACCCTCTAGATTAGATGACCATAGCACCTCCCTCTCCCTGCAGCTGTGACAATCAAAACTGTTTCCAGACTGCCAAATGCCTCCTGGGGCTGACCTAGAGAAATCTGAATTCCTTGTTCAGTTTACCTTCCGAAGTGCTGAGGAAGGGCTCTGATTGGCTCGCTCGTTGCTCTGACCGGGACAAATAAATGATGGCCACCTTGCACTCACAAGGTGACCTTGACAGGCTTGTGATTTAAGAAGAAAGCTTTCAGAAGGAAAGAGTTGTTGCTCCACAACTGCTATGGCTTCCCCTAAACCCCCTAAGTCGGTTCCGTCCAGTAGAACTTTCTGCCATGATAGCCATGTTTTATATATGCACCATTCAATACAGTAGTCACTAGCCACATGTGGCTATTGATCATTTGAAATGCAGCTACTGCAAATGAAGAAGTACATTATAAAATCTTGTTTCAAGAATTCCCTGGTGGTCCAGTGGTTAGGACTCTGCACTCTCATTACCGAGGGCCTGGGTTTGATCCCTGGTCGGGGAACTAAGATCCCACAAGCCACAAGGCACGATCAATAAATAAATAAATAAATTTTGTTTCACTCTGATTTATACTTAAGTAGCCACATGTCACTAGTGGTTACCAAATAGGAAAGCACAACTCTATGTATTGAGAAATTTCAGGGTCCTTAAGGAAAGCTGCTAGCACATACTAGGTGCTTAATAAGTATTTGTTGAATTAATGAATAAATGAATGGACAAGACTGAACACAGGGTCTGGAGTGAAAAGAATTTTTAGGCAAAGTCAGATGACTCCAGCCATAGAGAAAATGGAAAATCAGTGACAAAGAATCAGGAAAATGGAAGTAAACCAAGTGTCCTCTGAACTATGACTGGATAAACAAAATATGGCGTACGTATACTATTCAGCCCTAAAAAGAAAGGAAAATTAGACACATGCTACAACATGGATTAATCTTGAACACATTATGCTAAGTAAAATAAGCCAGTCACAAAATAATAAATATTATATGATTCTACTTTTATGAGATTCCTAG
This sequence comes from Delphinapterus leucas, assembly GCF_059928025.1. NCBI lineage: Eukaryota > Metazoa > Chordata > Mammalia > Artiodactyla > Monodontidae > Delphinapterus > Delphinapterus leucas. Next base: position 80,948,608 of record NC_143138.1, read on the forward strand.
AATAGTCAAATTCATAAAGACATAATGTAGAAGGGAAGTTGCCAGGGGCTGGGAGGGAGAAAAAAAGGTGGTGTTGGTGTTTAATGGGTGCAGACTTTCAGCTGGGGAAGATGAAAAGTTCAGGGGATGGATGATGGTAATGGTTGCACAACAATGTGAATGTAGTTAATGCCACAGGAAGAACTAGTAGATTTTTGTACATTTTACCACAAAAGAAAGAGAAGGATGGAGGATGGATGGATGGATGGATGGATGGATGGATGGATGGATGGACGGACGGACGGACCTACAAAGCTTAATACAGTATGGTGGACTGAAGCATGCCTCATGATTCTTCATGCTGTCTCTGTATTAAAATTATACACCTATGCCCTTTGCCATGTAACTTGGTAGTTTTCTCTAATATGGATGGAGTATATTTCCCTTGCACCACTAATGTCGAGTTTGACCATGCAATCTGCTTTGGCCAATGGAATGTTCCCAGGATGACATGACACAAACAGAGGCTTCCAATGTGCTTTGGTAGTCTGGCTTGCCTTCTCACACTCTGGTGATACACCATGAGAAGAAAATGCCGTGATAGCAGCTTGTGAAAGAAGAAAGAGAAAATAAATAGAACAGACCAAAACTCAACCCCATACTCTGGAGCCAAGACCAACCAACTCACAGCCTGACATAAAGCCACTTCACCAACCTGTGACTGAGAGAAAGACATGCTGCTGTTGTAGTCTGTGGGGTGTGGGGGCAGTTTGTTACACAGCATGTTTACAGCAAGAGCTACCTGATACAATGGGTTTCAATGGTCATGGCTTTGCCACCAAGGGAATCATCATAGAGTTAATGAGTACTTGCCACAAGGGTGCTTAGGAAGAGTTGGATTCCAGAATTATACGTATATCCGTTCTTTTAAATATAATGCCCTGAACTATAAACTTTTATAAATTAATATTTAGGAGGCCCACCAGGCCTCAGAGCCTTGAAGAAGGTGAGTCCAATGTAGAGTTGTGCTTCATTCCTTAAGGCCCTGTGGCTTATGGTATTAAGTGGTGTTAAACCTGAAGAAAACGAATTCTGGCATCTCTCATAATGCATTATCATCCCAGAAGACCATCTGATTCAAAAAGGATCCAATTTGAAATGCTCCCTGAAGCACTTCAAGCCTCACTCAGCATTCTCCTTTAAAATTTTCTCCTTTCAGCAGTCCCTGGCAGTCACTCCAAGCTGGCAGCCAACAGACTCTACAATCTGAGACCCCTCTCCCACAGAGGAAATAAAATTCGCATCCAAGTCAAGCACATGTTTTGATGCAAGTCAAAGAAACCAAACCATGAACAATCAGAGGGCTCACAGGAGCCCTGTCATCATCCACAAAGATCAGTGAAGCCAACTTCAAAGCACCATCACTTCCACAACACAGATGCCTTCCTGCATCTTGCTGGAAGGAAGTTTCCCGGTTTCTTCCTGATGTGCTTCTCTGGGCTTTCAAGAGCTCCACGTCCTACCCCAGCCTCCCTTCACCTCTGCACCAAGTGAGCGAAGGAAGAGGAATGGCTTCGATTATTTTTCTTCCCAAGGGGCAAACATCTTAGCCTGCTAGGCCCCAAGCCCACCCTTGGGCACATTCAATAATCACGCTGATAGACTTCCGAGATGGCGCAGTGGTAAGGAATCCGCCTGCCAATGCAGGGGACACGGGTTCAAGCCCTGGTCCGGGAAGATCCCACATGCCGCAGAGCAACTAAACCTGTGCGCCACAACTACTGAGCCTGCACTCTAGAGCCCGCAAGCCACAACTACTGAAGCCCATGCACCTAGAGCCTGTGCTCCACAACGAGAAGCCACCGCAGTGAGAAGCCCGCGCCCCGCAACGAAGAATAGCCCCCGCTCACAACTAACTAGAGAAAGCCCATGCACAGCAACAAAGACCCAACACAGCCAAATAATAAATTCATTAATTTTTAAAATAAATAAATAATCATGCTGCACCGAGCAAGAAGGAGCAGAAGAAAAATCCAAGGGCGAATGGAAAAAGATTCTATCCAGGGAATGAGAGGAACAGCACCTGGGAAAAGACCGATTTCTAGGGCACAAGAGAGAAGGTATTAAATCAAGGTTTTCTCAAGCACACCCCTCCATCCGTGCAGCCTTCTAGCCGGTCCCAAATTCTGCCACATCACACAGCAAAGCAGTACCCATTTCTCATTTGGAAAACTGACAGAGACATAAGACAGCAGGTAGGAGAAAAACACACTAGCAGCAGTGAAAAAAGGAGAAAACCATTAAAAGAGGGATTTGTGACAGGAAGTCATTGTTTTAAACTGAAAATGTTAACTAATGTAAAAAGGAGCATAGCCTATAAATACTTTAGAAAGATGTTCATCAAAAGATGAAACTTTGCTGGCAATTCTATTTTTATTTGGGGGGGGGTTTAGTTTTGCGGGGGGTTGCTGTCAATGTTAAACATTTCCTGACGCAGTAACATTCCATTGCCCTATGTGTATTGTCATATGCACGTGTTTCTTCTTTTATTTAAATTGTAAATGAACTAAAGATGTTTCTTTTAACTTAGTTTCTATTATGTAACCTCCTGGGTAGTCAGCACCATCTGACCTTCACTTGGCTGGAACCATTTCATTCCCTAATTTTTATTTTAAGTTTCTATCCAGCCTATAATCTCGTGTATTCCTGCTGAAATCATGATGATGCCTCTGAAGCCTGCTAACGATAAGGATGACGATGAAGAGGGGGAGAAAGGAAAAAAAAAAAGCAAGAAAAGTGACCCTATATTCAACTATTAACAGCCAACATTTATTAAGCACATATATGAATTTACTCAGTCCTCAGAGCAACATAAAAGTATGCTAATATCATTCTAATTTTACATATGGGAAAATATACTCAAAAATGCTTAGGCATCTTACGGAGGTCATACACGTGGTAGAGTGGTGCTTGGATTAAAGCCAGGGCCAATTAATTCAAGTCCTGATCTCTGAAGGACTTCCCTAGTGCACTGCCCTCCAGGTGGGTGACAGACACAGCTTTCTGAAGACAAAAGGTAAGGGGGCTTGTTCTCTTCCAGGAGACATTAGTTGACTCATCTCAGCCCCCTCTCTTCACAGTGATCAAAATTTAATGAGATAAAGTTTTCCTGAAACCTCTAATCTGGTATGTTCTCTCTCTCTCTTTTTTTTTTCTTCCCAACTTCAGCACCTTTACGAAGGAAGTACCAAAGAGTTCCTCTGGGTTGCACAGGATTTGATAAGAAACCTCCATTTAAAGTTCTGACTATTGCAGCCCCCATGATATTCTGATACAAGTTTGGCCAAATCATGCTTTAAGGGGTCTGTTTACAAATAGCAAACAGGACAACTGAGAGTATCTGGATAAAACTATAAACTCCTGAAACATGTAGCATGGCACTGTGTATCAGTTCACAAGCATACACATCTATGTATAGCAGGGTAGCTAAGACCTTGAGACCTGGGTTTGAAAGTCACCTCCTTACTTACTTTTTGGACTTTGTGCTAATTAACTGTTATAAATCTTAGTTTCATTATTCATAAAATAGGGATAATAATTATAATACCTTCTGAGGATTAACAGAAGTTATATACATAAATTACTTAGCATGGAATCTGGCACAGGGAAAGCACTCCAATCAATACCAGTATTTACTATTAGGTATTAATTTGGCTCAAATCAGATTTTCTTCCTGAAATCCCTTAGTAACTTTTCATTTTTGGAACAATTCATATAATCAGGGGAAATTATAAACAATTAATATCAAGAATTCAATTAAAGCATTATATACAACTTATAAATACTGATGCCATACAATATATTTTGTATTAATATCATCTAAAATTCATTTTTATAATGTAAACCAAATATTATTTAAATTAATGTTTATTGTTATCTGTTTTGAAGTAGGATAAAGAACATAGAAAAGGAAAGACAGAGAAAAACAAGAATTTTCTTTAAATATTTATTCACTTTTCAAAGTCTAATTTAACCCTAATAAAGTGAAAAGGTAGAATTCAAGTACGGCTTTAATGGGGAAAACTAGATATTTTGCTCCTTGAGAACATGGATGTGGCATTCATTTTAGCTTTTAATCACCGAGCACAGTTCCCAGGACAGAGTAAGTCCTCAAAATATTTGTTGAAAGCATGGAGAGTAGGATGGATGGATGAATGGATGGGTAGATGGGTAGATGGTGGGTGGATAAATTAACCAATCTTATATTATCAGACTGTATTTGTTATCTATTGCTGTGTAACAAATTACCCCAAACATATTAGCTTCAAACAACAAACCTTTATCATCTCACAGTTTCTGTGGGTCAGGATGGCTTAGCTGGGTGTTCTGCGTCAGGATCTCTCACACCCTTGTAGTCAAAGCATTAGTGGAACTGCAGTCATCTGCAGCCTGACTAGGTCTGGAGATACTCTTCCAAGAGCACTCATATGGCTGTTTCCATGTTCCTCACCACACGGGCCTCTCCATAGGGCTGCTCACAACATGGATTTCCCCAGAGTGAGGGATCCAAGAGAGAGGGAAAGAGAAAGAATGCTCAGGAAAGAAAGCAGACTTTTATAAAGACATACCATCACTTCTGCTAGTAGTCACACAGACCAGTCCTGCACAAGGGTGTGAATACCAGGAATCACTGGGGGACATTTAGAGGCTATAAAGTTTGAAATCATCAAATCTTCTAAATCCTGGAGCCAAGCTCAGACATTGACAAATTAACACAGCATCAGAGGCAGACTTTTTTTTTTGATTTTTTTTTTTTTTTTTTTTGCGGTACGCGGGCCTCTCACTGTTGTGGCCTCTCCCGCTCACTGTTGTGGCCTCTCCCGTTGCGGAGCACAGGCTCCGGACGCGCAGACTCAGCGGCCGTGGCTCACGGGCCCAGCTGCTCTGCAGCATGTGGGATCTTCCCAGACCGGGGCACGAACCCGTGTCCCCTGCATCGGCAGGCGGACTCTCAACCACTGCGCCACCAGGGAAGCCCGAGGCAGAATTATTTTTGCACAGTTTCAAAAGCTTATACAATCATTCACGTTGTGTTGCAAAGATAAAAAAAGGAAATATCTATAAAGAAGAAAAAGTAACTATCTATGGTAAATGTCAACTTTGATTTTCTTCCTGATCCCAAAATGACTGAAACACTCCTGCTGTCTAACCTCTAACTCATGGCAATAGTGGTTTTCACTCTAAAAATTCAGAACTTAACTCAGCAAATACATCAGTGCCAAGAAGGCAAATTGCCAAAATCACATCCCGCTCTTTCTGGAGCACAGGTTAGATCTAAATGAAAAACAGTTTAGACCACAAAATAGGCTGGTGTTTCTAGCCCTTGTATAAACACATTACATTTTATGTAAGGCATAAAATAGAAGGAAACACTTTTCTAGAATGCCTTATTACCCAAGTCTGAATTGGAAGATGGCTTTTACATCACCAAAAGCTTTGCACCAGTTTCTCTCTTATTTCTTTGCCTGGAATCAAATGTCACTCAGACTTGAACTAAAATTAAGTCATAACTGACAGATGTTGACCCTTGTTTTTGAGCTCTTCCGTGGCTGGATCAAGCCCCCGAGTATCCTTATATGGCACATTCTTCCTCTTTTTAAATGTTTCCAGAGGATGGTGGCAGTGGCCAGCATATATTAATACAAAGTACTTTAAATCTATTTTTTTTTAATATGGAATTAAGGAGAAACAAATGCCAGGCTGCACTCAGTTTCCGCTGAATGATGGAGAGGGCCCCTCTCCCAAAGGGCAGTCTTTATGGCTGTTTCCCATCCTGGTACCTTCAAAATTGCCCTCTGAAAATGTTTCATCAAAGTTCTACTCCAAGTGCTGAAAAAGCCAGAAGCATTGGGTAACCTCAATTGTGTTTCTTTCTGTGAGTTATCACCCCTTGCTGCCCCTCCCTAGCCAGCCTGTGACACTAGATGATATTATAAAAGCTTTCGAGTCGTAAGATATTCACAAGTAAAGCAAATCATCTTCAACACCTTCAAATGATGGAAATTATTGTACATGACTATTTTTTAAACAAAGTGAGGTGGGAGTGTTAAAATACAGGCCATGCAAAATTTATTTATAAGACTTTTCTCAGGTTTCTCAGAGAGAGAAAGACAAATATCATATGATGTCAATTATACGTGGAATTGAAAAAAAAATGATACGAATGAACTTATTTACAAAACAGAAACAGACTCACAGACATAGAAAACAAACTTATGGTAACCCAAGGAGAAAGGGGGTGGGGCTATAAATGGGGAGTTTGGGATTAACAGATACACACCACTATATATAAAATAGATAAACAACAAGATCCTACTGTATAGCACAGGGAACTATATTCAATATCTTGTAATAACGCATAATGGAAAGAATCTGAAAAAGTTATACACATACTATTATATTGTATTGTATTATATTATATGTATAACTGAATCACTTTGCTGTACACCTGAAACACCACATTGTAAATCAATTATATGCTTCAATTAAAAAAAAAGATATAAAAGTCCTTTCTCACCATTGAGTTTATTGATGGTAAAACATTTCTGATCATGTTCTAGAGTTAATTACTCTTGCATTTGATTCTGTTCGTCTTTTGAACCAAACTCAGTTACATATAAGAATCAATCAAAACGCACTTACCTTAAAGGACAGGTAAACCAAGAAAAGCATTAGAAGTCGTGATACTAAATTAGTAGAAGCTTTATTAACTGCCCTAATTCAAATTACACACTTTCACACTTGCTTTGTTCAAAAGCAACAACAGGCAGAAGGCATCTTCAAAGAACACCTTCATTCTCAGCAGCATCTCTTACAGGTATTTTCAAGCAGAAATCATCTGAATATTTCAAGTTAATAAGAAAAGGAAACCACTCCAGCAGGAAATCATTCAAATTTTAATTTCAGGAAGCCAAAATGTCAATTAAAGCACTTAACCCTGGGCTTTTTTAGTTATGCTCAATATCTATTTATAAAAGATGGTGGTGTTATGGGGTTTCCTTCCATTTAATTTGTACTTTAAGCAACTCAGTGTCGGAAAGGAGACCAGAGGTCATCATAGAATCTAACCCTGGGGTCTCCTTCCCCACCCAATGGCATGCCTGTAAGGGTGTCAACATCACTGCCAGTGTCATTGTCACCTTCAACCCGCGGGCAACTCCACTTGACTTTATCCTGAGAGCACACTTAAGTACAGGTTCCAGGGTAGCTTTTCCAAAACCAGATCACGTCACTGCTCACTACAACACCCACCTTACAATATCCTCACAATAAAATCCAAGTTCACCTCCACGGTCTACAAAGCTCTACATGAAATGGCCGCTACCTCGTGTTTGAGCCATCGTTCATCTGTATGGCACTAGAGTCACACTGGTCTTTTAGGTCTTCCTCAGGCTCACTAAGTTCTTTCCTGTCTCACGGCCTTTGTTGGCGCTGCTCCCTCTGCCCCCAGATCATCAAGAGGCCAACTCCTCAGAATCTAGGTCCTGTCTCAAATATCAACTTCTCAGAGAAGCCATCCCCGACCAGCCAATCTAATATTGCGTCTCCCATTATCTCTTACCATTAGCTGTTATTTTTGTCTACATTTATTCATTAACATGCCTATTACCTGTCATATGGGTACACGTAAAGCCGCAAGCTGTCTAATAAGAGAAGCTGATAAAAAACTAAGGCTGATGTTGTATATAAAACTCACTAGGTGCCAGGCATAGTTCTATGTACCTGAGTTCTCTCAACAACCAGATAAGGCAGCTAATACGTTTATCCTCGTCTCACAAATGGGAACACCAAGCACACAGAGGTTAAATAACTTGTCCAGGACACACCGCTACTCAGTAGTAAAGCTAGGATTCAAATCCAGAAGCATGTGGCTCTAGAATCCATACCCTTAACCATCACATCCTGTGCCTTCCCATCAGAGCAGAGATCTCTGTTCTGCTTACTGCTGGATGCTGGGAAGAAAGGGTTAAATGAAGGGATCTAACTCATCTCCTACCCCAGGTCAATTTCCTTCCCCATCACCCCAAATACTACCAACCTCCACCGGTGGGCTCAGCTTCTTCACTGCGAGGTGTAATCTGAAATCACATGACATGGGTGACTCAGCTCTACATTTCTTCAATCACAGGGCAATGATTTTAAGGATACAGGAAGCATCTCTTCCTTCATCCAAAGAGACTAAATATCCACTTTACTCACTCACTTTTTTTTAATTCCAGAAAAAGGAGTCAAGTTAGAGAGAACAGTCAGCTTTTTGTTTTTTCTGTTTGTTTGTTTGTTTTGTTTTCTGCCACAGCCCATACACAGAGATCTCAACATCTCTGGAACAATACATAAAAATTGAACATTAGAAGCCCAGTCCAATTTTTTTATTTTTACAGTAATTTATCAAACAAGGCACAACCTCAGCCTACAAGCCCTTGCTACTCCTCCAGCTTCTATGTGGACCATAATATTTCTATCTTCAAGATATCACATTCCCAAGGCTGGGAAGTAGCCTGCTGCTTAAATTACCATCCAACAAAAACCTTCATAGCGGTTACGTTCGGTTTCCTCCAGGAGCAGTTGGCTGAAAGCTCACTGGGATGGTGGTTTCAGCTATTCTTCCTCTTCAGGGTTGTGCTATTTTTCCTCAAAGCAACGTAGCCCAGCAACCCCAAAGTACCTCGATTAGCTTCTTTGGGGATGTGCTTGTAAAACTCTCAACTGTTTTCACTTCAGGGAATTGAACAGCAGCATCTCTGTTTTACTACAGCCGTAAAATACCCAGAGAACGATGAGCAAAAATTGATGCCTCTTCTGGAATCTTCTTTCTCTCTCCCTGTTCCTCATTTTGTTTGCAGAACGCAGGCCAGCAGTAGGACCTGGGACCTATACCTCATCTCTCTAAAGAAGAGCTGCATTGATACACTTGATGATATGGGGTCCAAAGGAACTCGTTAAGAGTGAATACCTTATGTGATAATAGGACATGCCAATTACTCCAATGTCTGTGGCAGCATCGCTCAGACGGTTCTAGCACCAGGCTATGTGACCAAGGATACAAAGTGAGTCTCCTTATAAACTACGAGCTCAGCAATATTCCAGGATTCAGCGGCACCCACCCCTGGGTTTAGAGAGTCATCTTGAAAATATGTGCTGATGACTCAAGAAGAGCTGGCCTGCAAACTGGGTCAGTACAACGGATCACCATTCCTGAAAGAGCTGCTGAGCCCTTGGCCCTGGATGAGAGCACCCCTGAGCAACTGCCAGGGCTAGATGCAGGTAAGAAGACTGAGGATGGGGCATCCGAGTGCAGGGTCAGATCCTGAACTTATCTTAAATTTTAATACTTTGCCTTTCATAACTTTTTTCATTAATTCCGATTTTTGAACTATTACATTCACTATTATTTACCTTTGTTATTGAGGTTTGGGCACCCCTTAAATTTTACAGCCAAGGTGAGTGCCTCATCCAAGTCCCTGCCCTGGCAGCCCATCTCTGTGGAGTAACTGCTTACATCTTAAGTAAGCTTCACGTGCCAGTTCACTTACTCATCTCTGTCATGTCATTTGATTTAACCATCATAACAACCCTAAGAGGTAGGTACTGTTATTATCTCCATTTTACTCAAAACAGGTTACATAACTTGCCCAAAGATGCAGAGAGTCCAAGGGCTTCACTCCCAAAGCAGCCGGTGGGAAATTTGTAGCTATACTGGTACCCTTTGACAGGCAAGCTTAAAACCCCTTCCTTAATTGCACTGCCTATCTTCACTTAAAAGAAAGGACGACTGAGGAATACAACATAGTTCTCAACATATCAGCCCAAAAATAGCTTGAAAGAAGACTATTGGACTATAACAAACGAAATACAAGCAATGTAAGACTTCTCCTTAAAAGAATATTTAGACAGGGCTTCCCTGGTGGCGCAGTGGTTGAGAGTCTGCCTGCCGATGCAGGGGACACGGGTTCGTGCCCCGGTCCGGGAATATCCCACAGGCCGCGGAACGGCTGGGCCCGTGAGCCGTGGCCTCTGAGCCTGCGCGTCCGGAGCCTGTGCTCCGCAACGAGAGAGGCCACAACAGTGAGAGGCCCACGTACGGCAAAAAAAAAAAAAAAAAAAGAATATTTAGACAAACAAGCTTCTCAGGTTCCAAGTGATGTTTCAAATATGATTAATGAACCACAAGAGAAAACAATCTCAGTTCCCCAATAAGAGCCAAAACCAAACTTTCCACAACCTTGGTAAGGCATGCACAAGCCTTAGAAAACGAGATTAAGTGCATCGAGGGTGAAAGGAACAGGGATGTGTGCATTTGCACCTGGGGAACATCAAAGCAAGAGCTAATTTTAGGACTGGCTGGCCTGTTCAAATCCCTTTACCTTAATTACATACTTCTAGTAGAGCATAGAGGTTGGCCCTGATTCAGATGCAAGAGACAAATCCAGGTGCACACCTGAACTCATCCATGGATAAAATTCGTATAGGTTGTAAATGTATTTATAGAACCTATTTCTTCAACTGAACCTAAGGATCTCTGCAAATATTAACTCTTCTTCTAAGATAAGCCAATCTTTCTTTAAAGTTAATATGGGTAAAATCTGGGACACATCAAAAAAAATCACGTCATATTATCATGAATAACACACATGTTTCATTTCATGTACCAATTTTCATAACTTGAGAATAACTCTGCAAACACAACTACGTTTTGGTGGGAGAAGGTGCCAAGATTGATCAGCTCTGTCTGCCATGGGCTTGGGGAAACAAGACCTAACCTATTTGCTACCCCAATCCTAAACCCTTGCTCTTGAGTTGGTTATCCAAAAGCCAATGAAGGATAGGGATCTATCAACTAGGGTAGAACTCTGCAGCATTTAATACAATACATCCTTCTTGACTTATGGTTCTAAATTGAGTCATGGTGTAGGTTAAAAATGGACACTAAATTAGTTTTAGTTTTCCATTTCCAGTTCTCTTGGATTTTCTGCAACACCACTAGGCTTTTCACCTGAACTCACAAATTCAAAAAACTTGAGCCAAATTGGGACTATCCCAAATCACTGTCTGAAATCAGAGCCCTATTGTTCTAGGACAATATGACATTTCCTCCAAAAAGGTGGTTAGTAAATAAACAATCCAATACTGGAAATGAAGTTTATTTTAGACTCTCAAAGTACCAGGGGAAAAAAGGCAAGGGATTCGTCCTTTACACAGTCTATTAGTCTTGTACTCACTTCTATAACCTTCAATCTCATCGAACTTTTCGGAATGGCATATGTAAAGAATTTTCAATGAGACCAAGACAGGTAGATAGGCATTTCCAACTTTTCCCAATTGTTTACCACAAACATTTCCAACAAGGAAGAGCCTGGATACCAACTAGCTCCAACTAGCCATTGACAATATCCCTGCCCATGACCAAAATGAGCAGGCTACCAAATAGGCCACTGTGATCACTTTGGCCCTTCTTAGAAGAGACTGAATTCATGAACAAGGTCTCAGCTTAAATGCTATTTCCTGCAAGTCCTTGACCTGCCACCCCCTACTCAGATGATGTTAAGAACAGCCTCTCGGGATTCCCTGGTGGCGCAGTGGTTGAGAGTCCGCCTGCTGATGCAGGGGACGCGAGTTCGTGCCCCGGTCTGGGAGGATCCCACGTGCCGCGGAGCGGCTGGGCCCGTGAGCCATGGCCGCTGAGCCTGCGCGTCTGGAGCCTGTGCTCCGCAGGGGGAAAGGCCACAACAGTGAGAGGCCCACGTATCGTAAAAAAAAAAAAAAGAAGAAGAACAGCCTCTCACATGTTCCTAAGGCACTGCAAACTCCATCCAATACTCAGCATGCTTCTAGTTGCATGCTCAGGGCCAGAGAATGGCTACTAATTTATCACAGAACTCGAGAGGCTAACAGTCTTACAAAAGGCTCACATACATGTTCAATAAATGAGGAAACGGGGTTGCCATCAGTACCAAAAGTGGATTGCAAGGGCCACTACAAAAAACTGGACTCAGGTAGAACGTCAAGTTGCTCCAAAGCAAAACAAAGGTAAAATCTCCCCTCCTCTCCATAGCACAACATTAATCTGCGAATAAAATGGTATTATATTTTGAAAAATATATAATGGCATTATATTTATATATTTTAAAGGGGGAGGGAGATACAAACATGCAGATTGGCCATCACAATTCCATTAAGCATTCCCTTCCCAGTATAAACAGAATTCTTTTTAAATAAATAAATATTAGTTTCAAGAATCCATGAATGCAAAACCACATCTTTCCATTAATATCTAGCACACTGCCTTTGAAGAAAGCATTCAGTTATTGAATGAATGAGGGAGCAAGTGAATTAAAGGATGATGATGACTAATAATAAAAACATCCCCAAAAAGCCAATATTAATGACAATGTACTGAGGACTTCCTGGGTGCCAGGTACTTTATATGCATTAACTCATTCAAACCTCCCACCAATTTATAAACTGTACCTATGGTACTTACCTTCTGGGGCTAGTAACATCATTATTCCCATTTTACCAATCTGGAAAACTAAGACGCAGTGAGGTTAAGTAATCTGGCAAAGTTACCAGAAAGTAGCTGCTCCCAACTAATGTTTCCGTCCACTCTAGGAGTGCTGAGTGATGGAATGAGTGAGGGTGTGAGTGAATAATGAGAGGATAATTGAGAGGAAGAGGGGGAAATGGAGGGGCAGATAAATGATTTATTTAAAACGCTGGCCACCAAACACTTCAATTTGTTTTTTTAAAAAACATAATATTTATCTAAAAAGAAAATGTACTTAGAGAAAAGCACTCAAATTTGGAATCATGCTATCTAAATCTTGTTGTCAGTTCCAGTTATCTTATTTTATTTTATTTTTTATTTATTTTTTTGGTCACACCACTCAGCTTGTGGGATCTTAGTTCCCCAACCAGGGACTGACCCTGCACCCTCGGCAGTGAGAGCGTGGAGTCCTCCCCACTGGACTGCCAGGGAATTCCCATCGGTTCCAGTTCTTTTAATCCCAATTATGTGAGCAAATTTTAAAAGACAGAAAAGCCCAGAGTTGCCATGCTCGCCAGTTGTTTTAAAGTCACTTCACAGCGGCTTCCCTGGTGGCGCAGTGGTTGAGAGTCCACCTGCCGATGCAGGGGACGCAGGTTCGTGCCCCGGTCCGGGAAGATCCCACATGTCGTGGAGCGGCTGGGCCCGTGAGCCATGGCCGCTGAGCCTGCGCGTCCGGAGCCTGTGCTCCGCAACGGGGGAGGCCGCAACAGTGAGAGGCCCGCGTACCGCAAAAAAAACAAAAAACAAATAAAGTCACTTCACAGAGACCTCAGAGAACCACACTGTACTTCGCATTATTTGGATAAAAGAACTTCATTTAATTTCACAGCTTCACAGGGGAACACAAGTAAGCAATGGTCCATAAATCAGGAACTACTGAAGTAGAAAGCAAGATGAGAGAAATAAACAGTAAGTCCACATAATAGAGAAAAGAGAAGCAAATATTTATGTCAGAAAGCAAACAAGTTCTCCTTTATGAGGTAGCCTGGATCTTTCCTCTCCTCTAAGAATCCCTCTGCATTAAAATATCCACGTTCCTTGCTGTTAAAAAAATTTTTTTTTTTAATTTTTATAGGCTAGACTGTGCCCTCCCAGGGCTATCATAAGAGCTTTTGAGAGCTTTTAGTCCCAGGGTCTCTTAGTCACAGAGGGCTTCAAATTCAGCCTTCCAGCATTGTCTCATAGTGAGCTTAGATATACGTGACTATAATCTACTGATTGGAATGAGATTATACCACTATCACTACAACTTTACACAGAAGCCCCATTACCAGACCACACATCCTCCGAGACATCAGTAATTAATATCTTTTATGAAACCATAATCATCTAATAATGGCAGTCACTCCACATGGCTATTTTGTATGCAGTAAGAGCACTAATTTATTAGGCATAAATATTTAAAATACACCATCATTTTTATAGCCGTGTTTGGCATGTATTCCCTTTATGAACGCATGGTGGAAAGTACCCAAGTGTCTCTCCACCTCTGCCCAGGACTTGGAATGAAGTGTGTTGCTGGTGAGGAGAAAGGTTAACAGAACAAGGATCTGCCTTTATTCCGGAAGCTGCACCTTGCATAGGAAAATCTAGCACAAGACAAGGAGCACACACAGCCTGCCCAAGTTTAGCCCCAGAGATAAGGAAAGGGTGGGAATGGAACCTCAAGCCAATCGCAGGCTGAAGAGGTCATGGAAACCCTCTCCCTAAGTCAAGAGCTCTTCCCAGAGCCACTAGGAAAGGGCCAGATGCCCAGGAGCCTGAGCCAAGAGGTGCAGGCACTTGTCTTCAGACTAAACCCAGCTGCAGCCAAAACGGCACTGCAAGGAAAATACCCCTCTACTATTTTAAGTCACGTAATTAAGATGGCCACTCCTACAAGGTCAGAAGGTGCTGCACTGCAGTGCTGTTTAAAGAACTTGAGCTCTGAAGGCAGCTAGAGGCCCCCACTTACAAGACCTGGGCAAGCAAGTGCTGAGCTTCATGTAAATACATATACGCCATCTTTTGAGCTCTTAGTATATACAACATCTCCTATAATATTTACAAGAAGTCTGTAAGGGGGCTATGACGATCCCGAGTTTACAGATGATCACCCTGAAGCTCAAAGAGGATAAGCAGTTTGTCCACACTGTCAGATAACTGACAAGAAGGAGAAACCAGGATTAGAACCAGAAGACAGTATAACTCCAAAGATCTACTCTTGATGGCTGCATTTTACCAAATCCGCAAAACGCAAACTGGGGACCATAAGGTTCATTACCTGCTGCAGCAACACTGTCCAATAGCACTTACAGTGACGACCAAAACGTTCGAGAGCTGAGTTATCCAGTTACAGGAACCACCAGCCACAACGGATACTGAGCTCCTGAAATGGGGCTAGTGTAACTCTGGCATTAAACGTATGATTTTGTTTAATTGCTATTCATTTAATTGTAATTATTTAAATGTAAATAGTATAAACATAGGACAGGGTAAGCTCTAGAGCAGGTGGATGATCCGTGGCCTGGTCAGCACTGATAAGTAAACTTTCAGGCCAATGCTCCTTCCTCAGTATCACACATCAGGACACCTGTGTACAAACTAGTTCTCTGACCTACACCCTACAATTAACCAGTGTGAAACTTAGCTACTAATTAGAAATTCTTCGCTAAGTTACAAGGATCCCCACATGTTATCCTTTAATTCTTCATACACCCAGGTACTCTGTTCTTACAGTCCATGAAAATGTGGCTCAGAGAGGCTAAGTAATTTGCCCAGGGCCACACAGCTACTAAGTGGCAGAAGTCAGAATTCAAAACACTTACCTCTGACTCCAGCTTATTTAAAGCTGGATTTTAACTGCCACCACCATTTACTTCTGTCAAATGAGGATGATGCCTTTCCTGATTACCTCATGGTGTTACAAGGCTAAAATGAGAGTGGGGATCTGAAAATGCACTGAAAATATAAGACAGGTGTTAAGTTATTATCTGAATACTTTTTTTAAAATTTGAAAAACAAAAAATCTTCTCAATTTTTTGGAGCTTATTAGTGGAGACTTACGACATTCCAATCAAAAAAGAAACTTACGCCAGTAGGTAATGGAAATATTCGGGAGCCTCTCCAAGTCACTTCAATGTCCACTTGTCCTGAAATTCAAGGGACTAGACTAGTTTGTCTGTGAGATCCAATGTTTTTCAGCCTATGGTTCCCAGAAGCCAGGGAGCCCAGCGATTTTCAAGTTGAAGGTTAAACCAGGCAAAATTCTGCTCTTGACAATGTTAAAAACTGTCCCTCGTAAAGGAGGAATCCACACGGCACCCCTAAGTCCACTGGGAGATGGTAAGGGTAGATGTTTCCCTTCACCCACACCCCTCCATCTGGGCCATCTTTCAGAGCAAAGCAAGATTTCTACCACCAATGGGGAAACATGCAACTTCCAAGACTCCACCACAAACGAGGGCAAATCCAGAGCTAAAACACTGCAGCAAAAACAAACACAATGAGATACAGTGAAAGGGAGTCTAACTTCGAGATGCCAAAATCAGACCAGACTGTGTATTTTATTTTCGTTGTAATTAGCAGCCACTGTTCATTTCAAGCATTAAGATGAGCCCAGCTGTTGCATTTCGAAGAGTGTGAGTAGTCCAAGAGCAAAAATATAGGATAGGTTCTATAATTATAATTAGCATGAAGTCTTTTTTAAAATCACCACCACTAATGTGAAATATTTTTCCTCATACTCTTCCTATCCTATTTTTTATCTTCCCCCAGACTTGTTAATTAATAATAGTTATACGCCATGATACCCTTAAGACAGTTGATGGCACCTTTTAAAAATGCATTTCCTCATTTGACCCTTACTGAGCTGCGAGATACACATGGTAGTGATGAGTCTCTCCGTGTGATCACTGACATAACCAAAGCTCAAAAAGATGTAGCCATTTGCCTACAATCCCCAAGTTAAGAAGTGGCAGAACTGAGCCTAGAACCCAAGTTTGCTCACTTTCACTCCAGTATCACAAAATTATATACCTAAAATGTTCCCTTTGCAGATACTATTCACAGCACTGTAATTATTTCTGTATGACCAATAAGTCTTCGAAAATCACAGTTTTAAGAAGATTAACATAAAAATAATGTAAAACATGGATTAAAACAGGTAGAGACTAAAGACAGTAAGACTATTTGACCCTATTCTAGGCTCAGTGGTTTTCAATTTCAGCTGCACACTAGACTTACCCGAGAAACATTTTTGAAAAACTCTCTATACCTGTATCCCGTTCCCAGAAATTCTGACTTAACTGATAAAGCCTGGGATATCGTTTTGTGTTTGTTTGTTTGTTTGCCCATGCCACGCAGCATGTGGGATCTTACTTCTCCACCAGGGATCAAACCCACGCCCCCTACAGCAGAAGCGCAGTCTTGACCACTGGACCACCAGGGAAGTCACTCAGTGGTTTTTGTTTTTTTTTTAATATCTTCCCACATGAATCTAATATAATACTTCAGCTAAGAACCACTGCTATGGGTCAGAGCTTGGTACCCAAAGGACATGGGCAAGGATGGTAGGTGAAATGATTTTGTCATACCGGGCAAAAAAATTTTAAATTAAAAAAAAATTTTTTAATGTTAACAGTTACGTGTTCATTTTAATGAATATTTGGGAAACATTAGTAGTCATATAAAACCAATGATTTTACAGACTTTTACAGACTATCATTTAAAAAGTTTCTGACCGAAAGAAAAATATAAGTAAAAAACTGTACAGGTGGTAGACAGATACGAAGGTGGTTCAAGTATGACTGAAGTCTAGATCTTCGATGACAAAAGCTGGGGAAGGGGTTTCCCTGGTGGCGCAGTGGTTGAGTGTCCGCCTGCCGGTGCACGGGACACGGGTTCGCGCCCCGGTCCGGGAGGATCCCACATGCCGCAGAGCGGCTGGGCCCATGAGCCATGGCCACTGAGCCTGCGTGTCCGGAGTCTGTGCTCCGCAACGGGAGAGGCCACAGCAGTGAGAGGCCCGCGTACGGCAACGGGAGAGGCCACAACAGTGAGAGGCCCGCGTACCGCAAAAAAAAAAAAAAAAAAGCTGGGCAAGAGGGCTCTTGGAGAGAAAGGAGAGAGGGAAAAGCAGACACAGGAGGAGGAGAGGAAGAACGGCAGAAGGCAGGGAAGAGGCAGAAGGAGTTAACAAGAGTGAACCATGACATGAGACTTCCCTAACGGTCCAGTGGTTAAGACTTCGCCTTCCAACGTAGGGGGTGCAGGCTCAATCCCTGGTTGGGGAGCTAAGATCCCACATGCCTCGGGGCCAAAAAACCAAAACATAGAACAGAAGCAATGTTGTAACAAATTATTCAATAAAGACTTTAAAAAAAAAAAAAACAACAGTGAATCATGACAAAGTGCAGGAAAAGGAAGTCAAGTTCTCAGTTCTCTATCTTGCTCCAAGTACTATAAACACCTGTTAGGGTTTCAGTAAGCATTCCACCACGGGCAGAAATGGAAAAGCTAAAGATTAAGGAGGTTACTGATGGAAGACCAACATCTAAATTAACTGCTCAGGCTAGTTCCCTTAGAAAGATCGACAAGTCCCTTGAGGAAGATGCCACCTACTATGGCAGCCTGCCAGAGAATGGCCCCCAGGGTAAGGGAGACTCTCTTTACTTAGCTGAAGCTTCTAAAACCATCTGAGCGTAGGTGACAAGCCATTCTCAGGCACATGCAAGCTTCAAGTTTCATTCTTCAAATTCAGCTCCTGCCGTGGTGCTATGTTCCTTTGAGGCAGTCTGCCTCCTCACACAGGGTAAATCATGAACTTGAACTCAGTATAATATAATGTTCCCAAAGTCGACGTGTTATAAACTAAACCACTTGCTCAGGGATGACTCTAGAAAGAGAATTCCAACCATGAAAACTTACTTATCTTCAGTCATATCTGCCAATGGGCAGGAGAATTCCAATGGTATACAGACACAGAAATAAGTAAGAGTGAATCACATTTTGAGAAAGTTATTTCCTAATTCTCTTTCAATCCTTCAGATTCTGGATCTCAGAAGGCCACAGTTTGGAACTATAGGGGTTTTTTTCCCCACCTTACACTGGTTAATTGCACCCTTTAATGAATGGACAACAGGACTCAGGTTCAGAAGCTTGTATTTATGGTAGGTTATATTCATAGCAAATAGTGCAGGTTTCCACTTATGACTGTGATATAAAGCTTCCTCCTGGACTTCCCTGGTGGTGCAGTGGTTAAGAATCTGCCTGCCAATGCAGGGGACACGGGTTCAAGCCCTGGTCCAGGAAGATCCCACACACCGCAGAGCAACTAAGCTCATGTGCCACACTACTGAGCCTGTGCTCTAGAGCCCACGAGCCACAACTACTGAGCCCGTGCACCGCAACTACTGAAGCCCACACGTCTAGAGCCCGTGCTGCGCAACAAGAGAAGCCACTGCAATGAGAAGCCTGTGCACTGCAATGAAGAGTAGCCCCCGCTCGCCGCAACTAGAGAAAACCCACGTGCAGCTACGAAGACCCAACGTAGCCAAAAATAAATAAATAAATAGATTGATTAAAAAAAAAAAAGCTCGCTCCTAAAATACATCTAATTCTTTAAAAGTGAATCAGTTACAGAAAAACAGGTCAATTGTACAGTAATAGTATGTGAATAGGGGGAAAATCGTGAAGGTGGTTTCCAAGTGACTCATACTTGAGAACTTCTGCTTCAAATATGTGTTTTAGTGTTCTTCAATGGCATTATAAATGTTTCTCTACAGCTTCAGTGTATTTATGAAACGTAGGTGTTGGAAATGCAGAACTAGACATCACTTTTTCTCGTTCCCAGGAAAATGAAAAAATAGCTCGCATGAGCTCAGTCCTAGCAGACTGTCTCCTTGGCCTGCTTCTGATGCAATGAAATTCAAATATTTACCAACCACTATTACATTTAAGACTTTGCTCTGATCGATCAAATATGTGTTTTGACTTGGACTCTTTTCTTGCTTAGATTCTTCCCTAAATCTCCTGATGATATTGGTTTAAAAAATAAATCCCAGTGGCATGAGAAAGAAGTGTGCAGGATGATGGCATAGACGGGTTTAGGTGCCAGAGAGATGTGGGATTTGATCATGGGCAAGTGAATTGATCTCCGAAAATCTCCAGGAAGTTGTAAGAGGATTAAATGAAATAACACACAGAAGGCGGCTCGCACACTGACATATAAGAGGCACTTAATGAATGTCAGCTCGCTTTCCCTTTCTTGAATAAAACAGCCAGTTCCACGGTTAAGGCAACAGTACCTCACCAATGTCCTGACACTGACATTCAGTCCATACTAATTTAGGACAAGTATTTGCTCTCCTTCCCTAGGTCCTTGAGTGATATCCTTCATTCTCATAATAAAATACATGGATTGAATGCAGTTGGTACTGAGCCGAAAACAGTGAACAGCCTTGTGATCAAAATTAATTGTGTAGGGGATTTCCCTGGTGGCGCAGTGGTTAAGAATCCGCCTGCCAATGCAGGAGACACGGATTCGAGCCCTGGTCTGGGAAGATCCCACATGCCGCGGAGCAACTAAGCCCGTGCGCCACAACTAGTAAGCCTGTGCGCCTAGAGCCCATGCTCCGCAACAAAGAGAAGCCACCGCACCGCAACGAAGAGTAGTCCCTGCTTGCCGCAACTAGAGAAAGCCCGCACGCAGCAACAAACACCCAACACAACCAAAAATAAATAAATAAATTTATTTTTAAAAAAATTTATTGTGTAGTAATAGTGTATCTTGTCTGCCTGTATGTAGCACTTTTGCTTTAATATTCATTACTTTGCTTTCCCTTCAATACCAGGCCCATCTAACCAAGACTTTCCAATTCCCCTCCCAGCACAGGTTCAACAGCTCTCGGCATCACCTGAGGATCTTGTTCAAATGCAGATTCTCATCTCACAGGCCTGGGAAGGGGACTGAGATTCTGTATTTCATAAGCTCTCAGGAGATGCTGAAGCTGCTAGTCAGTCCATGGGTCACACTGTAAGTAGCAAAACCCTAGACAACACCGTCACCTTCCAGATGCAGCACATAGAACAAGGGAAGGAAGGTTCCAGGCCTTATCAGTTTCTCACAAATTCCCTTCTCTTTCCAAGAGTTTGTCTTTTCAGCTTTATTTCCAGATGTTCCAGGTGGGGAGTAAAATGTCAAATGGAACTTACCATTTAATGGAGAACCAGGACCTCCCTGGTGGCGCAGTGGTTAAGAATCTGCCTGCCAATGCAGGGGACACGAGTTCGAGCCCTGGCCCAGGAAGATCTCACATGCCGCAGAGCAACTAAGCTCATGCACCACAACTACTAAAGCCTGCGCGCCTAGAGCCCGTGCTCCACAGCAAGAGAACCCACCGCAATGAGAAGCCCGTGCGCCGTGACAAAGAAGAGCCCCTGCTCTCTGCAACTAGAGAAAGCCCGCGCACAGCAATGAAGACCCGACACAGCCAAAAATAACTAAATTAGTTATTTTTAAAAATGGAGAACCATTGCACCGGGCCTTAAGTAGTTAGTTATAATGACACAGAACTAATCTGCCTACTTCACGTGATTTTACTGGCAACCCATCTGATGTCAGTTTCTCCACTGATGCTTCAAACTGACAGCTCTGTGGCCTATTATTCCGCAGGGTGTGGCCCTGCGTTGCTGGAACAAGAGCCGATGTAGCTAGAGGCTGCTGAGTCGCTGTAGGAATCCACAGGCAACTAGAAGAACCAGCAAGCCCTTACTGAACACCTACTGACCAAGAATAAGTTACATCCAAACAGACTTCACACAGTCATTCATTCAACAAACGCTGGTGAGGCACTAACTGTGCCAAACCTGTTCTAGGTTCCGTAGATTGAACCCAGAAATTTGTTCGCTACTGTAGCCTTAACATCCTTGGTAGACACTTTTTTTAATCAAATTGAATGAAATTTAATGACAACAAGCCTCTGCGTTCGGCAGTTCAAATACTATCTCATCAGACCGCTTGCTACATCATCTTACATAGTTTTCAAACTCCATAAGGTTAACATTATCTGTAGTTAAGAAATCACAGGGAATTCCCTGGCGGTCCAGTGGTTAGGACTCTGCGCTTCCACTGCAGGGGGCTCGATTTCAGTCCCTGGTCAGGGAACTAAGATCACACACACACACACACACACACACACACACACACACACACACAACACACCTGTCTTGGGGTGGTTAAGTAAACTTCTCCCAAGTAACACAGCTAATAAATACCAAAGAACAAACTCCCACCTGATTGCAAGATCCATGCTCTTAATCTCTAGTCTGAGCTCCCTCCTCAGAGGAGAGGAGCAATTCCCTGCCTGCCCTCAAGAAGTTTACCACCTCATGAAAAAGAGAGTACAACCCACAGGTGGAGGCAGTTCAAAAAACACACACAGAAAATGGTAAACGGTAAGCCAAAGTCAACACTTCCAACACAAAATGCTCTAGAGCTCAGGCAACCCAATGCCCTTTTCAAAATACTTTTAACTTGGGAAAGTGTATCAAATCTCTTTCTTCCCATCCATATACTAAGCTCCCAGAGGTAGAGAGACCAGCCCAGTGATGGACCTACACTTAGTGCTGACTAAATATCTCCTGAATGCATCTGTTTCGATTACCTTTTTTATACCAAACTACCCAAAACTTAGTGGCTTAGAACAAACAACAACCATTTCATTATTTCGCAAGTGGTATCTGCTGGGACTGGGGCGTCCCAGACACTTTTGTACACTCACAAGCAAGAATGGTCCCAGCAAGAATGGCTGAAACAGGCAAGGCTGATTAGAAATGCTTACAAAAGGTTAAGAAGTCAGGTGCTAAATGTGAGGAGCACGGAGTCTTGGACGGGAAGCTCCTCCACCGACGTACAAGCTTCAGGGGGCGAGAACACTGTCTCGTTCCTCACTGACCCCCGGAGGCTCACGCACTACAGGCCCCAAACAAAAACGGAAGGCACCGCGACCCTCTGATGAGCCACCCAGCTTTGGCTTCTCCCTGGTGCAGACAACAAGAAGCACATTTCCATAAACGCGCTGACATAAGCAGCAGCATAAATAATACATGCAATTGGGTCTTGGGATGGATTTGCTACCCAATGGTGCCTGTCCAGAGGGTTTGGTGATGGCCAATAACTACAATTAGTCATTTGGAGGTAAGTGGCTTGAGGTGTCCCAACATGGGGAAGCCAAGAAATAATAACAGACAGATTTGGTCCCCCTGGAAGCTCAAATTAATTAGAAATTTAAAATATTTTTTAAACAGTATAGCTGATCGAAACAAGAGGACACATTCTTTGCTCCCATTTTCTCTGTAGGGAATGATGGCTTCCTTAAGGGTTTTTTGGAGATAGGGGTCAGATCCAAAGTGTGTCTCCAGGCCCCAAACAATGAATTCAAATCCCTACTCCAGCTATAGTCCGGGGAGGAGGGGAAATGAAGGAACCAGCAAGCACATTCCTAATACACCAACTTAACAACCTCCCATAATCTCTTCCAGCTGAGAGAGCACAGCTCCGCTGGGCCCTTCTATTCCCATCTGTAATTATTCAGGTGCGTTCGTTTCCATAGTACTCAATGTCTACCAAATCCGTGCTGTGGGAACCCTGGGAATAGGTTCTTTGCAACAGAAGTTTGTGCACCAGTTCAAAGGGCTCTTTTTCTGCTTTCTAAAAAATAAACAGGTATGGATCGCAATCTAGGACCCGCCACTCATGAGCTCGGTAACCTTGGGCAACTACTGAACATCTCTGAGCCTCAGTTTCCTCATCTATAATAAGGGAGTAATTATAACACCCACCTCATAAGGATGTTAGGTGGTCAAAAAAAAAAAAAAACTGATATCATGTCTGTCAAGTGCTTCACCCAGGACATGGCACCCAATAAGCCCTCAATAATTGCTAGCTACTGTTATAACTTGTCTTTTTATACTGCACCTAACCCTACATTAGCAGTGAGACACTCCATTCTTTTTAAGTCTCCTAATTCCATCCCATTCAAGTCTAACTGAATTTCAAATATACACCAAAAACTAAAAAAGAGTTACAGGCACAGCTGCCAAATGGCAAGTAAAAAGCCGTAATTTTCCATCATTGGAATATATTTAGGGATAACTATAAATGAAAAACTAAGAAAAAGAAAAAAATCCCCAACTTCAAGTCACCCTCCCAAGTCTGACGGTCTGAAAACCAAAAATGAAGTTAGACTTCCGCTAGCTTTGCTCCTTTCCACTCCCGTCTGTCAAGGCTGGGTGGAGAACTCCCACATTTCCTGTTCTGGGCCCGGGAGCTCTCTGGAGCTCTCTGCCAGGTAAAGCAGGAGACACTGCAGTTTGTGTTGACAGCTGGGACAGTCGGCGGGGAGAGGCTGGGAACTCAGGAAGCTTTCTACCATTCTTTCTGGGGTATTTTCCTATGATATCAACACCCTGAACTGTGAGAGGGCCCCAGCCAGCCAGGGTAAAAGGTTCAATCACCAAATAACTAGCATGCCTCCCTCTTAAGCAACTCATTTGGGGCCATCCACAGTATCAAATGACGTCATCTCCAGGACACACCTTGTTGGGTGTTCAACTTCCAACTTCTCACACCTGAAAAGGAGCTAGGCTGCCGGCTCCTACTGTGCTTTGTGGAGGCAGAAATTTCATCGGGATGCAGATGGTTCTTTAGATTTTATCCTGCAGATAATGTTGCCTCCAGTCTTGACAGCCCCTAGAGAACAGTTTCTGCTCCAGGGAGTACTTAAAAACACGTATGAGTGCACACCTCGGCCTTGATGGATGTGGTCTGGCAACAGACTTCCTCACTTCCACTGACCAGCACGTGTGAAACTTTATACAAGATCCAAACCACGAAAACCTCCACCAAGTTGTCCACAGACCAAAGCTCAGACTTGCCAAGACCTATAAAACTATAGCAATATCATACTAGCAAGAAAAGAATATCAGCCCTAAAGAACTCAATACCAATGACAAAGCTTAATATACTTACATGACATTTCATCTAGTATGTTCTACCTCATCACCTCACCCACTGTCAAAGTTATCTTGTTCAAGTATTTGCCATTGTGTTTACCATCTTTTCCCTCCACTCCTGCCCCACCACAGAAAACAAGAATAAAAGACCCCTGGGAGCAAGGCCTTTATCAATCTTGTTCACCACTGTAACTTTGACCTCACAAGGTATAGAGCAAATAGTAGCTGTGGTGGCTTTGATTATTTTCTGGCAAATATCTCTCCCTCCTTCTCCTCTAACCAATGGGGGAGGAATATACTTCATTAACATGCTTTGGATATGTGCCTAAATGACAACGTCATGTCAGTTCCAAGACCAGACTTACTTGTCTACGCCATTACTGCTTGCCCCTCTGGGAGCCTGGGTTCTTGCCGAAAGGCTAACCTGCCCCAGATTACCAATACCCCCACCAGCCCCTCATTCCCCATCCAGAATGAGACACGTAGACCAGAGCTCCCTAGCCAACCTGCAGACCTGGGAGTGTGAGAATAAATACTTACTGCTGAATGCCATGGAGTTTGGGGTGATTTGTTACACACCATTTTTGCGCCAACAGATGACTAATACAGCAGGCTCTCAATATATTTTTTCATTTTTTTTAATATATATTTAATTAACTAATGAAAAAAATTCACTCTACTTAGTACTTCCAAAACTCCATTCACTGTGACAATTCTGCAATACATCAAGTTTTAAGCCTGGTTTTTGCTTTTGAATGTACTTCTTTGTGTATTAAAGAATACATATTCAGAACCTGGGACCAAAGAGACCAAATCTGACTGATCTCTTTGGTCTTCCTTATTTAACCTGAGCCATAAGATAATGACTACTTCTTCCATCTATAATACTCTGAAACCATTGGTAGGCTTTTTTTACCCCCTCCTTTCCTAAAATGTCAGTGAAAGCTTCAAGCTCATAAGATACCAATTTTTATGGGGTAGTATCCCTTTCATCTAGTGCAAAAAGCCTTCAAGCTCATAAAATTGAGGCTGTAAACTTTCAAGGCATCTAGCTTTGTAGGATTACTGTTGATGTATTTCCATTACTTGAAACATTTAATGGAAGTAGTTTTACAGTTCACTTACATACTGTATTTACAATTACTTCACTTCTTAGCAGAGAATAGAATCACATCTAAATGGGGATAAAACCACATTACATTCTCTAAGTACCTTTTCATTCTGACCCTTTAACACTCAAGGCAACGGCTATGAAGAAATCCCTTTTTAATAAAATTACAATTTCAGGCACGTGGAGGATAGACAGAAAGGGGAAAGGACCAATAAAATCTGAGACCAAAAAAAAAAAAAAAAAAAATCTGAGACCAATATGTCTCCCAGCTATGGTATTGATATGTTTAATTTGAATGTGCCAAGCATATGAAATACGAAAATTTCATATGTGCAGATGGTTATAATCTATCAATTCCTTCTCCCCTTCCAAGTGTGAAAAAATATGGGAGAAGCACCTAACAGAATACCCGGGCCCGATGGTGAATATATGGTGAAATATTCAGCGATTTTGATGACCTAAAATCCATATTACTTCAAAATGCTCTCTAGGACACCTTGGGAAGTCCATCATTTTCTCTATGTTGGAAACTCAAATCACTTTTTGAGACATGGTAGTAATGTTGGTTTATTCCCTTCTTTATTGTCAAGTTTTTAAGTTCCCTTTCAAGCCATGATAGGATATACCTGTGGTCCATAATCTTCTTGCCATCCAAAGCTAATTGCATCCTGTTTTGCAAATACAGCCCGGTCATGAAAAGTCTGCGCTCCCTCACTGCACTTATGAACTAATCAGTAACTTCTCTGCTCCTAGGATAGCCAATGAAGCCAACAGAGTTGAGATAATTCCAACTAAAAGTAAAGAAACTTGACATTTTAGTTCACCGAGGTAACTGTATCTTTAGAAAACCTATTTTTGTCCACTAGGTTTTGTTCTCGTTTAATAATGAAAAAAAACTTGAGACTCCCTCCCCAAAGGTTTTTTAAGGACTCCAAAGAGACTCAGAAAACCAGGTTGAGCGCCCATGTGCAGTTTTCACCTTTAATTCCCCTTCTCTTTCTTCCTATCTTAATTAAATTTTCTTATTGAAAAAAACAGTAGACTTAAAAAATAAACTTAAGGGCTTCCCTGGTGGCGCAGTGGTTGAGAGTCCGCCTGCCGATGCAGGGGACGCGGGTTCGTGCCCTGGTCCGGGAAGATCCCACATGCCATGGAGCGGCTGGGCCCGTGAGCCATGGCCGCTGGGCCTGCGCTCCGCAACGGGATAGGCCACAACAGTGAGAGGCCCGCGTACCGCAAAAAAATAAATCAATAAATAAACTTAATATGACTAAGGCAAAAATACTCCCTATACACACACTCTGATGCTTTAACCCTGGTTATTTACCAAGAGTGACTAATGGTACATGACGGGTCTGTAGGGAATGAAAACGAAGACTACCCAAAGGCACCAGGCAAGGTGAAAAGTGTTCCAAACTGGGGTATCAAAAAAGGAAGCAGGTGGGCCGAGAACCTGGCTTAGCTCCCATGCCTCCCCTGGAGGCACTTAGTGCAGCACTTTGCACAAGGGGCTGGGCCGGCAGTGCGCACTTAATGAATGTTTATTCCCTGTTGGCAACAGGGCAGTCCCCTGTATCATGGGCTCAATCTTCTCTCTCAGGCTTTTCTGAAAGGACAGCAATTATTTATGTTCTCAGTCCACCAACCTCAGTGACAATCCTATCTAAAGCCTGTCTAAAGTGCTTCACACCCATGACCTTGTTTAATCACTCTGACGTTCCAGGGAGCAAGAAGGAAATTGAGGCTCCAAGAGTTGCAGTCAGCACGCAGTAACATATTATGAAGATACCTCGTCCTGGTACTGGAAGTGGTGAAATGAAGAGGACACAACTATATTTAAGGGGCCTGCTATCAAACAGAGGAGACAGAAAGGTTTTCAGATGGTCATTGAATGTAGTAAGAACTAGAAGCAAGTACAAGGTATCCAAAAGAGGCCCCTGGGCTTCCCTGGTGGTGCAGTGGTTGAGAGTCCGCCTGCCGATGCAGGGGACACGGGTTCGTGCCCCGGTCCGGGAAGATCCCACACGCCATGGAGCGGCTGGGCCCGTGAGCCATGGCCGCTTGGGCCTGCGCCTCCGGAGCCTGTGCTCCGCGACAGGAGAGGCCACAGCAGTGAGAGGCCTGCGTACTGGAAAAAAACAAAACAAACAAACAAAAAACCAAAAGAGGCGCCTAAGCTGTTATTTGGGGTAGAGGTTCCCAAGGCCCTGGTCTTTGAGCTTGGTCTTGAAGGACAATGAAGGGTTGGTTTGACGGGGATGGAGTGGGGAGATAAGGGAGTGAAGACCTTCCAGGATGAAAGAAATCACCTCCATGGGGCTTTCAAAAGGAAAATCTTGAAATAAATGTTGAGTATTCAAAAAAAAGATGTGTAACATCTAAAACACAGTGTGATTATTATGTGTCAGACATCGTCATAAATGCCTGACTGACAGGATCTCTCCCAATCCTCACAGCCACTAAAGGAGGTAGTCCTATAACTAGCCCCATTTTACAGTGGGGAAAACTGAAGCTCAAGGGGTGGGTGTGGGGGTTAAGTAACATGGCAAATAAGTGATTAGACTCCATTCCTATATAATGCAGAAATGTACATGATTTCTGCCTTAAAGACTGTTCCTACCTGCTCTTCAGATTTTGCTTCCTGTCCAGTTCATAACAGTGTGTCTGCCTAATGAAAAACAAGGAGTCTGAAGAACAATGGAAAATTTTAGACATCTGTGCCAATTTCAATGAAACAATTGCTTGCCCACAGGCCAAGCCGTAAAGTCCTTAGAAAAAGATGCATGTTAAAAGCTCTCATGTATATAAAACAAAAGCTACCCTCTACGATGACTGTCAAGGTCCAAATCTTCCCCCAGCCTCTGCACTTGTTCATGACAGAAAGCTCAGGCTTAACAAACCACTTTCTGCCTCAAGCCTTCACACCCTCTGAAGCCAGCTGACATGCTTGCTGCCTCAATTTCATGGAGTGAGTCTCATAAACAAAAACAAATGGTCAGCACGGAGCTCTCTTGCCAATAAAGGCACTCGCATCTGTTGTCCTCAGACAAATCATTAACTCCCATCATCATGCCTCGAACCATGCTTACAATCAACTTCTGATCAATGCTTACAAATCAAGCATTTTTAATTAGCATTTTTAGAAACAAAGGGCAAATTTGCAGAAAAGAAAAAAATATGTTTGCGCAGGGAGTGAGATCTCACTATTTTAAATGTCTCTATAATAAAGAATGCCCTACCTACCCACTTTAATCACTTGACGTTTTGTTTCCCTTTGATGCAAATACACAGCAGACAACACTACAGCCCCAATTTCATTTGTAAGGATATAGGTCTTAGGCAAGAATTAGAGCCTATTTTTAAGACATTTTGGAGGGCGCAAGATGATATGTGTCTTCACCAAAACGAGTGGGTACTTCTTAAGACTTGCCTGTCCCAACACAGACTAAAAATAATAATAATAAATAAATCAAAAGCAGTGCTTCTGATTCACTACATTTCAGAGCTGGCCTTTAATATTTTCAGGTACAACTGGCATGAGAAGGACCATTTGCTCAGGCAGGTAAATTAATGATTGACCCAACAGGAGAATCAGTGCAGGGGTGGAGTTAACAATACACATACAAACACACATCATCCAAGCAGTATTAGATCTATATTCAAACGTTAGGCAAAACTTCCCCTTGAACTACTCAGACCTGTTTGCCATGAACATATGAAAGAAGAAGAAATGGTAACTTTGATACCTAATAAAACAGTGACGATGAACAGGACAGGTGGCGCAAAACCATAAAGCCCTTTTCCCTTGAACAGCAGCATCATGGGAGGGCCATAAACTCTCATCCAAATTATCCCTTCCCTCCCTCCCTCCCATCCGCTCCCCTTTCTCACTGGCATCTGCACTGTGCACTGGCAATCTGGCCACAGTATAATGGAAAGTAAATTGGCTTGTTGACTCCTAAGGTTAAAAGGGGGTAGGCATGAGAGAAAACTACTACACTACAGAAAAAGGGAAAATCTACTGTCATATTATTTGTTTCTATCACTCATGGGCAGATAAAATTTTTTTAATGTATTTACGTATTTTTGGACCAGGAAAGAAAGGAATGTAGTAGTCCCCAGGGCATCTCTTGTAAATGCAAAGAGCTTTCTTTTATGGACACTAAACCGAGCTTTAGGCAACTTGTGCCTGAAAACAGTGTGTGGTGTCCCAGGAAAAGTGCTGGCCTGAGAGCCAGGAGGCCAGAACCCCAGTCTAAGCTCTCCCACATCCTGGCTGTATGACCCCAGCCAAATCATCTCTCTCTGGGCATGGGCTTCTGTAAGATAAAGATAACAGATGAGGTGACTTCCAAGGTCCCTTCTAGCCCCGAGACTCTTTACCAGAAAGTGCCTTCTACAAAATATGTATCAAATCTGGTTTAGAAAAATCATCATGGGTAGGGAGCTATAAAGGAAGATATTAACTCAAAACCAAGAATACAGCAGGTCCTATGGAATGTCAGGAAACCGAAAGCTTTCAAACGTTCCAAGTTAAGGAGAAGCTTCAACTGCTTTTAAGGCTAACCTGGTAATTTAAGGCTAACTTGGTAACAAGTGTCTGGAGCAAATTCTCACCTTCTTGCTTATTTGTTTTGATAATAGAACAGTACCAAGAAAAAGGTGTAGTACATCACAATCATCTACCTGTACCCTTTTTTTAAGCTGACAGTGCTACTTCCTTTATACTTGGGAGGCAAGCTAAACAATTCATAAGGTGATGCTTTATGCAACAAAATATATATATATGGTGGGGGTGGGGGGACAACTCAGAATTCACTTGAATAGAATGCCTTTTTCCAGTCTCTCTCTCTCTGGTTACTAATGCTCTGAAACAAATCACCCCAAAACTTGGTGGTATGAAACAACCATGTTATTATGCTCAGTGGTTCTTAGAGTTCAGGAATTCAGATGGAGCAAAATGGAGACAACTGGACTCCACAGTGTCTGGGGCTTTGGCTGATGGGTGACTTGACATCTGGGGGCTGGAATATCTGGGGGCATCTTCACTCACATGTCTGGAGGCTGACAGTGGCCGTCAGCTGGAACATCTACACATGGCCTCTCCATGTGATCTCTCTACAAGGGCTAGTTTGGGCTTCCTCACAGCACGGTGCCGTCCAAGAGTAAGGCCGAAACACATGGCATTTTTATGGTCTTGCCTCAAAAGTCACAGTACGGCTGCTATCATACTCTGTTGGTCGAGACAGTCACAAAGGTCTGAGAGAAGAGGATATAAACACCCCCTCCCTACTCTATGGAAGAAGAGTCACAGTCATGTTATAAGATGAGCATATGGAATGTGACTTAATTTTGCCTCTATCTTTGGAAAATGCAGTCTACCATGCCGACAGACCCCTGACAGAAGAATCCCAGGAACAAGATAAGTACAAAAATCTGGGTCTCAGGCATCCTTGAATATTATAGATTTAAAGCCAACACTTTGATAGGCAAAAGATCACAGCCAAGAGCTGGAGGAACGGCATTTTAGCCACAGAAGCCCATCGAGTTGCCTTTGAAGCCACGATTACAAACACTGGTTCTGGTAACAATTAGATGGGTCCTCGACAGACGATATATACCTTTGCTGTTTTATTACAGCTTGGTTCCTTCTGTATCCCACTGACATACGATTTAAATGCACAAGAGTAATAAAGCACCTGCTGAATTACAATTCCAAAGTTCAGGTGACACTGAGACGAACTCTATGAAACTATGAATGGACCATGTTAAACAGATTTTTTTTTTTTAATTGAATACAGAGAGCAGCTGTTTGTAAAGCAGCCCCATATGCAAAGACGTGGGTTTGGTTTAATCTGGAGCTGATGGGACCTACAGGTCTTTGGATGGATTGCAGGGGAGACCTCAGTGTTCAATAATGCGGCCCCTCATAGGAGTCCTGCTCTCCAGGACGGCAGGGGAGGAGAGGCAGAGCAGATGACCGACATTGAGCATCCCATGATTTTCAGCACTTTCTCCCCTTCTTAAACCTAAAATCCCTACTCCAGCCTCTTCTCCTGTCTTATAATGTAACAGACCCATCTTTCAGCTTCTTAGTGCCAGCACTAACCAGGGCCACCATCACTATCAGATATTAAGCTAAGATCCTTATTTGGCAACAGTCCCACCCCACGTGCTCAACCATCAATATCCACTGCCTCTTTGAGTCCCCTCACCTGCCAAGAGAATCTTTGGC
Source organism: Delphinapterus leucas (assembly GCF_059928025.1). Lineage (NCBI taxonomy): Eukaryota > Metazoa > Chordata > Mammalia > Artiodactyla > Monodontidae > Delphinapterus > Delphinapterus leucas. The sequence continues at coordinate 80,980,534 of NC_143138.1, forward strand.
ATTTGCCACTTAGTACTAACCCCATTCCTAAAACTCCTTGTGTTCCTACTCTACATCTTGCGGCAATCAGCGTGTTTGGGTGGAAGAGGGGAAAGTAAAGGGAGATAAGAAAGTAGCAGCTGAAGGATAAAGAAAAAGAGAAGGTGGAAGAGACCAAGGGGAAGGGCAGCAGGATGTCTTAGTAGAGAATAAGGAACATACAATGGGGAGACAGTCAAGGCATCTACCAGGTACCAAGAATGGGACTAAAAACAAATTGTCAGAGAAGGAAAGTGTTGCCTGAATTCTTCTAAATGTTCTTCAAGAGACGTAAGATGGGAATCACTTCTACTGTTGGCCCTTGGTCCCTCTTTGTTTGAATGATGAGACACTGCTCCAAGTGTCGGCCACTTAGGATCTCTAGACTTCCTTGGGGTCCACATTAGTTGATAAAAATGAGGCTTAGAGGGCTTCCCTGGTGGCGCAGTGGTTGAGAGTCCGCCTGCCGATGCAGGGGACACGGGTTCGTGCCCCGGTCCGGGAAGATCCCACATGCCACGGAGCGGCTGGGCCAGTGAGCCATGGCCGCTGAGCCTGCGCGTCCGGAGCCTGTGCTCCGCAACGGGAGGGGCCACAACAGTGAGTGGCCCGCGTAACGCAAAAAAAAAAAAAAAAATGAGGCTCAGAGGGAATTCCCTGCAGGTCCAGTGGTTAGGGCTCAGCAAGGCCACTGCAGGGAGCCTGGGTTAGAACCCTGGTCGGGGAACTAAGATCCTGCAAGCTGTGCAGGGCAGCCAAAAACAAAAAAAATAAGAAGGAGGCTTACAGGCTTATAAAGGTCAGTAACTGGAAAAGTGACAACTCAGTTCTGCCTGTCACTAAAGTGATTTACCACCGCCTCACACTATGAGGCAAATAGAAATCCATACAGATACATTTAGCCCTTAACATCAACTGCTCCTGAGAATGAGCTATTCACCAGGTCAGGACCAGCAACCGGGAAAGGAGGCATCTGTGTTGTTATTATGCAAATAACATCAGCAAAGGAGAATTAACTCATGAGAGGCTGAAAAATTACTGCCGGTGGTGGATGCGAAATAAAAGGAATTCCCACCTTCTAAGAGAGAAAACGGCCAAGGATTTTATGTGGAGTTTTAAAGGCTTAGGAACTTCTCATAATGTCAGGCAAGTAATTTTTACTTGCGGCACAAATATACACACACACACATATGTATATAGGAGTTTATATATAGCTACATTTAAGTATATCTTTGGGTGTATGTATGTATGTGTGTGTGTGTGCCTAAGTCAAGCTAAAATGATTTATTTTCAGCAAATGCCAAACCCTAGGCAAATGCCGAGTAAAGCTTTTTTACTGGCTTCATGGTAACCATCCTACGGTACCAGGACTTAAGGAAAATTCTAATGATGTCACATATTATACTGTTTAAAGTATAATGTCATACAGACATAAAAACATCTGAACACACAGACACATAAATATTTACAGAGAATGGGATTATAAATTTTTAAATTCTGTTTTGGTTTGTTTTTAGCGCAGCAGTCTTCTCTTTAAAAAAGCATAAACTTCCTATAAACTGGATTGAGTTCCACAAAGGGCACGTGCAGAGGCCGGATCCCAGAGTCAGGTGAGAGAGTGAGTCCCTGGTCCCTTCTTGGTAAACATTTATCAGTTTTATCTTATTATCTCATCTAAGCCCCAGGTCACAGTGGCATTACCATCTTCCCAATGAGTCACTGCCTCTTTTCCCATCTTACTAATTAACTGGCAAGAATCAAGTTGCAAACAAGAGGATAAGGGCAACAAGAAGCAGAAAAGCTGGGCCATACACTCGAAACCTAATGGATGCCTGAGATACCAGGAGTTGCCTCCAAGCCTTCTGACACGGCAAGTCAGCAACGCAGTCCAACCCCAATGGGGAGGAGGAGAGAGGACAGAGAAACTCAGCTGCACAAACGTACAAGGTGCAAGGCCAAGGAGAAATCCCTTAAATGCATCCCAAGCGGCTGTAGTCGGTAAGACCTGCTGTTTCCAGGTTGTTTAGGAGGAAACATTTCAGCACCATTCATCACGGGTGTTGGGACATGATGTGGATGAGCCTGACACGAAAGAGAAAATACACTGCAGACAAGAAGGAAACCAGAGAACAACTAAATGTGACAAGCCACAGCACAGAGGTAACCATGTCAGTGTATTTGCTATACTTTCCTCAGGAGCAGAAGAGAACGAAAGGTACAAATTGGGGGTGGGGGGTACGCACACCAGCCACACGTGTTCTCTGGATCCTACCTGGCTGCACAGACTCTTATTATTCCAAGTGTGGCCCCAGGACCAGCATCAGCATCACGTGGCATCTTGTTAGAGCTGCCCGACCTGGGCCTACTGAGTCAGAATCTACATCCCCAGGAGATTCACATCCACGTTCAAGCTGTGTGTGGATTTACCCTCCTGGGCCCTACACCATTCGGTGAACCCAGAAGGTTCCATTTTCTCCTCCTCTCTTCCTTCAGCTAGTCTCCAAAAAGTGAGCACCCGCAGCATGCAGGCACCATCCCTGGCAGGGACTGTGGATACAGCGGTGACATAAAAAACAGAACATTACTGGCCCTCATGCAGCGCAGAGTTGAGCACGGGGGGGGGGTGGGGGGGGGACGCATACAACCACAAATACACATAAAAGTACAACAAAAAAGTGTGATCAGTGCTGTCAAAGGGAAACGTGTGGTCTTATGAGAGTATAAAACAAGGAGATCAGACCCTGTCAGGAATGGCTCCCTAGAGAAATTGATGATACAACTGAGATCTGCAGGGGGACTAGACATTAACTAGGTAAGGAGGGGAGGGAACAGCATTCAGGTGGAGAGGAAAGGCATAGGCAAAGGACCTGTGGCCTGAAGGAACACCACACATTAAAGGAACTATAGGGGAACAGCATGTGCAAAATGAGACCGGTGAGAGAGGCGGGGGCCAGACCATGCAGGCTCCTGTAGATCCATGAAGGATTTGATCCTAAAAACACAGCAAAGCCTCTGACAGGTTTTAAGCAGGTTACCCAAGGTGAGAAGAAAAGAGAGTAAAGAGAAATGGATAGATCCCAGAGACTTTACTCTGGCAGCAAGACTGAGACCCCAGACAACGCTGTTTGTACAACTTACCTTCCCTCCTTTTGATCCTGGGCTATATCCTGCCTGCCACCAATCCCACAAGACAAAGTGAGCCCCTTTTGTACTGAAGAGTAGGCAAGAAGCACCCCAACGCTACAGCAAGAGAAACATACATTTAGGCTAGTGAATAAGCCTAAATGTCTTCCTGGAATGTTGGAGGGATGTTGAGTAGTACTTAAGACTCTTAGAAACACGGAATATCTGAATTCGGACCTGGTTCTACCACTGACTACCTGGACATCTCTGAGCCTCCATTTACTCAAAGGGCATAATAATCTCTCCATCACAAGGGTCTGACTGGTTTGAACAAGGCAGACAGAGTACAGAGTCTACAGGCCCTGAGCAAGGCACTTAGCACACAGTAGGTGTTCAATGGAAGATGTATTATCTTTACACATCACTGTGGTTCTCAGCCAGCCTCCAGGGGCACATTATTAACTCCTGAAGCTACAAGTTTCCTTGTTAAAAGATAATCATTAGCATGGAGCAAATGCTTAGATACAATGCTAAGCCCTCACCTCACGTTTATTATCTCATTAAGTCACCACAATAGCTCTACAAAGTGGATGCTGCTATTAGCCCTACTGTACAACAAAGCACAAAGAGGACAAGCAGCTTGCTCACGCACCAGTGTGAGGCCAGGCTCTAAGCAGGCTCATGGCTCCTCAGGGCTCCCAGTGGGCACACCCCATGTGGAAAGGTAGGCAATTCCCACAAAGGGCTCTCCCACTCACCCCTGAGCTCCTTGAAGCATGGCACTCTCAATCAACATGAAACTCACCGGTGCCCAACAAGGCCTGGTGCACCCAAATGCTCACTGAATGAAAGCTGGGATGAAGGAAGCTGCCCCTAAAAGAATCTGACCCTGTGAGTCAGGTGAAAAGGAAGAAAGGCTGAAGACAAGTGTACATCCTAGGAGCACCTCACTATACCTTTCTTGCTCGGTTGGTCTGCAGTGTCTGTAGCAGGCCAGTGACCCAAAAATCCCTCAGGACTGAGTTTTGGTAAGATATAACTTTCTCTTTGGAATTTCCTGTTTGGGGCATTTAGAGGAATTGCTTCATCTCTGTTTTCTTTCAACCGTGAACTGAACTACCTTTATTTTCCAATTTTTTGCACACCATGGCCACCACCAGCTTGGTATTTACAAAACACCTTTGCCCTCAGGATTTCCAGGCAGTGATAAAAGCATACAGAAAATCTTTTATAGCCGGTCCTATTCTAGTGATGTCGGGGAATGTGCAGAATGCCAGCCAGCTGTAAGCAAAGGACCAGGACTTGAGAACTTTCTCAGAGGAAGTCAAGTGTTCCCTGTGGGATTTTAATGGTAAGGGGCCTGGCGAGTCAAGTGCTTCCCCAGGGAACTGGAAGGACACCAATTTGTTCAAAGTCACGCTGGCTGAGGAACATAATAGAGGGCTAGAGTTCAGACTTTTTTTCAGACTGATGATTCATTTAGGACAAATGATGTTACCTTTCCTTTCACCCCCTGTGACAAAAGGTATGTTGGAGAAAGCCAATTCAGCAAACTTCAAGGATGTCCCCACACTGCAGCAGATGTAAAGCCACATGGACAACGAAAGGGGCTGCCCCGGGTATTCTTTTCCGTGGCAACTAACATTGCAAGCAGTAAAAGTACAGGTCTGGGGACAAGTCAAACGTGAATTCAAATCCAGACACATCTACTTTCCAGACGTGTGTTCTTGGTCAAGTTACTCAAGAAAGTGGCACTTAGGGCTTCCCTGGTGGCGCAGTGGTTGAGTGTCCGCCTGCCGATGCAGGGAACACGGGTTCGTGCCCCGGTCCGGGAAGATCCCACATGCCGCGGAGCGGCTGGGCCCGTGAGCCATGGCCGCTGAGCCTGCGCGTCCAGAGCCTGTGCTCTGCAACGGGAGAGGTCGCAACACTGAGAGGCCCACGTACCGCAAAAAAAAAAAAAAAAAAAAGAAAGAAAGTGGCACTTAGTAAATTAATACACACACACACACAAACTCACCTGCATTACGTGCTCATGTGAAGTGAATGCTGTCTACGCCTCCCTCCCGGATCCCCAGTCAGGGCTCATCTTGACGGTAGGGAGCTGCCAGCCCAAATGGTCACAGCTCCTGCCCAGAAGCAGCCCACTTCCAATGGCTAGCTGACATGGCCACCCTCTCATCCCAACTCGGGACAATGATGAAGAGCCAGCTCAACTTCAGAGCTTCCTGTGGGTTACCTGGGGCCTTTGCTGAGACGACCCTGCAACCTAACTTCTCCGCCAGCCTCAGCCCTCCAGAGGGGTTGATTCTTAGAGCACTGCCGTACAAGCATCCCACATGGTAATCTCCACCTCTGCGTTTGCTTTCTAGGGAGCCAAACAACATACTTCACCAAGAAACTAGAGGGAGAGAGAACAAACTATGACCAGTTCACAGCACTATAGTATTTGATTGTCATTTCTCCAAGGTTAAGTAAAATGCAAATCTGAAAAACAAAAAACAAAACTGAGGTAATTTTTTTTACATGGTAGCCAACAGACACTAAACATTTCCTCTTTACTTAGCTCCAGTTCTCCCTATATCACATAAAGTTGTCTACATCAGATTTGCTTGTGTTTGTTTTCACTGGAATGAACAGCAAAGTGGATATTTGAAAGTTATATCCTTTAAATTAAAAAGAATGACCAGGGGCTCCCTGGTGGCGCAGTGGTTGAGAGTCTGCCTGCCGATGCAGGGGACACGGGTTCGTGCCCCAGTCCGGGAAGATCCCACATGCCGCGGAGCAACTAAGCCTGTGCGCCACAACTACCGAGCCTGCACTCTAGAGCCTATGAGCCACAACTACTGACCCTGTGCGCCTAGAGCCCGTGCTCCGCAACAAGAGAAGCCACCGCAAAGAGAAGCCCCGCACTGCAACGAAGAGTAGCCCCCCGCTCACCGCAACTAGAGAAAGCCCGCGCGCAGCAACAAAGACCCAACTCAGCCAAAAATTAATTAATTAATTAATTAATTAATTTTAAAAATGCATACAGGCTTTAATCTGTTAAACACCTAAACAAAACTTTTCTTGGACAAGTAATCCAGTAATATCTTAAACTTACTTTGTAGCAGAGGACAGAGAAATTATACCCTGATCCACTAAATCTGAATAATACAAATGATACTTTATCTAGCAAACATTCATTCCCAGTTTTTCTTAGGCATAGAAATATGAAAGAATAGAGAGGATGGGAGGGAGGTGCAAGAGAGAGGAGATATGGGGATATATGTATATGTATAACTGATTCACTTTGTTATACAGCAGAAACTAACACACCATTGTAACGCAATTAAACTCCAATAAAGATGTTGAAAAATAAAATGAATAAAAATTCCTGCTTAAGTATAAAAAAAAAAGAAATATGAAAAGAGATGTATTAAAAGTTCCCTGTCACCAGACTTGCCTTGAAACACAAAGCAAAGATCTTAAGGCTCAGAAATAACCAGCTAATTACAAAAAGCAGAGGTGGAAATGGATGAGAGAGAAAAGCAGATGGCGAGACTTTGTTAACTCACTTACAGGGAGTTTTCCAGGAACGAACCATTAACTGGCTGAGCAATAGACTTGTATAGTCTTTAAGGAGAAATGTATGGCATAAAAGCCAAATATCACTAAATAATTTCACCAAAGCCTCTTGCTATAACTCTGAATGGAGGCATATGGAATTCGTAACATGAGCCTTCATGGTTAGAGCACACACATCCCTGATGGACCAGAGGATCAGTGAGATTAATCAGCTAAGAAATGTCTTCTTAGTTCAATATTTTCAACCTTTGCAACATTTTGACCAGAGCCAAGGTTAACTAATATGATTTTCAACTGCTTTTTCCTAGTTCCCAGGTAATAAAAATGGCATGCAAAGAAAATTAGACCTGGAAGAATACACAGACAGCCAAGTGTAAGAGTCTCTACCTTTGCTTGCCTGTTCTTAACTCTTGACTTGTCTGGATTCTATGATGGTCTTCGATTTTGCTGTCGTGTAGCCATTCTCAGCCAGGGACTATTCTGCACAGCCCATGCCTCACCTGGGGACTAATTTTAGCAGCGTCTAAAGACATTTTTTGGTTATTAAAACTAGTGGGTGAGTGGGTTTACTGGCATCTAATGAGTAGAGGCCAAGGATGCAAGGATGTAGCTAAACATCTTACAACACTCACCATGGCCCCCCACCCAAAGAATTATCTAGCACAAAATGTCAATAGTGCTGAGGTGGAGAAATCCTAGTGGAGTGGATCAAAGGAGTATGAATGGAATCCCCAGTACCTGGGGCAGGAACTTAGCTTTTCCGAGCCTCGGTTTCCAACGGCATTAAAAGGGCCTAAAAATACTCTTGAAGAGTTCTGGTAAAGAACACATGAGATGGCAGATGACAAATGACCTAGCACAGTGCACGGCACATCAAAGGTGCCCATGATGTCTGGGCAATCTGAATCACTGCTATTTTTTAACGGCAGCTACTTCCCACCCATCCCCATTTCCTCTAGGATTTTACTGGGAAGCAAAGAAAAGAGGAACCCAGCCAACTCTGAAGCCCACTCTAGGTCAAAAGTTTGCATTTAGCTCATTTAATAATTCTGAATCCTATTGTGTCTAAATTTACCTTTGAGGAACCCAGGGGTGGGGAAGGCCACAATTTTTACATTTTTTTTAAAGGTGTGTTGTTTTTCCAAAAGAGAATTTCAATTCAATGTCTTAGGAGCCAAATGAAAGAAGGAAATGCAAAAGTCTCCACTAGGTCAATGAAGAAGCATATGAGTGCGAATGCTAATAAGTACTTTTCTCAGACAAAGGAATATCTTCAATGAGTTGACTGAAGACTTCTTTAAGCAGAACAAAGTAGGTGCTCAGATATCAGACAAAAACAAAAAAGGTAACTTCTCCCTAAGTAATGACCACCCATGGTGGCTCAGCAGAGAACCACTGCATAATGTATTAGGGGCATAATCCTCAATACCTTATAAAAATAATACTTGCCTGCTGTAAACTATACCAAGTCACGGCGTGACAGCCAGTTTCCCATTCCTCTTGCCCCAATTCTAATCCTCAGAGGAAGGGAGGGTAACCATATAATTCATCATCCCAACCAGGCCACTAAAGAGCAAAAGGGGGCTCAATGAATAATTACACTAGGATAACAGGTGTAGACCAGATATTTCTCCAGCAAACCGGAACAGATGGCCACCCTACTCAGAGGTAGCCATGGCTAATAGTTCCCCGTCGTTTACATTTTTAAGGCACACACAAACACACACATGAGGTCAACTGTGAACGAGCTACACCAATGGGATGAGCCTATAGATGGTCCTCTGCTTCCCCCTCTTTTAATTTAATATATCATGATGTGTCTACATGTCAGCGCACAGAGATCCACCTCATTTTTTTAGTTAACTGCAGAATATGCTACTGTAGGGAGGTGCCATAACTTTTCAATCACCTATAACACATATAAGTCAACTTCAAATTTTTGTCATTACGAGCAAGGCTACAGGGAACATAACCCTAAACACATCTTTTAAGGGCTTGCGTATTTCCACAGAATAGGCTTCTAGCAGTGGAAATGCTAAATCAAATGTTACCATTTTTGAAGGGTTCTTCCAAAATGCTCTCCACAAAGGCTTTGTCAGGTCACATCAAGACCAACAATTACTCAACAGTTTTGAATTTCTGCCAAGCTGATAAACGAAGCATGCTATGTAGTGCTAATGTTCATAGCAGCACTGTTTACAATTGCCAAGGTACGGAAGCAACCTAGGTGTCCATCAACAGACAAATGGATAAAGAAGATGGGGTATACAGTATATACACAAAGGAATATTACTCAGTCATAAAAAAGAATGAAATTTTGCTATTTGCAACAACATAGATGGACCTGGAGGGTATTATGCTTAGCGAAATAAGTCAGAGTAAGACAAGTACTGTACGATATCACGTAAATGTGGCATATAAAAAAATAAAACAAACTAGCGAATAAAACTAAAAAGAAGCAGACTCACAGACAGAGAGAACAAACTAGTGGTTACCAGTGGGGAGAGGGAAGCGGGGGAGGGACAATATAGGGGTAAGGGGAATAAAAAGGGTTATTATGGGATTATATGAAATCATGTGTGTGAAACTCTCGAAAACTGTGAAGCACTATGGAATTTAAATAATCTTTTATTCAATTTTTTTTAAAGTAAATGTACACAAATTAGAAAGAAAAAAAAAAGATAAGCAGGTAAAGTGGACTTTTGTGTAGGGGTCGGAGACCACGCTCCAAAAGACTTGACCAAATGATAATGATCTAAGATAAGATGTCAAAGACATTTCTATCCTCATACCCTGATAAACTGTGCCAACTTTGAAAAAAAAAAAAAAAAAAAAAAAAAAAGGATGTCATCTCATTCCACGATTTCCTTATGTGGTCCCTCAACTCCAGACAGTCTGGGCCGTGGGTGTACATGGAATTTTCCACCTCTAGGTCTTTGCTCTGCTGTTCCGTCCACTTAGAGTAACGTTCCACCCATCTCTATAAATATCCTACCAACAACAAACATAACCTCCTCCATAAGGCCTGTCCTGAGCCTGACTGACTACAAACTGTCTTCACATCATCTTTTCCTCCTGGGAAAGCCCACAGCACTGCTAATTCCCCCCGCTTCACCCCTTCCCCATAACCTGAATCAGCGTCCACAGTCACCCCTAAATCATGCAGACTCAGAGACAAGTGGCTACGGGCACGCACAGGCACAAAGACCTGCCCTGCCCCAATTTCCAGGCCTCAGTTTCTGCATCTGTAAAATGGGGATTATATACAGTACTACCCTAAGGTTTATTTTGAAAATTATATGAGCAAATGTATAGGAAATACTTAACATATAAGATGAGATAAAGAAATGCTAACAATTTATTACCATTTAATAGTGGAATTGATCCCTTGATGGCATGTTTCATTCACTTGTGAGTCCTTTGGAATCTCGCACATTCATTTGCATGTAGAAATCCTACAATATATACGTCTGTTGAATGAAGACTTTAATCCTGTTGCTCAGTGGATCATATAATAATAATGATAAAGGCATCTCACGTGAATTGAGCACTTACTACGTACAAGGCACTCTGATGAATATTTCTCATCCACTATCGTATTTTAATCCTCACAAACAATACTATGAGGTAGGTGCTTTACAGATAAGAAAACTGAGACTTGAAGAGGTTATAAATCTTACCCAGTGCCACAGGTGGATGGGGATTCAGACCCACGATTACCTGACTCCAGAGTCTATACCTAACACATTCTTGAGTCTGTGTTCCTACACTGCACCCCACACTGCAGCCAAAATCACATTAGAGAGTGAAGTCAACAGAGTCCCAAGACCTCCTCGTCCTACTCACACATGAATTCTTTCCTAGAATATAAAATAAATACCTTCATATGCGCAGGGCCTGGATTTTCAGAGGGGAGAAAACCTGCTGCTTAGTGCCATCACCGCTCAAGTGTCCCTGTCCTTGACTCACCCACCCCTCACCAGCTCTCCCCACCAACGAAACCAAATGTTTACTTTAAAAATAAAAGGAGCCCACAGCAGGGACAGATGAAACAGTGCTATGGAGGGAGAATGCCAGGGCTCTGAGGCCAGGCTCAGCCAAGGCTTCTTGCAGTGCTGCAGGTCCTGAAGCTGCTCCCACACTGCAGCCTGCAGGCCCAAGACAGATTCATACAGCTCTGCCTCAGCCTGCGGCCCCAAGACTGGAAGCTGGACTGGGCATTGCAGCAGTTTAGTGAACAAGTCCAAAGTGAGCCTTGCACCAGCACCATATCAGCAACTTCTAGTCCTGTGGGGGACGACTGCACAGCCAAAGCCATTGCTGGTACTTAAGGTACAGAGACACCACGTCCTTGTGACAGATGCTCGGCCTTGGTAGACATGCAAGTAATAACTTCGTTGAATTCCAGAAATTTGTCTTGACATCTACAAATATGGCAAAGTACCCTTTCTACAGATGAAGAAACTGAGGCACTGGCATTATAAAGTAGCATTATAAAGTATCCCTACTTATCACTTGAAAGTAGGAACAAAATGGAATCGTTGGGAAGTACAATGTTTTCCCTTCAACAGTCATGCTGATCTGTTACATCATTTGCAGGGCTTGTCCAAACTGCCCCTGTCATACATCGGTGGTCTTTCTGGATTTGGAAAAATGGAAGACATGACGTACATGTACTAATTGATAAATGGTGATTGCTGTGATAAGTCAAAATCAGCTCAGGATATGGCATCAAAGACCTGGATGGGCGGAACTATATTCATTATCCTGTGATAAACCATGATGGAAAAGGATATGAGTAAGAATGTATATCTATTGGGTTGGCCAAAAAGTTCGTTCGGGTTTATGGTCGCATACGAAAACCCGAACGAACTTTTTGGCCAAGCCAGTATGTATAACTGAGTCACTGTGCTGCACAGCAGTAATTAATACAACACTGTAAATCAACTACACTTCAGTTAAAAAAAACACAAAAAACCTGAATGGGCTCTGCTGACCCTAGAGAGGTCCATTTCCTCATCAATAAGTGAAGATGCCACCAACCACCTCCCAGCGCTCAGAAGGGCATCCATCATTCCAGGACCTGAGAACCTACTTTGTATCCCAGCACTCTGCCATTAACAGCAGTGGCAGAGAATACTTTAACTTATGTGAGCCTCAATTTCTTCTTCTGTAAAATGGGAATGACTATAGTACCTACACTCCATGGAGTTGTTTGAGGAGAAAATGAAATAATATAGAGCACTGACAGCAAGCATAGCACACAGTCAAGGCTCTAACTAGCACTTCTTATTTTTTTGGCTGCGTCGGGTCTTAGTTGCAGCATGCCAGATTTTCATTGTGACGCGGGCTCTTCGTTGCAGTGCGCAGGCTTCTCTCTAGTTGTGGCGCGTGTGCTCAAGAGCACACGGGCTCAGTAGTTGCAGTGTGCGGGCTCAGTAGTTGTGGCGTGCAGGCTCTAGAGTGCATGGGATCTGTAGTTGCGGCACGTGGGCTCTGTAGTTGTGGTGTGCGGGCTTTGTTGCCCCGCGGCATGTGGGATCTTAGTTCCCGAACCAGGGATCAAACCCATGTCCCCTGCAACTGAACCACCAGGGAGGTCCCTAACTAGTACTTTTAATAAGGATTAAATGAGAGAACAGTATACAAAATTTTTAATAAGCAATAAATGTCTAGCGGTTCCCTTGTGATCCCATTCAAAGCTGGAACAATCAATTGCAAGAAAAACTCAACAAACCAGGTAACTTTCCTGGTATCAAGTTTACTGGAAAACACCTATCTTTATATCAATCATTCTAGAATTCTAAAGACTCAGGAGTCATTTAATTGCTCTATAATCATTTGTAGCTTCCCACAGAGTGGTGACTAAATTCAGACTTCAAGAGAGAGATCTAAGAAAAATAACATAAAGACATAAAGCTAGTATACTTAGAATGTGTCTCTATCTAATCTGCTCCATATAATTTGGTCCAACAAATTCAGCTCCATAAAATCTAAGAGGAGGTGTTAGTGCCAGGAAAGAAGATAAAAACCCAGTGTTAAAAGAAGTGTTTTGAGTCAATTATGCAGTAAATTCAGCACCTCCACAAACCTAAAATCAAAAGCGATCAGATTCAAAAGAAGGAAACTGACAAATATAATAATAACTATCATTCATTCAGTGTTGCCTTTGCTCTCTGTTCCATGCTGAGAGATTCCCTGCAACGTTTCCTTTAATCCTTGCAGCAACCATACGAGGTGTGTGTTCCTACTATGTCACAGAAGTAAAATCATGCACACAAGGTCCCATAGCAAGTGAGTAGTGGGACTGGATGTGAACCCAGACATCTGAAATGCAAAGCCTGTATCACTACTGAGCATACGGTCTCTAAGCCAAAAAGGTGAAATGTTGGTCAGGTCAAAGCTGATAGTGGGATTGAAGCCTCCAAGACCAGGTGACCAGGGGCAGCATTAATTTTTTAAAAAAGCAAAAAACAAAACAAACCAACGAAGAAAAAACCTGGTGACCAATACCCATATGCTTCACAAACTGCTCTAACTGCCAAAGAGATGACAGGGACACACTGCTGGCAAAGCTCTACTCAGGCAACAAATTCTCCATCCTCAGAGCCAGAGACATTAGGCAAATGGCATTCCTGACAGACCTGGGAAGGTCAGGCACAGCTATGAGAAAGGAGAAAAAGCAGAAGAGAGGAGGCCGAGACATCAATAAAACCTAACTGCACCTGCTTCTGAGGGGAGTGGGAAGACAAAAATCACACAGAAGAAGGTAGAAATCCAAATGCCCATTGGCAGATGAATGGATAAATAAAGGTGGTATATCCATACAATGGAATATTACTCAACTGTTAAAAGGAAGGAAATTCTGACACATGCTACAACATGGATGAAGCTTGAGGTCAGTACACTAAAGTGAAAGAAGCCAGACACAAAAGGACAGACACCGTATGACTCACTCATATGAGGTACCTGGAGTAGTCTGACATACACAGACGGAGACTAGAATGGTACCTGCCAGGGACGAGGGGAGGGGAGAATGGGGAGTTAGTGTTTAATGGATACAGCGTTTGGGAAGATGAAAGAGTTCTGGAGATGGATGGTGGTGGTGATGGTTGCACAACAATGTGAATGTACTTAATGCCCCTGAACTGTACATTTTAAAAATGGCTGAAATGATCAAAATTTTATGTTACATGTATTTCACCACCATTTTTCAAAAAGTCAAATAGAACCTTGCTATGGCCATAAGGTGCAAGTTCCATCGCCTGGAACCGTGTCAGGAGAAAGCTGTCAGGAAGAGGCAGGCACTTGTGTCCGGACCTGCACAGGGCATGGCTGCGGATGGACAAACAGAAGCTCTGAGCTGTGATGAGCCAAGCAGACTCACCCCAAAGCATCCCTGGGGCACCGATGTTTCCTTCCTCATGGAGGACACAAGGACTGTGGCCTCCCTGAACACAAGAAAGGGTACCTGGCTTCCGGCCTTCCCCAGACCACACTCTAGAAGCTTCTATACCCTGAATGTGCACAGTGGTGCAGTGCTGTCTGAAGTAGATCCCACCACATGGCACGAGGCAATAATGCAGCATGCTGGTGGAAGCCTGGAGGAAACCCATTGCCGTCACTTAAATCCGAGGAGTAACCTGGGACAAGTAATGACTCTCAAGCCTCAGTGTTCCGACCTCTAAAATGGGAGAATTGTACACACACTTCATGGCTCGTGCTGAGGATTAAAGATCAGGTTTGGGCAGTGCTCAGAGCAAAGCCTGACCTGCCCAGCACTGAATCTCGTTCTGCTCTCATTGGCATCATTGCTACTAGCTTTCTCTGCTAGGCTTTCACTCCCATACTTGAAGTCCAACTGGCAGACGATATGAGGAGGTGAGAGCTGGAAGGATTCCCGACTTTGACAAGAAAGACAGACTTTTAGGCTCACACGATAAAGTAGGAGAAAGGCATTAGAGTTGAACTGTGGGAATGCCATGACCCAACATGATAAAAGGAAAAGCAAACATCCTTACTCTTCTTTGGGAGTTAATATCTGTCAACTGCTTTATTATTTGGGATTCCTTTATTTTTCTCCCTTTTATCTTGGTCAGAGATGGGGTCCCTAATTATTGCTGGCTATATTTCACACACACACACAAACCCATGAGACAAAAATTAAGTGAGGACATTTTGTTGTGTGCATGTGCACATACGATGTTATTATATTTTACAAACCTGGAACAAAATACCTTTAACCACTCCCCTGCCACCACACACACACACACACACACACACGAGCAGCCCATGCATATCCTCACATTTGTAACTTTCTGCTACCACCTCTCAGGAGATGTAAAAGCAGACTATTTTCTTCCAAAGACTGTTTGCCTGGGTAACAGCATTTGGCCACATTCTCTTTCCCTAAAGATGGCATCCCCCCTTCCACCCACCTACCAGGGTTTTCGGAGCCAGGATTTGAACCCAATGTGCAATTCCAAAACTCTTAAGCATGGAGCTGTGTGGCCTCCAGCCAGGCACTACTATTATCACTGCTTTTTACAAATGAGGAAATTGAGGCACAGAGAGGCTGAGTCACATGCCCAAGGCCACACAGCTGGCAAGGAGAGGGCTGGTATTGAAATCAGGGCAGCCCACTGTAAACACTTAGCTCTCTTGATTCACAGGGATCATGGTTCCCTATGGCCTGGGTTCCAGAGGTACGTGCTACAGCTAATGGGGCTGGTGACCCTCTTTGCATCCCCTGCATTCTGGGTACTCAGGGTCTTAAATCAGCCACCTGAGCTCAGGCTCTTACCTCACTCAGCACAACACAGGCTTGTCCTGCTTACTTATCTCCCGTTTTCCTCTTCAAGTCAGTGCTTGTCAAGCTTTGCCAGCAGACTGAGAACCTGTCTGCTCATCTCTCACTCTGCCCTATTGGAATCCACAGCATGTCTCCATAGCTCTCTAGCACTGCTCAAAGCTCCTGGTTAATTTTCATCTCTTCCCCGAGCCATGTCCACATCTGAAGGCACCTACCCACCATGAGAAGGCAACCATTTGGGTTGATTCTTTCATTCACTGGTCCACTTAACAAATGTTTGTGCTGCTCAGCTGTCAGGTGCCAGGTACTGCTTTGCCATAAGAATAAGAAAGTATATGATTCAGGTTCCTGCCCTCAAGATAATTACACTCCGGTGGGACAGATAATAAACAAAGGGGCTAATTTCAGATAGTGATGAGGGTGAAGGCAAAAGTAGAGTGATGAAGTGACGAGTGACTGGAGGACAGGAAGGTTCTATGAGAAGGTAACACTTGAGTCTGGACCAGGGTTTCTAAATCTTGGTTCTATTGCAGTAGGCTACAAGTGGCCAATGATTTTACTTAAGCTTCCAGAATTGGTTTAGGGATTGCAGACCTAAGCCACTCAGCACACAGCATATGACATTCCTCTCAGTCTCTCTCCCCCTAGCTGTAAATAAACAGGCATGTCACCCCTTCTGCCATGGTCACCCATCTGCAAACAAGAGAAGCCATTCTAAGGCCAAGCCAGCACTGTGAAGAGAGCATTACCGAGAGAATCAAGGCTATCCCTTACAAGATCTACGCTGTGTCCTTACAGCTGATGAGTATAGGCTGAAATCCAGCCCATACTCTACTCTCCAGGCCATGCACAGATGTGTCTGCCCAGAAGAGATACACAGTTTCTACTTTGAACAAAGACATCATATGGGCTAGTGGCAGCTCTGAAGCAAATCAGAGAAATAGGACCCATGCCCTGATCAAGCCCTACCTGAAGCTCCCTCCTTGTTCTGAAATTCTTGGTTACTTGCATCAGTTAATCTTCTTTGTTGTTTAAGTTATTTGAGTTGATTTTTACGACTTGTAACCAAAAGCATCAAGGTGATTAAATGGTTTATGCAACTCCAAGATAACTTAGAGTCCCCCTCTCTGCATAAAATACTCAAATTGAGATAATTTATTCAACCATTTGTTATATTAGGTGCTGGAGACAGAGCAGTCCACAGGAAAAACATCATCCCTAGCATCGCCATACACTGAGCTTCTTTAAGAAAACTGTCACCAGTAAATACACTGATAAAGCGGTCAAAAGGACACTTAAAAACTATCTATCCCAGGCTTTCACATTTAACAAACATCAACACCAAGGGTCACTCCAGTCTCTTTTTCTTGGAGCAGCTGAATGTGTCACCAAAGAAATATGACTGTCCTCACCATTTGTAACGGCAATGTCTCCCGTACTGTTCAGTCTGGTAGACACCAGCCATGTGGCTACTTAGAGTTAAATTTAAATAAATTTCATGTAAATAAAACGAAAAAGTTCATTTTCGTAGTGTGGCTGGTGAAAGGTAGCCACACCAGCCATATGACAAGCACACAATCTCCATGTATGGCTGGTGGATAATATATCAGACAGCATAGGTAAAGAACATTTCCATCACTGCAGGAAGTTCTACTGGATTGCACTTTCCTTCCTCCAGAGCTCCTTTCCTTTTTTTTTTTTTTTTTTCTTTTTTGCGGTACGCGGGCCTCTGACTGCTGGGGCCCCTCCCGTTGCGGAGCACAGGCTCCGGACGCGCAGGCTCAGCGGCCACGGCTCACGGGCCCAGCGGCTCACGTGGCATGTGGGATCTTCCCGGACCGGGGCACGAACCCGCGTCCCCTGCATCGTCAGACGGCCTCTCAACCACTGCGCCACCAGGGAAGCCCATCGTTTCCTCTTTTAAAAAGGCATGTGGTGGGGAGGAAGAGGTCTCTTCAATTGCCTGGTTAATGCTAGGATCCTGAAGCAAGAAAATGACCTTCCACATACACACCCGCACATAGCCAGTATGTGCCACCCTAGAAGAACCGGAGGCTCGAGTAACTCAGTTCGTCTTTCTATTCTCGCCTCCCTTCCCCAATCAGTGTTCATTCGAGTATAGAGTGGGGTCTGTTACCATCATGTATTAGGGAACTGGATTTGAAGTGGCCAGCATGTTAGAGCCTGGAGTCTCAAGCTTTACATTTCCACAACCAGCCAGAACTTTTTCTAAAATGTGTGGATTCACAGGGACCACCCCCTAGGATTTCTGATTCCACAGGTCTGAGATGGGGCCTAGTAATCCCCATTTTTCATAAACCCTCTGGATGATTCTCAACCGGTGACCGTTCTGTGGACCATTCTTTGCAGTTGGGGTTATCAGGACTCCGCCGGGCAGGGAGACATGAGTCAGCATCACTAACAAACTCGCCCGCAGATGCCCAGAGATGGCAAACTCGCCCAGGTAATTCTCATGTAATTTCCATTTACCTAAAACCCAATCTGTGGGCCACTGGTTCTGAAGTTGATCATTTTCTCCAATCAGCTCTGCCTGCAAGCTGTTGGCAGCCATCAGGTGAATATAAGTGCCTGGTAACAGGTGCCTAGGACTGCAAATTGCCCTCACAGCCTTTTCAGGATGTCTCTCTTCCCTCAGGAATTCAGGCAATAGGGTGACTCATCATGTTTTATTAAAACCCATGGATGGGTTCCTTCCACCAAAAAAGACTCCAACAGTGACAACCGGCTATCATCTTCCCATTAATGCCATCTTCTCACAATTGTCTTTCTTGGAGATAATTATTTCATGCAGAATAACTTAAGCTTACATTTTTAGCTAAAATGTCTCGGAAACAGATTCACATTGCTTAAGAAAGCCTGGTCCTTTCCTCCTTATGGCAGTTTTTTCCCACAGACTTAGACAGAAATAGGCAAGAGCTGCATCAATTTTTCCTTTGCTGGGCATTCTATCTCTCTGATATTTCTCTTATAAATCATGATATGTGTACAATGTATCAATATTGAAACAACACTTTGTGTTTTCTAAAGTCTTCCTAGACCCTGTGCAGGTACTAAACTGTGATTTTGCATATGGCATGATTCACTATGGCTAGACTCTTTACCAAAGACCAAAGCTCGGGAAATTTACCAATGATTGTCCAGTCTCAAACACTGCAGAATAGTTTTCCTGCTACATCTTATCCTTGGGCATTTTATGATTTTTTTTAAATATGTATTTATTTGTTTATTTATTTATTTTAGGCTGCACTGGGTCTTCAATGCAGCCCGCGGGATCTTTAGTTGCGGCACACGGGATCTTTAGTTGCGGCATGCGGGATCTAGTTCCCAACCTGGGATCGAACCCCGGCCCCCTGCATTAGGAGCGCGAAGTCTTACCGACTGGACCACCAGAGAAGTCCCCCTTGGGCATTTTAAAGTAGAACAGAAGCCAAATTTCATGCCAACTTGGGGGAATCCTGGGTGCCCCAAAAGCGGTGATCATAATGAAGGAGGTGGATCAGGGCATACAGTCGTCTCAACTGGAAAACGCTCCTTAGTTTTGTCTCACATCCAGAGTACTGGATCACAAATAGAATGTCCTATCTAGAATCTGAATTCCTAGACAGTCTCTTGGAATGTTCTTACTCTGATACGGATATGGAGACAGGGAAGGGGACGAGAGAAGAGAGAATAGAAACACAGTCCCAATCCCCACCTGGCAGAGTTTGAACTCCATGTCGGGCTTTTGCTGACAATTACACAGTTTTCATTTTATACGCCCTTCCTAGCTTAGCTCTTTAACAGAAAAACTGCACTGCCTAAACTTCTAATCTGAATTACCTAAGTTCCCTTCCCCATCCTAGTCCAGCAAACCCGGTACCTGCCATGAACTCTGCAACGCAGAACAACCTATTTCACAGGCAAGAAAGAAGGGCTGCACTGGTTTTCAAAATACAAAATTCTACCAGATAACACTGGCCTGGAGAACAGATGCTCGCCAGTCTTAGAGGTTAACTGTGTTCTGAAAGCATCCACTCTTGGAGTAAAAGTCAGGGTGCTGATTTACCTGTAGAATGCCGAAACGAGTCATGTTATTAGGGATTTTTCTTGCTATATTTAAAACCGCCCTAAGCAGTATACATAAAGCTCATTCATTCTTTTATTTGTAAGACCACACATTTCACAGTAAAATCACCTTAGAGCAGAGAATGTATACTATTCCCAGTACATATTCATATAAATGTCATCATCGAGACACTATTTTGCACCCAGTTCTAAGATTCAGCAGACCACGACCCTGCAATCAAATAGTCCAAGAATCACGATCAGCTGTCAAAATACATCCTCTCCCCCACTCCTCGCAACTCGACTGGAAGAGCTGTCACCGGCTGACCATCCAATAATCTTACGTGGACTACAGGGACAAACTGGACTACTTCTGGAACTTATTATTCACTTCAACCCACATTTGTGGACCCTTACTGTGTGTTGGTCACTATCCTGGGCCCTAAGAACACAGACAAAAGTAAGAAATGTGATGACTGCTCTTTAAGAGATGAAGTGTGAGAGACATCAAGTGAGAAAGACAAATATGTCAACCAGAGGCTGCAAGCTTGTTGCCTGAGGACCAAATATGGCTCCCAGATGTGTTTGGCTTGGTTTATCCATGCTTTTGGAAAACTATGAATCAACACTTTTACATTGGCAAAGTTCATTTTTTTAACAATTCAAGCTTCTGCGTTCTCTTGAAAGCTTGAAAAACCTGGCAACGGTGGGCAATGTCCCCACATGTCAACAACAGGCTGAAGCTGAGTGGCAACTGCTCCCTTTTACCCTAGTCCCCACCACTCCCTAATGCCCTTTAAAATACCCAGTCAGTATTTGCATTTGTGATGACTATTATAAAGGAACAATTCCAGGCCTACATAGGATCTATTCTGAGATAAGTAAAGAAATACAGGACTCTCACATCCAGGCAGCAAGGATTTAAGTTGATAAGTGGTCTGAAGAACAAGATGACGGTGGGAATTAGGTCTTAAAAAGATAAAATTCATGTGAGCCAAGAAGTTCTAGATATCTACCCATAGAAAATAGCTGAAGAAGTTCACTAAAATGTATATATAAGGATATTCTTCAATGTTTTGTGTAAAATAGGAATGAAAACAATCTAAATGTTCACTCTGAAAGCAAGATTTAACATATTATAGCACAACCAAAAACTGATTCCACAGCCATCAAAATGGTACAGTCGATCTACATGTAGCATAGAAAAAAAGTCTGTGATATATTGTGAGGCACAAAGAAAAATCTCACCAAAACAGCGTGTGTGGGATTATCCAATTTTCAGAAGAAAAAGACCCTCCCAAAAAAATCTACCAAAAAAACATGTGTGTGTATTTATATATGTTTATATATATAAATGTCTGGAGGTGGGATTATGGGTCATGTGGATACATTTTCCTTTCATATATTCACATTTTTCTCTATCATACACATTGTTTAAATGAGGGAAAAAATTAATTTCACCATGAAAAAAGCATAAGCTGTGGAAGCACAGACCAACAATGGAGAGTGACTGACAGTCATCCATGATCATAAAGCTATTTGAGTTTTTAAAAGATTAGAAACCGAAAAATCTAGATGATGCCTATGCTTTCTAAAAAAAAAAAAAAAACCTACATGCTCCAACACCAAAGAAAGTCCTTTTTTAACTACTTGATCTTGAGTTTTGAATTCTTAACCAAGTCACACAGACTTAAACAGGCCGATAGTTGGAGGAGGAAATGAACAGGCTCTCCCTATCAGATGTAAATTCCAACGCTTGGCCAAGAATCCAGGTGGTAAAATACTGACTCTATTTAAATCAAGCCAAAGTGATGCCTTCTGTGGTCGCGTTACATAAGCAATAGGCTCCATCACTGCACACATCTGGTCAGAATAAAGGCCCTCTAAGACCTTCAACACAATTAATTCAATATTTTCCCGACAGTTCAAAATGCTACAACAACTGGCAGACAACCATTTTAAATCATCACAGAAAAGTCAGACATATGGCTAAGTATAGTTAATATGCTTTAAAAATAAGCCGCGGATCTTCGAGCCAACAAGATCTTAGGCAAGAATTCTTCTTATTTATTTAAAAGTTATGCCTACCCATTACCTCAAAAGAATTCAATTCAAAAGTGATTGCTTGAGTACCTAGAGAGGGCAGAGATTGCAAAGAGACATAAAACAGGGATGCCGCTTTCAAGAATTCAAGAAACACATAATCCAGTACAGGAGACAGAAGAGCAAATCTACATTACAAGACACTATTGTGACTCTTGAAATCCTGTTGTGTGTGGGGAGAAAAAAAAGAGAGCACAGAGGAGGAAAGAATCAACAGTGTTGGTGAGGGAGATCAGGGAAAACAGAAGGAGAAGGCAATTAAGCAGAATTGCTTGAAACTATATAGCAGCACCCTCTGTGTTCTGGCCAACAAACACGTTGGGAATCCTTTTTTTTTTTTTTTTTTTTTAATTTCTGGGACTCTCTTTGGTAGCGTCACCAGGCATGGTATGCTGTCTCAGGCAGCAATATTACAGCCTAACACACTTGACTAGAGGTCAACACACTTCTAGTGTGGAAACCTGGGATAAGAATTTTGGAACCAGGCGGATCTGAGCTTGAATCTCACCTCTGTCAGCTGCCTGGAGACCAGGATAAATTACTTGACCTCTCCAGCTAACTTTCTCAGGGCTAAAATAAGAATGACATCATCTACCCAGGTAAAAACCTAACCGGGGTCTCAGGGACATGTCAGGAGATCAATATATAATAGTTACCGTGATTAGTTTACTGCTCCTATTTCAGATTCTCAGTCTCAACCATGAAGTTATACCTTAGAGAAGAGTTTTTCAATCTCAGCCTTAGTGCCATTTGGGGTTGGACACCTCTCTGCCATGGGGGCTGTACTGTGTAGGATGTTTAGCAGCATCCCTGGCCTCAGCTCCCTCAATGCCACTAGCACTCCCCCTTCCTGAGCTGTAACAACCGAAAATGTCTCCAGACATTGCCAAATGTCCCTTGGGGGTCAAAATCACCCCCAGTTGAAAATCACTGCTTTAGAGGAAATCACTGATGGGTCTTCACTTCTGAACTGAAAATTAACATGGCTGCTATTAGGTAGGCATTGCTGTAAACACTATTTACACGCCAAGCAGAGGACAAAGTATTTTGCATACGTTTTCTCATTTAATCCTCACAACCACCCTGTGAGGCAGGTATTATTCTCATTTTCAACTGGAACAACTGAGGTTCTGGGAGGTTAACATGCCCATGGTTCTTCAGCTGGAGTTGGACCTAACCAGCCTGACTCCAAACCCTTATAACACCAAGCCCTGCTGCCTCCCCAGCCTTTCCTGATTTGGGAGCCCAGGTATGGTGCCAGGAAGATCAGAGGACCTCAGCGTCAAGTTCTCAAGGATCACCCTTGCTGGTACTGCCCTGCCCAGGATCTCCAGGGAGTAAGGAGAGGACCTGTCCTTCCTCTACACATTACTGAACCTGGGTCCCAATGACAATCATTAGAATCCATTCGTCACCAGTGACAACGTAGAAGTTCAGGCAGCTCAGACCTCTACCACACGGTGAAATCTAGAGGTTTCCTTCTTACCTGTCTGAACTAATCCAGTCTCAGCCTTTTTAAAAGTGGCATCTGAATCAGGCAGAAAAATGAGGGCTTTTTCTAGACTCGAAAAGCTCTCCAGGGAACTGTGTACCACAATCTCTATCTCTCAAGAGATTCTTTCTTCTCTCCCAAGTGCTTTCCAACAGGGAACATTCAAACAATAACAGAAGCCAATATTTTGTGGGCGCTCGACACGTGCCAGGCCCTGTGCCGTGTGGTTTACCTCAATCTCCTCCTTTTATTCCTCCATCAGCCTCAGGTAGTAGGTATCATTATCCCCATTTGCAAGAAAGAGGGGAAGTATCTCGCCCTGAGTTAGTAAACTGAAAAGCCTGGTTTCTAACCCAGATCAGCCTGAGCCGAAAACCTGCCGATCTACAACACATCAATAAATGGATACTCGTGGATTATCTTACGAGCGGCGCTGCAGTCCTGTTAACACTGTATATGGCAATAATTGTGAAGCATGGCTTATAATCAGGGCATAATGGCCTTTTAATTGCACCATCATGCCACTGTCCATAAAGAGAGCTTCGAGTCCCACAGTGGGCTGAAAGATTAGCCTTATTGTGGAAAACATAACTGCATTCCGTTAAAGGCGCACACTAATGGCTCTGTTGGCAATAGGAATGGGGCTGACACCTTAGCCGGGAGGATGTAATTCTCTTACGTAACTCATTCTCACCACACTGCAGATGGTAACAGGAAAAGTCTATACACACAGCTGACGGTGCCCAGAAGAACGTCTCACGGTCCACTGGAGGGTGAGAGAGTGTGCAAAGTTCGCTGACAGAATCAGCACGGTGCTGCATTAAATCCCTAAAATAAAGACCATTTGAGCCTGGCCAGCAATGCTCACTGTCTTCAAGAATACTCCTAGATCAATCATTGAAGCTGTATTTAGCCCAAGTCATGGACTGCAAGTATTAAACCCTTATCAAGTTTAATGCGATCCATCGCGAAGTACCTACATTTTCAGAGACTTTCAAATATCGGAATTTTCAGAGGCAACCGAGCTCAGCAGAGTTATTCTAGTTCTAAATCTGACAGTGGACGTTCAAGAGATACTGGAGCAATTACTATGCATCAGGCACTATTCTCAGTACTGAGATCAACAACAGCCCTGCCCGCTCGGAGCTTATACTAAAGAAAGAGAGACAAACAAGGGACTTAGTTATTTTGAAATGATCGACATATGATAAAGTAAAATAAAGCAGAGGAGGGGAATAGGGAATGACAAGGCAAGTGGGAAAGACTTGAAGTTCGTGAGAGAGTAAGCCTCCCAGGTGTCCAGGTCGGGCCAGCAGGTCACGGCCAGGGAGAGAGAAGACAAGTCACAGGCCAGATTGTGAGTCACTGGGAGGACTTCCGTTTCCCCTCGGCGAAAGGGACTAGAGAAATGATTGTATGTAATGGATTACTCCATTCTTTAATCACTTGGCTATAAAAAGAGAAGATTACTATTTAATCATAAAAGACGTTGTTCAGAATTTCCTGGCGGTCCAGTGGTTAGGACTCAGCGCTTTCACTGCCAGGGGCCTGGGTTCCATCCCTGGTCGGGGAACTAAGATCCCGTAAGCCTCGAGGCACCGCTAAAAATAAAATAAAACAAAAGATATTGTTCAAATTACATTTGCTACGTGCCTTCAGAAAGGATGACATCCAGAACACGCTGGACCCTCCACAGGCCACTATACTATAAAGCAAAAGTCAGCATCACTTGTTTGTCCTTGACATCCATGGGGGTTCAGCTGTGAACACACCAAAACAAATTCACCAGACATACTAGATGGATGTCGACATCCATAGGGGTGCAGTAGAGCAAAGCGCCAATATTTACCAAGGATTTTTCAAGGTTATAGATCTCACATATGAGCTGCATAAAGACAGGCAGGAAGGCAGTAACCTACTTTTTTGGGATATGAATGCCAGCCCTTAACGAATTTGACAGCCTTTATTCTCAGTGTATACAAAATCAGTATATCCTGTTACACATATATACAAGCTCAAGGAAGGGACCACTAACATCAGAGACTGGTGTTTTGCATTAAATAACCATCGTTTATAAAGCAACATCCTTCATGTAAACCCTTGTGGTGAGGAGATGTCAGAATGTTTTCTCTTATAAACCACTTAATTCCCCTTGGTGGATATCATCAATTCTGCCATCCGAAACTAGCTGGGTAATGAATGCCAACAAATGCAGTGAGCCAGCTGTATGCTACTGCCTCATAAGGTCAAGCTAATCTATTTTTAAATAACACAGCCATTGGCAAAGGGCGGCCTCCAGAAACAATGGACATGTTGGGTTGCCTGTCCTTGCATTATTTTTTGTAAAAGCTGTAGAATGTTCCACAATGTAACCTAAAAATATCCTTCAGAGAGTGGTCTTTTGGCAGCAAGAACAAAAATAGATTGATTTTTGAAAGTTTAAGTTTAAAAAAAAAAAAAAGACGTAAACACCAAGCACAGTTTAAGAGCAAGAGGGGACAAAAATCACACTCTTTTCTGTAGCAAAGATCCAGTTTGCTGTCGGCTGGAAACACTGTATACAGGGACAATGCTACAAGAAAACGGAAGTAAGGTGTCATTCTTCTAGATGCTGACATAGACCAGGTCCCGCATGAACAGAAAACAGAAAAGCTCCTCATCACCCTGCTTGTTGAATGAACACCTGAAATTTCACTTCTTAAACTCCACCTAGAGTCAACAGGCCGAAATACTTAAATACAATCCATTAAGCCTTGTCAGTCATTTATTTATTTATAGCTCGGTATAAATTATTAGACACTGAGAATCAGCTGATTGTAAAATCTGGTGACGAGAAAATGAACATATTAGGATCCTAAATGACAAGAAATCAAAGATGAATAGGGAGGAAAGAAGGAAAGATGTGGATGTCCTGGTCTGCACTTACCATCCGAATAAGAAGCAACAAGAGGGCTTCCCTGGCGACACAGTGGTTGGGAGTCCGCCTGCCGATGCAGAGGACACGGGTTCGTGCCCCGGTCCGGGAGGATCCCACATGCCATGGAGCGGCTGGGCCCGTGAGCCATGGCCGCTGGGCCTGCGTGTCCGGAGCCTGTGCTCCGCAATGGGAGAGGCCACAAAAGCAAGAGGCCCGCGTACTGCCAAAAAAAAAAAAAAAAAAGCAACAAGAGAAAATTCATTCATGCAGCCAACAAATTTTAGTGAACACCTATGACTTGCCAGGTACTATTTTAGGTGCTGGGAAATAGAGGGGTGAACAAGTGAGATAAACTTCTTGTTTTCATGGACCTTGCATTCCAGTGGGAAGAGAGACAGACAATAAAGAAGCAAAAGAAGAAGATAATGTGAAATTACGAGGTTGTTGTTTTTTTTAATATATAAATTTATTTATTTATTTATTTATTTATGGCTGCTTTGGGTCTTCGTTGCTGCACACGGGCTTTTCTCTAGTTGTGGCAAGTGGGGGCTACTCTTCATTGCGGTGCACAGGCTACTCATTGCCGTGGCTTCTCTTGTTGTGGAGCACGGGCTCTAGGTGCACGGGCTTCAGTAGTTGTGGTGCGCAGGCTCAGTAGTTGTGGCTCACGGGCTTCATTGCTCCGTGGCACGTGGGATCTTCCCAGACCAGGGCTCAAACCCATGTCCCCTGCATTGGCAGGCAGATTCTTAACCACTGTACCACCAGGGAAGCCCGATAATGTGAAATTGTGTCAAAGCTTTGAAGCACAAACCAGGATGAGGGGATGGCATGTGATCCAAGGCGCTATCTTATACGGGGTCAGTGGAATGGTGGTGCCAGCTCCTACTGGCTCCAATTACATGGATCTCTTCCCAACTCCAGTGATGCTACAAATCAGTCTCCCCTCCGCCAGAGCCGGCTGTTAAGCCTTTAGCAGCACACCACCGGATGAGAAGGTCTTTCTGAAGAGACACTAAGGAGAGGAGTCAATCCTGTGACCATCCTGGCGGAGTGTGGGGGTGGGGGGGGAGGAGGCAGAGAAAAAGCAAGACCAGAGACCCCAAAGCAGAATTCACAGGAAACTCAGCAAGACATGGTGCTGTGTTTCAAAACGAGAACAGAATTATTTTGTTACAGAGCTGTTGTAATATATTCCAACTGGTCAAAATAAACACACAATGTCAAAACAAAACCCAGAAAGGCACAAAAGAACTGTATTCAATTGTATGTGGTCCTAAGTCCCTCATTACAGTGAGGGGAAGGGTCTGGTGGTAGTGTTGTGGTTTTTATTTTTTATTTTATTTGTGTGTGTGTGTGTGTGGTTTTTAAATTGTGACTTATTTATTGCCTCCATTCTGTCTATAAAAAAAGTGGAGGGACAGTTTGGTTCCTGGGTAATTTGCAAAGCCACAAAATTCACTTACAAAAATATGTAAGTGTGACCTATAATATTACCAGTTTGGGAAACTACAATCACACCCTTCTAAACTTTTGGAGTCTGGGCTATTCAGGGAATCTTAGCATTTTAGGAGCGCAAAGGATCTAAAAGGATACATCCACTTATTTTAGGTATGAAGAAAGGCCCAAAGAGGTGACTCACCAGAGATGACAGCACTAGTGGCCAAGCTTGTTCTAGAACACAGATCACCTTCCCCACTCGATGCCATATTTTCAATGCAGTCTATACCCTAGGACAGTGGTGCTCAAAATTGAGCATGCATAAGAGTCACCTTGTTAAAAACACAGCACAGGCTCCACCCTCCTGAGTTTAGGTAGCAGTAGGGCTGAGGCCCGGGAATCTGCATGTTTTACCAGTTCCCAGGTGATGTAAATACCACTGGTCTGGGGAGCCTACTTTGAGACCCACTGACCCAGGAACTAGAAGCATGGGTTTTGAAATCCAACACGGCTGAGTTCCAGCTCTACTTCAGCCACTTGTATGACCCTTGGAAAAGCCACCCACACTCTCTGGACCTCAGTTTCTGACACATTGAGTCCAGTTGGGAGGAATAAAGAACAAAATATCCATAAAGCACTAGCTTAGCCAAGGGCCTGGTACTTCCTAAACCAAGTGCTCAAAAAATACTAGCTATATCCTAGAGCTAAGTTTCCTTAATTGTAGTAGTTCCCCCTTATGTGCTGTTTTGCTTTCTGTGATTTCAGTTACTCACAGTCAACCACGGTCTGAAAATATTAAATAGAAAATTCCAGAAATACACGATTTAGACGTTTTAAATTGTACACCAATAGCAGGATGAAATTTCCCGCCTTCCCCCTCTGTCCTGCCCAGGACATGAATCATCCCTTTGTCCAGGGTATCCTGCCCATTAGTTACTTAGTAGCTTAGTTATCAAATTGACTATCCAGGTACCACAGTGCTTGTGTTCAAGCGACGCTTATTTTACTCAGTAATGACCCCAAAGCGCAGGAGGAGTGATGCTGGCAGTTCGGATCTGCCCAAGAGAAGCCGTAAAGTGCTTCCTTGAAGTGAAAAGGTGAATGTTCTCGACTTAATAAAATCATATGCTGTGGATGCTAAGATCTACAGTAAGAATGAATTTTCTATCTGTGAAATTGTGAGAAGGAAAAAGAAATATGTGCTAGCTTTGCTGTCATACTTAAAACTGCACAAGTTGTAGCCATAGTGCATGATAAGTGCTTAGTTAAGATGGAAAAGGCAATAAATTTGTACAGTAAGATATTTTGAGAGAGAGGGAGACCACATTCCCATAAATTTTATTATACTACACAGTTATAATTTGTTCTATCTCATGTTGTGTTTAATATCTTACTGTGCCTGATTTGGAACGTATCACCCACAGATAAGAGGGGATTACTGTACTTTTCCTCTTTTCCACATACACTAGAATGGCTAAAGTTCAAAAGACAGACCAGATCAAAGATTGGCAAAGATGTGGCAGAACTGGAACATTTACAGCAGCTTTAGTCATAATAGATGAAAAAATAAACAGTCCAAATGTCCATTGACAAGCAAAAATATAAACAATCTGGTATATGTATGCAATGGAATACTACTCAACAATACAAAACAACCATGATACACACAATATGTGAAAAAAGCCAGACACAAAAGAGTACACACTGCATTATTTCATTTATATGAATTTCAATGACAGGCAAGATTAATCCATGGTGAGAAAAATCAAACAGTCAATGTCTCTGGAAGAGGTGGGGGGAACTGACTAGAAAGGGACAGGAGGGAAATTTCTGGGGTGATGGAAGTGCTCTGTATCTTGCTTTGGGTGAAGCTAACATGAGCATATACATTTGTCAAAACCCATCAAACTATATACTTAAGATCTGTGCATTTTATTACAGGTAAATATATACCTATAGTATATATAGTACATATATATGCTTTATTATATATGTAAAGTAGCATATATTTTATATAACATATATACGTATTTGTACATTCTTATTAGGCACTTTTGTGACAAAAGACTGTCCTCTCCATTTAAAATGAATCAACTCTAACCTGGTAGATCCATTTAGCTTGATTCTTTCACAATCCAGTCCTGCTTCACATAATACCACTTGCTACAGACTATTTTGGTCTGTGCATCTTTTCAGAGAGTTGCCATGAAACAGAAACAGCAGAATCTTCTCCCACAAGAAGACCGTGACATTTTCATACAGACAGCACCCAGAGTGACCCGTGTCCCTGGTAGTGGCTAGTTCAAGGTGCAGACAACACAAAAGTAACATTTTTCCTTTACCATGTACCAAGTAGAAGCCTATCTAATATGATTAAAACACAGTAATGAAAGCACAGGAAGAGCAATTTCTAGTATAATTTAAATCTTATTCTCAATATAAAAGAGAAGGCTGGTGAAATGCTTTCTAGTGCCGTCTTTCTGTAATGAAGATCTTAGAAGAGCTACCTGTGCCTGTGTAATCATTACAGGAAATAGTAGCTTTTACACTGTGGCGGATTCCAGGCCATTCAAGCGTCCCCATCTATATCTTTATTCTATCCCATTACAAGAAGAACAAGTAGATTTGCCTACACATACACACACACACACACACATTCTATGAGCATTCCTACGTAGCTACAGTTTCCTTCGAACCCAGAGGTACCTGATTCCAAACACACTTTGTTAGCTGACCAACCCTTCTGGACTGCCATGAGGAGGTGGCCCTGGGACGATGCCTCCCAATCTTTGGTAACTGATGGAGGGAGGCTCAGCCACATGCAGTAGCTTGCACACTGAGAACAAGCTCCCACTGGACCCATTAGACACCAGGAGACCCCCGCACAGGACATGCAGGAACTCCTGCCTGTCCTTCCACCAGCCGTTTCTCCAAAATGCCCCTGCACGGCGACCAGCAGCTGATCCCATCAAATGCTACAGTATTTTCTCTACAGTTCTATCAAGTCCTAATAATCCAGGTACTGGTATTAACTTCATAATTCAGGTTCCTGACACTAAAAGCTAGACTTAGAAATAAGTAACTGCCCCAATTCACTTTAAACATAACAATAATAGCTAACCTTTATTGAGCACTTACTATGTGCCAGGCACTGTTCTGCACTCTTTGTGCTTATTAGTTTATGTGACACAAGAAAGCCAGTTTACAGATGAGGTAGGACACATTCTCAAGTGAGGCAAGGTGATGCACCTCAACCAAAGCTGGGGAGATGTGCAATGAATGAGCCACAGTCTCTCCCTTCAATGAGCTTACCACCTTGTACGGAAATGAGGGGAGGGAACTAACATAGTTCAGAGTAAGTAAAAAACTACAAGATACACCTTTAGGGGAGTCCAGAGGAAGAAGGATTTGTTCATCTGGGCAGGATGCCTGAGGGCTTTTTGGAGGAGGTGTGCAAGCGCACAATGAGAACATAAATGGAAGGAGCTTTCCAACCGTCAGTCCCTCGGCTCCCAAAGCTACCAAAAGACCCAGCCCTTCTCCCTGTCCCCCTCCTCCGTTTCATCTGGAACGGGCCTGTTTCCAAAAGAGGACTAGCTCAGCCCAACCCTTCTTTCCTCTGACACATTCCTCCAGCTGCTGCTTGCCCTTCCAAGCCCGCGCAGGCACATATGGGAACTTTTCACCAGGGCTCAACCTGGTGCTTTCACGGGGAAGAACCTGCGTCATGGTGCATGGTCGTACAAGGGCTTCCTTTAAGGGAGTCCAGTCCTTCTCTATTGGACTGTATCAGGGACAGCCCCACGCCTGCACCAAACTAAGAAGTAAGGGACTCCCCGCCCCCACCAGCAGCCATCATAAAGGTCATCACTCCTCTCCAGGCTTCTGAGAGATGAATTTGCTTCCACTCCCTCCTCTCCAGGGTGCTCCTCGGGGCTCCCATGGTCATTCCCCCACCTCTTCCTCCTCAGTGCTTAAGGCTCTGCAACAAGGGCTCAAACCCTCACTCTTGGCATCCGTGTGACCTTGGACAAGTAACTGAACCAACATCAGTCCCAGTTTCCTTACCTGTAACATGGGGTTTATAAGAACAACTCGGTCTCAGAACTGTTGTCAATCAGAACAAGATAGTGCAAGGAAAGCATTTTACATAGAGCCTGGCACGTAGTAAGCTAACAAGAAAGAGCCCCTATCATCATCATCACAGGGATGATGACGGTCTTAGTGATGGTGATGGTGGTGATGTTGGTGGCAGTATAAACTTGGGCTTGAGTAGCACTGAAATACCCTCTCCATTCTCTCCCCCCACCGCCACCCACGAGCCTGGGGCCGGGCCACACGGTCGAGACACATGCGTCATCCTGCTGTGGGGTGAATGCAGGATCTTCAGGCGGCGGGCTTTGGAACTGCCAGGCGGTGATGCCCGGACCCACCTGGGCGGTCGCGGGTGACGCTAATTTTCTGAGGGAGGAGGCCCAACAACCAAAGACCCTCACCTCCTTCGTACCCATTCTCCAGGTCTGGAAACAGACAAGTGGCCAAAGAACGCAGCAACTGCGCCTGCTGCAACACTCGCCCAGGGAGTCAGGAGAGCGTCCACGTTGCCCCTGCCAACTCTCCTCCAGGTGCAGGCAAGCTGTGCTGCACTTGGTGGCGGAGATAACAGGTTGGCAAACCAGGCCTGGGAAAAATCTCCACGCTTCCCCGCGCAAACCCAAGCTCCTCTTCCCAATGCAGGTGAGCAAACAACCCACAACCTCTCAACAACTTTGTATTTCACTATCACAGGGCGCACGGCCTCAACTTCCCCGCTAAGCCGCATTCGCAGGAGAAAAGCGGGAAATCGAGTTGGGGGGCGGGGGGAGCCTCCGCAGGCCGATCCCCTTTTCTGGGGGCGCCTCCGGGAGGCGCATCCCGTCTTACCTTGTCTGACGGCTTTGAAGGTGACGGCCTCCTTGCAGCTGTCGATAACTCCCAGTATGTCATAGCGGGGTAAACCGGACACCCGGATCCCCTGCACCTCCAGAAGCAGCTCCCCCTCGCCCAGCCGAGGGCCCTGGCCGCCGCCGGGAAGCCCCGCCGCCTCGGCCGCCGCCACCGCTCCGACATACGGAAACTCTCCGTTCTCCGCGCCCCCCAGCACCGTCACCCCCAGCTCGCCCTGGGGTCCCCGCTTCACGGTGAATTCGTGAACCCTGCTAGTCCAGTGGTTCTTCTTCTGGATCACTTTCGACATGATGACTTACGCTCCTCCTCCCCCCCCCAAAAAAAAATAACAATAAAATGAGAGACAGGTGCCTTCCACAGCACAAGCGCCCAAGCCCACGCTGGTTCAAGGGAGAGACATCTCCCCCCAAATAACGCAACGGGAGAGAGAAACTTGGCAGACTCGCTCCCTGCACACACTCGCGCACTCAAGCCATCATAAAACAAACTTTCCGGGCTTCCCCGCGAGCCCTGCACAGGCGCCCGCGAGCTTTGTTTGCATTCCGGTGCTTCTAGGTCCACGTTCCGGCGCCTGACCGTGCTCTCCGGGACCAGAGTCCACTCTGCGCCGCTTGGGTTATTTTTTTCCTTCCTTCCTTTCTTTCTTGCCTCTTAGAAATGCGGTGTGTCCTCTTTGCCTCCCGCCTGGCTCGCCTTTCCTCGCTGGCGGGCTGTTACTGAGGGTTGGGGGAAGCCCTTCCAGCCAGTTGCTGGGAGCCCTGGATACGCGGTTGCGGAGCGCGGCGGGAGGGGGGGGGGGCGGGGGGGGCGGGGGAGAGGGACAGGAGGGAAGTGCCTGCGTCCCCTTTAAGCAGATACAAAGGCTCGGCTTGTTTTGTTACAGTTCATTCTATTCCGCGCCGCGGAGCGCAGCGGCCGGCCAGAGGAGACGCGCGCGCATGCGCCCCGCGGCCGCCTGCCGGCCGGCCCGCCCCACCCCGCCTTCCCGAAGGGAGAGATTCCAATGTGCTTCCCGTTGGGTCCTAAAGCCGACCTTCCAGAAGCAGGCAATTCCCCCCCCCCCCCCCGCTCCGCTTCACACACCCCTCTTATTCCTCCTTTTCTTTCAGTGCCCACGCCTCGGCAAATCCCTTTGGGAGTTTGCGGGATACGCAAGTGTTTTCCTCCAACCGTTTGCAACTTTTGGAAACATGGGCAATCTGGCTTTGGCATTTTAAAACCGTTTCAAACAGGTGGGGGTTGGGGAGCTTCATACACTCACCCTGGCGCTCACACTCACGCACACACGCACGCACTCACGCCGCCCTAAGCTTCCTCACCGCCCTCGGCCAGTGGCTGGCCCCGCTGTCGGTCACCGAGCCCGCACTGTGCCGCACCCCCACCCGCCCCCGGCCGCATTTCCCTATAATACGCAGTACCCGACCCCGAAGCTTCTGTCCGCCTGCACAAAGCCCTCGGGTTCGGTTCCTGGAGTGGGGTCTGCACGTGGGTCTGCGATCCTGTGGAGGGGGACCGTGAGTGTACCCTGGGTCCCCCAACTGGGATCCCTGGGAGAGTCACACGCTCACACACACACACATACACCCTTAAACTTTGGGGCCAACTTTTTTGGACACAGGGGAAAACTATAGGTGAGGGAAAGAAGCCAAAAAGCAAGAGGGGGTTCGGGTCTTCAACCGAAAAGGGGTCTAGTTCTTTAACTCCCTCGCTGGGAGAGACTTCTGGAGCCAGGCATCTGTCTCGGGCTCAAGTTCCTGGCTGAGCTGGGCAGCCTTTGGACCCGCCCCAGGGCCAGGAGATAAGGATCACTTCTGGGTCTGGGATCTGCACCCGAGTCCTGGCGCCCGCGGGGGCTTGGGCGCGGCAGCCACCTCTCGGAATTCGCAGCCCCGGGGGCTGAGGTAGAGCCAGTTTCTATCCTTGCTAGGTTTCGGAACGTGCTCGGGGGCTGCGGACAGAAAGAATACCCTGCACCGGCAAGGCTGCACTCCCCACATACTCCCCAACTGGCCTGGGCGATAGTCTCGCAAGCATTTTCTTTCCCTCAGTGATTTATAACTTGTTTATTCATCTTTGGTCACAGGAGAGATTTCAAGCGCTAAATAAGGGAGGTGAGTGTAAAGGACTCAGAAAGAATGCGGTGCTGCAGAGGTCACGGTTGAGAGCCGGGCTCTGGGGGTTAGGTTCCCACCGGTCCAATCTCTGTGTGACCTTGACCAAGCGCCGGGACCCCTCAGAGCCTTCGTTTCTCCCTTGTTAAGTAAGTATAACAATACCTCGCAAGATTCTTGGGAGTATTACAGGGAGAACACTTGTAAAATGGCATATAATAAAAACTTAGTAGTATTAGTAGTAATAGTAGTAGTTGGAAAAATTAGGAATCATTTGGGGTTTCAAGTTAGATGATGACGATAATTCCTCCTCTCCTTTCTAAAGCTTAAAATATATAAGCATACATTTAAATATTTTAAAGCGCTGTTTGTAGGGTGCTATTCTAAGCCAATAAAAATAAAAGAAGATGGGCTTCCCTGGTGGCGCAGTGGTTGAGAGTCCGCCTGCCGATGCAGGGGACACGGGTTCGTGCCCCGGTCTGGGAAGATTCCACATGCCGCGGAGCAGCTAGAGGGAAACTTTGTCTTCAGCCTCTTTTCCTGGAAGATACCCATTTGTTTCCAACTTGACTGAATCAAGATGAGTGTGAAATTCAAAAGGTTCATTCCCAAACCCAAGCACAGATCCAGCCAGTCAGAATCTTAGGGATGGGTTCTATCACTAAGGTTCCCCTGAAGTGGTGCTGGTATACAACATGAAGACCACAAGTCTAGCATCTTGATTCCTGAGCATTTTTTACATCACAGACCCTTTTAGGAGAAGAAATCTGTGGTCCGCATCTTCCCGTAGAGTGTAAGCTCCAGGAGGGCAGTGAAGTTTGGTTTACTGATGCATTTGCAGTTCCTCAAACAGTGCCTGGTACCTGGTTAATGCTCAAGTATTTGGTGAGTGAATCCTTCCCCCCAAATGCACATTTTTGTGTAACACCTTAGACTGAAATCACAGATTCCCCTACAAATCACCAGTAAGCTTGACCTTGTATGTTCCTCACTTCCGCAGCCCATATTCTAGGATTGCTTACCAAGAATTCCCCCACCTGCCTCCAATCACTGGTCCCCTACCTCCTACCTCACTCTCACCTGGAGGAGTCCAAAGGATGGGCAAGACCAAGTGGTTTGCGATTCCTCCCACTGGCAGAGCACCATCTTCCCTCTCCAGGATTCCACGTGTTTCTGAGGCTGAGAAGAGGAAAGGACTTGGAATTTAGCCCACTTCAGATTTTAGATGTGGAATAACCCCCCAAAAAAGAAGGGATACCTAAGGGTACAGACAGCAGGGTGGAGAGGTATAGAGAGACATATTATAACCCAGGAACATAAAAAGAAGTAATTTGAACCTCCAATGCAGCTAAGACTGTCAGTTTTTCCAGACATTAAGTTTATGATATTCCCAGGCTCTCTGCTCCTCCTCTGACACTCTGTCTACTCTGTTTCTCCTGGTCCAGTTCCTGTGTCCCAGATTGGAAACAACTTCAAGGCAGAAATCATATCTATCCTTTTCCAACCTTTGAATCCTCAGCACCTAAACCCATGCCTTGAGGGGAGTGTGCATCATACACACTTAATGAATGAATGCATGGATTAAGTGTGATCTTAAACTGGATAATATATGGCCTTTGACATGAAGCCCATTTAGATTCAGTGGCTAGAACCGATTTATAGATTGTTATTTTGAAAGAGCTTATAGTTATCTTGGAGTATATTTTGCTTGAATAGATGTAAAGTGGGATCCTAGTGTTCTGGCTTCCCTCACTTACGTTATGACTTTGACAATACATTCCAGTGGACAAAATAATGCCATAAAATATCTAACTTGGAGGTTTACCATGTGTGCCAGGATAATTATGTGCATTATTTTGTGTAATCACTACAACAATCGTGTGAGGTAGGTATGTCCTTGACTTGCATGAATGACCTTGATTTTACAATTGAGGAAAGTGAAGCTAGGCAAGTAAAGAAACTTGCTGAAGAGCTTGGAAGTGATAAAGCTAGGATGTGAACCCAGAGGCACAAAGCAAAGCCTATTCTCAGAACCACTGCACTCTGAAGGTGTAGGATATGGCCATCCACCTCCTAGCATATTTGGGTACCAGCGTTCTTTGGCTCCTGAATCTGCCACATAGTGTGTGCATATCAATTAAGTCACCCTGCTATCTCTTCCCTTGAAACTGAAGGAATACAGTGTTCCACTCCAGAATCCAATCTCCAGTTCCCCTTCTGTAGGCTCTGAAGATCGAATAATTTACTGTAATGTAAAGAGGACTAATTTGCAAACATTTCTAAAGTGTTTGGAGATCTGTGGGCTCCGGTACAGGCGACGTGCCAAATGGCCTTATACTGTTATTGCGGAAGCATTTCAACAATGAACTCTTAATAAACACAGTGGATCGAGATAAGTAAACTGTGACACAATAAACTCTGCACAGATTATGATTTAATTTTCATATAGCTAGTTCAACAAAGGGAAGAAAAAAATCCACAAATATAAATTGTACGTTGCTTTTCTTTCTCACAAATAACATTTCCTTTCAAAGTTTTCTAGTTGTGAGTAAAGAAATCATTATTGTAGTCTAAAGTGGTAACTTACCTCCTTTTTCTGAAAATGTGAAGATGGGAGATAAATTCGTTGGTGTGGGGCAACAGAGGACGTGAAAATTGGTTATCTTTTAGTTTCTGAAGAATGCCGTTGAGGAGTATGTTATAGATATCAAGGTAAATATTTCGTATTCAAGAAAGGTAACTGATGCCAAACTGGTAATTTAGAGCAGAAGATCAACAAAGGAGGTTAAAGCCCTTAGTTCAGATTGAAGGAAACAGACAGTGAGGGCAACTTTCCATGTCATCTCCTGGAGGGGCTTTTATGATTCGCTTGATAACTTGTTCTTTTCCTCACAGGGAGGCAGATGGGTTTTTTCTGACCAGGGTACCCCTTCCTTTAGTCCTTTCAGCTAGGCAAGAATAAATAAATGTTAATTCTTGTGACCTTTCAAGACATCACATGTGAACTATTATTTTAGTACCCCAGAGGAGGAAGAGAGTTTAATCCTGGCTAATGTTCTGGTTCACTTCCTGGGAAACAAATGAATATTGGTAACTGGAAGATTTGAAATTCGACGTTGGGTCCGAGAAAGCAAGAGAAACCGAAGAATTTATCGTGGGAATCTCTCCTAAAATTTCCAAAATGTTCAGCCGTAAGGTAGCATATCATCCTACATAATTCCACTGAACATATACCTCATGATATTGTTAAGTCCTTGAGAACAGGGTGTTTGCATTTTCTTCCTAATAGATATGTGTATCTCTTTTACTTCATCTCCCACCAACTCTATGAAAATATAGTAATTGGAACATGGTAGATGCTTAAATAATACAGGATTTTATTATTGAAGGTGTTCACTCACTATATGTCTTCTTCTTTATTGTATGTTTTTAACAATTTATTGCACGGAAACTGAACTGAATGAGAGAGAAGGAAAATACACGTTGAAATCAAAGATGGAATGCCCATATTTTTAAAAATACCCTAGTAATGTAAGTTGTTGCAGAACAATTTTAAAAATAGGTAACTAAAAAGGCAACATTAAATTTAGTTATTCACAATTGTATTACCACAAGGGACTTCCCTGGCGGTCCAGTGGTTAAGACTCCACACTTCCAATGCAGGGGGCCTGGGTTCGATCCCTGTTCAGGGAACTAAGATCCTGCCTGCCCTGGGGCGTGGCCAAAAAAAAATTGTATTACCACAAGGTAAGCAGTTTCTACGTTTGGGTGTATCTCCTCCTGGACTTTGGTCAATATAAATATATACACATGCACGCAATCTACTTTCTTAAGTTGTCTCTCTGTCTCCCTCTCTCCCCATTTGGAATTTACAGTTAATTTATGGAATAAAATAATCCTTTATACCTTTTATTACTTACCAATATACCCTCAATTTTCTATTTGTTAAATATAAACCTCTATTGATCACTTTTCTTAGCTCAATAATATTCTATTCTTTGAATGTTCCAAGATGTATTAAACCAATGCCCTATTAATGATCATTTAGGATTCTGAATGGGGCTGAAGTAATTATTTGTATTAGGATGTTTTGGTTGCCAGTGACAGAAACCTAGTTGAACTAGCTTAAGCAAGAAAGGAAATGTATTACTCCATATAACTGGCAAGAGTAGAGATGAAACTAGTTTTCGTCAAGGCTGGATGAAGAGGCTCAAGCGATGCCCTCAGCTTTCTCCATCTCTCGGTTATTTTTTCCTCGGTGTTGCCCTCATCCCCTCCTACTACATACAGATTGGCCTTCTCCCGACAGCCGGGAAAGATAGCCACGTGAAACTTACATCATCCAGGTTTAGCAATCCCAAAATAAAGGAGATTTTTCACTGACAGATGGGAAGAGCAATGAGAGAAATTTCAGTCTGTATTAAAGCTTTCAGTTTCAATTGTGGAGAGTAGATGGAGTCTGCCTACTTTTCAGTAGCTTTGAGAATAAACACAAGTGAGTCACAGACATGATTGGCTGCCTGATCAAGCCTCGCAGAGTGTGTGTGGACTTGAGACGACTCAGGGAAACCTCATTAAAATGAGTTCCTATACAAGTTCCGATCGTGGTCGCCTCTTCCACAGTTAACTAAGAGTTCCAAGAATTCAAACGTAGTGTGAGTTTGATTTCAATCGAAGCTGCAGTGGTTGGCCCACACGTTGGTAGCTATTTTGAAGATATTCTGAAGCTGGCAATAGTGCAGAATTGTACCCTTTACAAGGGAAGCCAGTCAAGTGTTATACGTGTTTAATACAGATGGTTTGTTAAACTACATAACATCAATTTCAAATATTCTGAAATGAATCTTAAATTTTTCGGAAGCTAAACTAAAAAAGAAAATTAAATATTCTAAGATGGCCCATGACAGTTGGTAGATTGTTTTCATTCATTTGTTCATTCAACAGATGTTGATTAAATACTTATTTTGTCAATTCCTCCTAGGCACTGATGGTACAGCACTAAAAGACACGCTATTTTTTTTGCTGGAGGAAGCTTACCTCCTAATTGAATACTCATTGGATACTGAGACAAGAAAACATACCAGTTCAATAGTGTTGGGTAAGTCCAATGCCAGGGAACCTAGGGTGATTCTGGTGGACATCTCTTTGGGAAGGATTGTAATTCACAAATATGTCTTCAGAAACTAAAGGTGCCATTGTTAGAAGAACTTCTTGCATCCTCCACCTAAAATTTATTTTAATAGTATTTTAATAAGTGAAAGACAATGTCCAGTTTTATAATCACATTATGATACTGGAAGATGTGCTTTATGGAACCATTCACTGAGTTCCCAGATGGTTACAGCTGCCCACAGTGTGAATATATGGTCCCATAAAGGACAACTCTGTCTTGCCACAAAGCCGATCCAGCAAACACTAGACAGAGTTTTAGAAAATGACTCAGCAATCTGGAATCTGAGCAACCTTGCTCCTTGAACTGTACCATCTTTGGAAAATTGTTCCCCATAAAATCTTGTAGCCAGATGAATGAGGACCCCAAAAGATGTGTTATTCACTTTCCAGATTTAGCACATTCCTGGAATTTTAAACTCATTTTTGTGGACTGTTGCCCAGGTGAGGGGAGGCTTAGCCAAACCGGGAGTGGTTTTGAGCAGCATCCCCCAGGGAATCAGTGCCCAAATTTGGCGTGCTTGTATCCTGGACATTCCTGACACTCCTGGCTGAGAAATTCAGCTTGCCTGAGTTTGGGTACCCCAAGGATTTTACATGCAGCAGGGAACTGCTGAATTAAGCTAAGTGTTGGAAGACATTGCAGTTTTAATCATTAAGTTAGTTCCCTGCTTCAGTGAACTTAAAAGCTGGCATATGCTTGGGAATGTTTCTGCTTCCAAACGCACGGCATGTGCATTTTTCAGATGTTTGACCTTGATCTTGTGACCTTTGCTCTAAAATCCTGAGAGTGCTGGGAACACTCACAACTGAGTGATGGGAGCAAAACTAGACAGATAGCAATTCTTTTTTTCTTCTCTCTCTTTTTCTTTCTTTTTTTTTTCTTTGCTTAAATCTTAGGTTACTCTGTTTTAGACTAGACCCCTAGTCTAAATAACTCCCCCTTCAGTTATTAATTTTATTTTAATCTATCATTTTGGTATGACTTTACATTTTGAATTGATACCACTAAAGCCTAAAATTAGTAAAGCTATGTGATCCACCTGCTAAGGCAAGCTGGCATTTATGACACTGCTCTCCAGATAACCTTCTCTAGGTTAATGTTTTCAAATTTTTTGATTCCTGTTCAGAATAAGAAATGCATTTTGTTTTACCACCACATATACACACATAAACATGTATATAAATAATTCCAAAAAAAGTTTAAAGAAACCATATTTATCCTTTCTTCATATGATGCACTATGCCTTGGGTTATGGCCCACAGCCAAATTGATTTCTTAACCTTTCCCTGTATTACCTACAAGCTAAGAATGGTTTTCTGTTTTTCAGTGGTTCAAAAACAGACAAACAAAATACACTGAGACATATTTACCATATGTCATGTGCTCTTCTAAATCTTTGCATTTGTTAACTTGTTAAATCTCTGGTGATGAACATATTTTGAGGGAGTGCTCAGTATGCAGGATGCTTTGGTAAATGCTTTCAGTGATGCACTTACTTAATCCTCTCTAGCTTATGAGGCCGGGAGTATTAGCAGTCCCACTTAATAGATGAGGAAACAGATGCTATGTGACTTGCCCAGGATCACACACCTAGGAAGTGGCAGTTGGGATTTAATCTTATGTTTCTCTGCTTCCAGACTTTTGATTCTTAATGCTATTGATGTCTGCAGCTTCGTGACCACAGCTTAACACATAATATGGGCCCAATGCATATTTGAAGAATGAATGAATACATGTATGAATGAATGAAGGATGCAGAGATAGAATGATGGTATCCCATAAATCCTGACAACTATGGGAACACAGATAAATTAGGTGATTGCTTGGTGCTTTAAAAAGCAAGCAAGCAAACAAAAAACAAAGTAAATCCCTCATTTATTGAGTGCTAAATATTGCATTTAAGTGCTTTCAATACATTTTTTCAATTGACCCTCATAATGACACTATGAGCCAGATGCTACCCCTATTTCGCATAAGAGACTGAGGTTCAGAGAAGTTAAATACCTTGCCTAAGATGACATGACCAGTATATTTAGACCTGGTGTGACTAAGACAGACGATGTTCTTAATTACTGTGCTATGTACCACCATTTATTAATTTCTAATGTCACTGTAATACTATCTACCCCCATGACTTTGTAAGCAAAATAGACAATGTATCAGAACGTTCATCAATAACTATAATATTTTCCAATGACATATTTCTCTATCAAAAAGTTAAAAACTCAAGGCGGAAGAAGTAGAGGAGGCAGAGAAATGCCTTCCAGTACGTTTGATATGGAGATTGTGTTATTAAAATGTTGTTATATAATTTTTGCAAATGTTCTATAAATCTAAAATTCTAGATTATTTATTATTATTCTAGAATTAATTTTTTTAAAAGAACAGTATTAAACACATGAAAAAAAAAATGTTTAACTTCATTAGTCATTAGAGACATGCAAACCAAAACCCCAGTGAGATACTACTATACCTCCACTAGGATGGGTACAATTTTTTTTTCATGGAAGATAACAAATGTTGGTGTAGATGCGAAGACAGTAGAACACTTATGCATTGCTGCTGGAACTGTAAAATGATGCAGACACTGTGCAAAACAGTTTGCTGGTTCTTCAATAAGTTAAACATAGAA
Organism: Delphinapterus leucas; assembly: GCF_059928025.1. Classification (NCBI taxonomy): domain Eukaryota; kingdom Metazoa; phylum Chordata; class Mammalia; order Artiodactyla; family Monodontidae; genus Delphinapterus; species Delphinapterus leucas. The sequence goes on from NC_143138.1 coordinate 81,022,934, forward strand.
TTACTATACCACCCAGCAATTTAGTTCCTAGGTATATATATCCAAAAGAATTGAACACAGGTGTACAAACAAAAACTTGTACATGAATGTTCATAGCGGCAATATTCACAATAGCCAAAGATGGAAATAACCCAAAAGTCCATCAAAAAAATTAATGTATAAAGAAAATGTGGCTATCAATACAATGGAAAATTTTTCAGCTGTAAAAAGGAACAAAGGACTGATATACGCTATAAATAGAAGAACCATGAAAACATGATGTCAAGCGAAAGAAAACAAATACAAAAGACCACATAGTGTGTGATTCTATTTATCTGAAATGTCCAGAACAGGCAAATTCATAGAGATAAGAAATAAATTGGTGGTTATCAGGAATTGTGGGGAAGCAGGAGGAAGAGTGCTGGTTAATGGTTATGGGATTTCCTTTTGGGGTGATGAAAACATTCTGGAACTGAGTAAAGGTGATGGTTGCACAACACTGTGAATGTACTAAATGCTACTGAATTGTGTACTTTAAAATGGTTAAAATAGGGAATTCCCTGGCAGTCTAGGGTTTAGGACTTGGTGCTTTCACTGCAGTGGCCCCGTTCAATCCTTGGCTCTGCAAGCCGGGAGGCCAGAAAAAAAGAAAAGAAAAAAGGTTAAAATAGCAAACTTTATGTTATGTGAATTTTACCTAAATTTAAAAACTCCCTCTGACACCATTTTTAAAAGGTAGCATACTGGGCTTCCCTGGTGGCGCAGTGGTTGAGAGTCCGCCTGCCGATACAGGGGACGCGGGTTCGTGCCCCGGTCCCGGAGGATGGGCCCGTGGGCCGTGGCCGCTGGGCCTGCGCGTCCGGAGCCTGTGCTCCGCAACGGGAGAGGCCACGGCAGTGAGAGGCCCGCGTACCGCAAAAAAAAAAAAAAAAAAAAAAAGGTAGCACACTAAAATAATATAGAATGTGCTGGGATATACGATACAACTTACAAAGGAAAAAATTTAAATATTACATGAAATACCAGTACTCAGTACAGCATCCTCATCTAGAGTATGGACTTTCAAAACTGGCAGCTCTAGAATCAAAGCCCTGTGCTGTCACATAATGACTAGTTATCCTTAGGCAAGTTTTATAACCTGTAGGAGACTCGCAGTCCTAATTCATCAACTGTGTGTAATTGCTGTTAGTTATAATGTAATACTTTTTATATAAGTTGTCACTTAGCCTAAATATGATGACAAAGATTAATATATACTTTGATCTTTTTTTCCTTTGTATATATGTGAATTGAGTGTTGCTTGTCTTCCTAATGGTCATTTCATTAAAAGCCAAGGGTTTAGGGAGATAACCATCATAGTTTTGTCACCGTATGTGTCTTTCTACATCCCAGGAAAAGCATCCTGTGAACAGATCTTTAAAGTAGCTTCCAGGGACTTCCCTGGCAGTCCAGTGGTTAGGACTCTGCACTTCCACTGCAGGGGTTGCAGGTTCCATCCCTGGTCAGGGAACTAAGGTCCCACATGCCGCAGTGGTACGGCCAAAAAGAAAAAATAAAAGTAGCTTCCAAAGGAGTCTAGCAATTCACTATAACTATTATGTGAGGTTATATGGAAATTTAGGCTAAATTGCTTTAGTAAAATTTCCAGGCTGCTCCCAACCTGTTACTAAGGAAGAACAGTCGTGGAATATGGGAGTTGATAGGAAAGACTTTATAAAGAAAAAAGATACCTATTTTTCCTTCCCTTCCCCTTGAGGATAACTAAGCTGTCCCCATGAATATGAAGACTGCTCTTTCTTCTTGAATTTGCATATGGCATCCTCCCAGGTAATTTATGGAACAAATCCTGACACAGCTCCAGAGGAAACCATATAGCCCCTTCAGTATCGTTAGTAACCGAAATGCCAAACGTTTAAAGAGGCAGAGGAAACCCATCTCCCAAAGGCTCAGACCCAGCACTCTCTGCTCTATACCCTATACAATTCCTCCACCCACACAACTCAGCCTTTCGTAAGAGAAAGAAACTTCTAGAACCCTGCCCTCTAACCTCTGTTCCTCATCTTCTGGAGCCCTCCTGGGAGTTGAGGAATGCGGGAAGATAGCTGCAGGGTTTGGCTTCCAGTTGGTCAACCCTGACACTAATTGCTCTCTGGGAGATTTTCAACCTTTGTTCTTGGCAAGAAACTGCAGGACAACGAAAGCTGCCAGCTGAGTGACTATATGAAGAGCAGGGAGGTGGGTCTGGAAGGTATCTGGGAAGGGAAGGGTTTAACAGTTTCCACTCCTGCTCAAGCATTCTAGTCTTACCAACAACTGTAACAAAGTTTCACTGACCTACAGGCATACCTCGTTTTCTTGCGTTTTGAAGATACTGTATTTTCATAAGCTGAAGGTTTGTGGTAACCCTGCCTTGAGCAAGTCTATCTGCACCATTTTTCCATCAGCATTTGCTTACTCCAGTTCTCTGTGTCACATTTTGGAAATTCTCACAATATTTCAAACTTTTTCAGTATGATTTTATTTGTTATGGTGATCTGTGATCTTTGATGTTACTATTGTAATTGTTTTGGGGGGGCCACAAACCATGCCCAAGTAAGAGGTAACTTATCTGATAAATGTTGTGTGTGTTCTGACTGCTCTACCAACCGGCTGTTCCCTGTCTCTCTCCCTCTCCTCAGGCCTCCCTCTTCCCTGAGACACAACAATATTGAAATTAGGCCAGTTAATAATCCTACAATGGCCTCTAAGTGTCCAAATGAAAGGAAGACTCACATGTCTCTCACTTTTTTTTTTTTTTACATCTTTATTGGAGTATAATTGCTTTACGATGGTGTGCTAGTTTCTGCTTTATAACAAAGTGAATCAGTTATACATATACATATGTTCCCATATCTCTTCCCTCTTGCGTCTCCCTCCCTCCCACCCTCCCTATCCCACCCCTCCAGGCGGTCACAAAGCACCGAGCTGATCTCGCTGTGCTATGAGGCTGCTTCCCACTAGCTATCTACCTTACGTTTGGTAGTGTATATATGTCCATGCCTCTCTCTCGCTTTGTCACAGCTCACCCTTCCCCCTCCCCATATCCTCAAGTGCGTTCTCCAGTAGGTCTGTGTCTTTATTCCTGTCTTACCCCTAGGTTCTTCATGACATTTTTTTCCCTTAAATTCCATATATATGTGTTAGCATACGGTATTTGTCTTTTTCTTTCTGACTTACTTCACTCTGTATGACAGACTCTAGGTCTATCCACCTCATTACAAAGAGCTCAATTTCGTTTCTTTTTATGGCTGAGTAATATTCCATTGTATATATGTGCCACATCTTCTTTATCCATTCATCCAATGATGGGCACTTAGGTTGTTTTCATCTCCGGGCTATTGTAAATAGAGCTGCAATGAACATTTTGGTACATGACTCTTTTTGAATTTTGGTTTTCTCAGGGTATATGCCCAGTAGTGGGATTGCTGGGTCATATGGTAGTTCTATTTGTAGTTTTTTAAGGAACCTCCATACTGTTCTCCATAGTGGCTGAACCAATTCACATTCCCACCAGCAGTGCAAGAGTGTTACCTTTTATCCACACCCTCTCCAACATTTATTGTTTCTAGATTTTCTGCGGATGGCCATTCTGACTGGTGTGAGATGATATCTCATTGTAGTTTTGATTTGCATTTCTCTAATGATTAATGATGTTGGGCATTCTTTCATGTGTTTGTTGGCAGACTGTATATCTTTGGAGAAATGTCTATTTAGGTCTTCTGCCCATTTTTGGATTGGGTTGTTTGTTTTTTTGTTATTGAGCTGCATGAGCTGCTTATAAATTTTGGAGATTAATCCTTTGTCAGTTGCTGCATTTGCAAATACTTTCTCCCATTCTGAGGGTTGTCTTTTGGTCTTGTTTATGGTTTCCTTTGCTGTGCAAAAGCTTTGAAATTTCATTAGGTCCCATTTGTTTATTTTTGTTTTTATTTCCATTTCTCTAGGAGGTGGGTCAGAAAGGATCTTGCTGTGATTTATGTCATAAAGTGTTCTGCCTATGTTTTTCTCTAGGAGTTTGATAGTTTCTGGCCTTACATTTAGGTCTTTAATTCATTTTGAGCTTATTTTTGTGTATAGTGTTAGGGAGTGATCTAATCTCATACTTCTACATGTACCTGTCCAGTTTTCCCAGGACCACTTATTGAAGAGGCTGTCTTTTCTCCACTGTACATTCCTGCCTCCTTTATCAAAGATAAGGTGACCATATGTGTGTGGGTTTATCTCTGGGCTTTCTATCCTGTTCCATTGATCTATCTTTCTGTTTTTCTGCCAGTACCATACTGTCTTGATTACTGTAGCGTTGTAGTATAGTCTGAAGTCAGGGAGCCTGATTCCTCCAGCTCCGTTTTTCGTTCTCAAGATTGCTTTGGCTATTCAGGGCCTTTTCTGTTTCCATACAAATTGTGAAATTTTTTTTCTAGTTCTGTAAAAAATGCCAGTGATAGTCTGATAGGGATTGCATTGAATCTGTAGATTGCTTTGGGTAGTAGAGTCATTTTCACAATGTTGATTCTTCCAATCCAAGAACATGGTATATCTCTCCATCTATTTATATCATCTTTAATTTCTTTCATCAGTGTCTTATAGTTTTCTGCATATAGGTCTTTTGTCTCCTTAGGTAGGTTTATTCCTAGATATATTATTCTTTTTGTTGCAATGGTAAATGGGAGTGTTTTCTTGATTTCACTTTCAGATTTTTCATCATTAGTGTATAGGAATGCCAGAGATTTCTGTGCATTAATTTTCTATCCTGCTACTTTACCAAATTCATTGATTAGCTCTAGTAGTTTTCTGGTAGCATCTTTAGGATTCTCTATATATAGTATCATGTCATCTGCAAACAGTGACAGCTTTACTTCTTTTCCGATTTGGATTCCTTTTATTTCCTTTTCTTCTCCGATTGCTGTGGCTAAAACTTCCAAAACTATGTTGAATAAGAGTGATGAGAGTGGGCAACCTTGTCTTGTTCCTGATCTTAGTGGAAATGCTTTCAGTTTTTCACCATTGAGGACGATGTTGGCTGTGGGTTTGTCATATATGGCCTTTATTATGATGAGGAAAGTTCCCTCTATGCCTACTTTCTGCAGGGTTTTTTATCATAAATGGGTGTTGAATTTTGTCGAAAGCTTTCTCTGCATCTATTGAGATGATCATATGGTTATTCTCCTTCAATTTGTTAATATGGTGTATCATGTTGATTGACTTGCATATATTGAAGAATCCTTGCATTCCTGGAATAAACCCCACTTGATCATGATGTATGATCCGTTTAATGAGCTGTTGGATTCTGTTTGCTAGTATTTTGTTAAGGATTTTTGCAACTATGTTCATCAGTGATATTGGCCTGTTGTTTTCTTTCTTTGTGACATCCTTGTCTGGTTTTGGTATCAGGGTGATGGTGGCCTCGTAGAATGAGTTTGGGATTGTTCTTCCCTCTGCTATATTCTGTAAGAGTTTGAGAAGATAGGTGTTAGCTCTTCTCTAAATGTTTGATAGAATTCGCCTGTGAAGCCATCTGGTCCTGGGCTTTTGTTTGTTGGAAGACTTTTAATCACAGTTTCAATTTCAGTGCTTGTGATTGGTCTGTTCATATTTTCTATTTCTTCCTGATTCAGTCTTGGCTGGTTGTATATTTCTAAGAATTTGTCCATTTCTTCCAGGTTGTCCATTTTATTGACATAGAGTTGCTTGTAGTAATCTCTCATGATCTTTTGTATTTCTGCAGTGTCAGTTGTTACTTCTCCTTTCTCATTTCTAATTCTATTGATTTGAGTCTTCTCCCTTTTTTTCCTGATGAGTCTGGCTAATGGTTTATCAATTTTGTTTATCTTCTCAAAGAATCAGCTTTTAGTTTTATTGATCTTTGCTATCATTTCCTTCATTTCTTTTTCAGTTATTTCTGATCTGATTTTTATGATTTCTTTCCTTCTGCTAACTTTGGGGTTTTTTTGTTCTTCTTTCTCTAATTGCTTTAGGTGCAAGGTTAGGTTGTTTATTCGAGATGTTTCCTGTTTCTTCAGGTAGGATTGTATTGCTATAATCTTCCCTCTTAGAACTGCTTTTGCTGCATCCCATAGTTTTTGGGTCGTCGTGTCTCCATTGTCATTTGTTTCTAGGTATTTTTTTTATTTCCTCTTTGATTTGTTCAGTGATCACTTCGTTATTAAGTAGTGTATTGTTTAGCCTCCATGTGTTTGTATTTTTTACAGATCTTTTCCTGTAATTGATATCTAGTCTCATAACGTTGTGGTCGGAAAAGATACGTGATACAATTTCAATTTTCTTAAATTTACCAAGGCTTGATTTGTGACCCCAGATATGATCTATCCTGCAGAATGTTCCATGAGCACTTGAGAAAAATGTGTATTCTGTTGTTTTTGGATGGAATGTCCTATAAATATCAATTAAGTCCATCTTGTTTAATGCATCACTTAAAGCTTGTGTTTCCTTATTTATTTTCATTTTGGATGCTCTGTCCATTGGTGAAAGTGGAGTGTTAAAGTCCCCTACTATGAACGTGTTACTGTCGATTTCCCCTTTTATGGCTGTTAGTATTTGCCTTATGTATTAAGGTGCTCCTATGTTGGTTGCATAAATATTTACAATTGTTATGTCTTCTTCTTGGATCGATCCCTTGATCATTATGTAGTGTCCTTCTTTGTCTCTTCTAATAGTCTTCATTTTAAAGTCTGTTTTGTCTGATAAGAGAATTGCTACTCCAGCTTTCTTTTGGTTTCCATTTGCATGGAATATCTTTTTCCATCCCCTTACTTTCAGTCTGTATGTGTCTCTAGGTCTGAAGTGGGTCTCTTGTAGACAGCAAATATATGGGTCTTGTTTTTGTATCCATTTAGCCAATCTGTGTCTTTTGGTGGGAGCATTTAGTCCATTTACATTTAAGGTAATTATCGATATGTATGTTCCTATTCCCATTTTCTTAATTGTTTTGGGTTCGTCATTGTAGGTCTTTTCCTTCTCTTGTGTTTCTTGCCTAGAGAAGTTCCTTTAGCAGTTGTTGTAAAGCTGGTTTGGTGGTGCTGAACTCTCTCAGCTTTTGCTTGTCTGTAAAGGTTTTAATTTCTCCATCAAATCTGAATGAGATCCTTGCTGGGTAGAGTAATCTTGGTTGCAGGTTTTTCTCCTTCATCACTTTAAATATGTCCTGCCAGTCCCTTCTGGCTTGCAGAGTTTCTGCTGAAAGATCAGCTGTTAACCTTATGGGGATTCCCTTGTGTGTTATTTGTTGTTTTTCCCTTGATGCTTTTAATATGTTTTCTTTGTATTTAATTTTTGACAGTTTGATTAATATGTGTCTTGGCATATTTCTCCTTGGATTTATCCTGTATGGGACTCTCTGTGCTTCCTGGACTTAATTAACTATTTCCTTTCCCATATTAGGGAAGTTTTCAACTATAATCTCTTCAAATATTTTCTCAGTCCCTTTCTTTTTCTCTTCTTCTTCTGGAACCCCTATAATTCGAATGTTGGTGCATTTAATGTTGTCCCAGAGGTCTCTGAGACTGTCCTCAGTACTTTTCATTCTTTTTTCTTTATTCTGCTCTGCAGTAGTTATTTCCACTATTTTATCTTCCAGGTCACTTATCCGCTCTTCTGCCTCAGTTATTCTGCTATTGATCCCATCTAGAGTATTTTTAATGTCATTTATTGTGTTGCTCATCATTGCTTGTTTCATCTTTAGTTCTTCTAGGTGCTTGTTAAATGCTTCTTGCATTTTGTCTATTCTATTTCCAAGATTCTGGATCATCTTTACTATCATTATTCTGAATTCTTTTTCAGGTAGACTGCCTATTTCCTCTTCATTTGTTAGGTCTGGTGGGTTTTTTATCTTGCTCCTTCATCTGCTGTGTGTTTTTCTGTCTTCTCATTTTGCTTATCTTACTGTGTTTGGGGTCTCCTTTTTGCAGGCTGCAGGTTCATAGTTCCCATTGTTTTTGGTGTCTGTCCCCAGTGGCTAAGGTTGGTTCAGTGGGTTGTGTAGGCTTCCTGGTGGAGGGGACTAGTGCCTGTGTTCTGCTGGATGAGGCTGGATCTTGTCTTTCTGGTGGGAAGGTCCACATCTGGTGGTGTGTTTTGGGGTGTCTGTGGACTTATTATGATTTTAGGCAGCCTCTCTGCTAATGGGTGGGGTTGTGTTCCTGTCTTGCTAGTTGTTTGGCATAGGATGTCCAGCACTGTAGCTTGCTGGTCGTTGAGTGAAGCTGGATGCTGGTGTTTAGATGGAGATCTCTGGGAGATTTTCGCCGTTTGATATTATGTAGAGCTGGGAGGTCTCTTGTGGACCAGTGTCCTGAAGTTGGGTCTCCCACCTCAGAGGCACAGCACTGACTCCTGGCTGCAGCACCAAGAGCCTTTCATCCACACGGCTCAGAATAAAAGGGAGATAAAGTAGAAAGAAAGAATTAGTAGAAGTAGAAAGAAAGAAAGGAGGGAGGGAGGGAGGAAGGAAGGAAGGAAGGAAGGCAGGAGGGAAGGAAAAAAAGAAAGAAGAGAAAGTGAAATAAAATAAAGTAAGATAAAATATAATAAAGTTATTAAAATAAAAAAATAATTTTTAAGAGAAAAAAAGAAAAACAATTTTTAAAAAAACAAGAAAAACGGACGGATAGAACCGTAGGACAAATGGTGGAAGCAAAGCTATACAGACAAAATCTCACACAGAAGCATACACATACACACTCACAAAAGGAGGAAGAGGGGAAAAAATCATAAATCTTCCTCTCAGAGTCCACCTCCTTAATTTGGGATGATTTGTTGTCTATTCAGGTATTCCACAGATGCAGGGTACATCAAGTTGATTGTGGAGCTTTAATCCGCTGCTTCTGAGGCTGCTGGGAAAGATTTCCCTTTCTCTTCTTTATTCTCACAGCTACCAGGGGCTCAGCTTTGGATCTGGCCCCGCCTGTGCATGTAGGTCGCCGGAGGGCGTCTGTTCTTCGCTCAGACAGGACAGGGTTAAAGGAGCCGCTGATTCGGGGACTCTGGCTCACTCAGGCCATGGGGGAGGGCGGTGCGAGCCTGCGGCGGCAGAGGCCGGTGTGACGTTGCACCAGCCTGAGGCGCGCTGTGCGTTCTTCCGGGGGAGTTGTCCCTGGATCCGGGGACCCTGGCAGTGGCGGGCTGCACAGGCTCCCCGGAAGGGGGTTGTGGATAGTGACCTGTGCTCGCACACAGGGTTCTTGGTGGCGGCAGCAGCAGCCTTAGCGTCCCATGTCCGTCTCTGCTGTCCACGCTTTTAGCCGCGGCTCGCGCCCGTCTCTGGAGCTCCTTTAAGCAGTGCTCTTAATCCCCTCTCCTCGCGCACCAGGAAACAAAGAGGGAAGAAAAAGTCTCTTGCCTCTTCGTCAGGTCCACACCTTTCTCCGGACTCCCTCCCGGCTAGCCACTGCGCACCAACCCCCTGCAGGCTGTGCTCACGCCGCCAACCCCAGTCCTCTCCCGGCGCTCCGACCGAAGCCGAGCCTCAACTCCCAGCACCGCCCGCCCTGGCGGGTGAGCAGACAAGCCTCTCGGCCTGGTGAGTGCCAGTCGGCACAGATCCTCTGTGCGGGAATCTGTCCGCTTTGCCCTCTGCACCCTGTTGCTGTGCTCTCCTTCGCAGCTCCGAAGCTTTCCCCCTCCGCCACCCGCAGTCTCCGCCTTCGTAGGGGCTTCCTAGTGTGGGGAAACCTTTCCTCCTTCACAGCTCCCTCCCACTGGTGCAGGTCCCTTCCCTATTCTTTTGTCTCTGTTTATTCTTTTTTCTTTTGCCCTACCCAGGTACGTGGCGGGGGCGGGTTTCTTGCCTTTTGGGAGGTCTGAGGTCTTCTGCCAGTGTTCAGTAGGTGCTCTGTAGGAGTTGTTCCACGTGTAGATGTATTTCTGGTGTATCTGTGGGGAGGAAGCTGATCTCCGCGTCTTACTCTTCCGCCGTCTTCCCCAGCAATCTTCACATGTCTCTCATTTTAAGTCAAACACTAGAAATGATGAAGCTTAGTGAGGAAGGCAAGTCAAAAGCATAGACAGGCCAAAAGTCAGGCCTCTTGCGCCAAACAGTTAGCCAAGTTGTGAACACAGAGGAAACGTTCTTGAAGAATATTACAAGTGCTGTTCCAGTGAACCCATAAATGATAAGAAAGTGAAACAGCCTTACTGCTGATGTGGAGAAAGTGTTAGTGGTCTGGATAGAAGATCAAACCAGCCACAACATTCCCTTAAGCCAAAGCCTAATCTAGAGCCAGGTCCTAACTCTCTTCTATTCTATGAAGGCTGAGAGAAGTGAAGAAGCTGCAGAACAAGAGTTTGAAGCTATCAGAGGTTGGTTCACAAGGCCTAAGGAAAGAAGCTGTCTCTGTAACATAAAAGTGCAGGGTGAAGCAGCAAGTGCTGGTGTAGAAGCTACAGCAAGGTATCCAGAATATCTAGCTAAGATAATTTATGAAGGTGGCTATACTGAACAAGAGATTTTCAATGTTGATAAAACAACTTTCCCTTGGAAGAAGATGCCATCTAGGATTTCAATAGCTAGAGAGGAGAAGTCAATATCTGGCTTCAAAGCTTCAAAGGACAGGCTGACTCTCTTGTTATGGCTAAAGCAGCTGGTGATTTGCCATTGAAGCCAATGCTCATTTACCATTCTGAGAATCCTAGGGCCCTTAAGAATTATGCTAAATCTACTCTGCCTGTGTTCCATCAATGCAACAGCAAAGCCTGGATGACAGCTAGCACATCTGTTTACAACATGGTTAACTGAATATTTTAAGCCCACTGTTGAGAACTACTCCTCAGAAAAAAAAAAAAAGATTCCTTTCAAAATGTTACTGCTCATTGACAGTGCACCTGGTCACCCAAGGGCTCTGAAGGAGACGTACAACAAGATTAATGTTGTTTTCATGCCTGCTAACATAGCATCCATTCTGCAGCTCGTGGATCAAGGAGTCATTTTTACTTCCAAATCTTATTATTTAGGAAATATATTTCATAAGGCTATAGCTGCCATAGATAGTGATTCCTCTGATGGATGTGGGCAAAATCGAAAACCTTCTGGAAAGGATTCACCATTCTGATGCCATTAAGAACATTCAAGATTCATAGGAAGAGGTCAATATTAATAGAGGTCAAGTATCAATATTAACAGGAGTTTGGAAGAAGTCTATTCCAACCCTCATGTATGACTTTGAGGGGTCCAAAACTTCAGTGAAGGAAGTTACCACAGCTCGGGTGGAAATAGCAAGAGAGCTAGAATTAGAAGTAGAGCCTGAAGATGTGACTGAATTGCTGCAGTCTCAGGATAAGACTTGAATGGATGAGGAGTTGCTTCTTATGCACAGAAAATGGTTTCTTGAGATGGAATCTACTCCTGGAGGAGATGCTGTGAGGATTACCAAAATGACAACAAAGGATTTAGAATATGACATAAACTTAATTGATAAAGCAGCAGCAGGGTTTGAGAAGGTTGGCTCCAACTTGAAGGAAGTTCTACCGTGGCTATCAAACAGCATTGCATGTTACAGCGAAATCATTTGGTAAAGTAAGAGTGGTATGGCACTCTTGTGCCAATTGTGGTGTGGCAAATTTCATTGTTGTCTTATTTTAAGACATTGCCATAGGACTTCCCTGATGGCGCAGTGGTTAAGAACCCACCTGCCACCTGCCAGTGCCGGGGACACGGGTTTGAGCCCTGGTCTGGAAAGATCCCACATGCCACGGAGCAACTAAGCCCGTGAGCCACAACTACTGAGCCTGCACTCTAGAGCCCGTGAGCCACAACTACTGAGCCCGTGTGCCACAACTACTGGAGCCCGTACGCCTAGAGCCCATGCTCTGCAACAAGAGAAGCCACCGCAATGAGAAGTCTGCACACCGCAACGAAGAATAGCCCCCGCTCCCACAACTAGAGAAAGCCTGCATGCAGCAACGAAGACCCAACGCAGCCAAAAATACATAAATGAATAAATAAATTTATTTTTTTTTAAAAGACATAGTCACAGCCACCCCAGCCTTCAGCAACCACCACCCCGATCAGTCAGCAGCCATCGACATGAAGGCAAGTCTCTCCACCAGCAAAAACGCTCAGGTGATGGTTAGCATTTTTTAGCAATGAAATATTTTTTAATTAAGATAAATACATTGTTCTTTTAGACATAATGCTATTGCACACTTAATGGACTATGGTATAGTATAAACATAACTATTGGCATTAGGAAGCCAAAAATTCCTAGCAACTTGGTTTATTGCGATGTTCGCTTTATTGCAATGGTCTGGAACCGAACCCGCAGTGTCTCCGAGGTATGCCTATATTGGCATAATGTAATCAAAATGGCCGAAACCCCTTTTTTATTCTATATGCCTTATATGACTTACAAGGAGGTTAAATGTTCTGCATTTGTTTGAGCAGCACCTATACTTCTTCATAAGGCACTTATTCACTCAAAAATATTTACTGAGTGCCTACCATGTGATGACAATTTTCTAAGCACTAGGTACTGATTCAGCCATTCATTCAATAAATATTTACTGAGCACCTAATATGTACCAGACAGGTGAGCTTCCAAGGAAAATGTAGTCAACGAAATGAACAAAAGCTCTATTCTCATGGAGCTTCCATTTTAGTGGAGCCATACAAACATGAAGAAAATAGAGTCTTTGAATAGTAGAGGTGCTCTGCAGGGCAAGATAAAGGGAATTGTGATACCCTGAGTTGGGACTGTTATTTTATGTAAAGGAGTCAGGGAAGGCCTCATGGCTAAGTTCATATCTGAGTAGAAACCTGAAGGAAGTCAGAGAGTGGACCATGTGGCCATCTGGGAGACAGTGTTCCGGGTGGAGGGACCAGCACGGGCAAAGGCCCTGGGGTGGAGCATGCTTGGTATGGCATGAAAATACAAAGGTGAAAACACTAGACACTGGTTTTACCTTCTTGAAACGTAGAGTCTGGTTGTGGAGGCAGAGAGTAATCAAATATCTCCCAAATAGATGTCTAATTCTGAAGAGCCCATGTGCCAAGAGGGAAACACAGATGGGGCTGGAAGATCCTCTAAAAATAGCTGATCGAATCTCAGGGAAGGATTCCCTTAGGAAGTGTAGTTTAAACTGAAGTCCAAAGAAGAAAGCGAGGTTAACCTGGTGAAAGGGAAGGAGGTGGTAGGGTATTAGGGAGGCTATTTCCTGTATAGGGAACAGTGTGTGATCGAAGTGTGTATGTTCAGAGGGGTAGATGGGATCAGGGCTGGTTCTAGGACATAAAAGATCCAGGCATCTGCCTTGCAGAGAATGAGGGGGAAAGCATCCTTGATAAGCAGGAGGGTATGAGCAGGGGACAAGTCGCAGAGGGTTTCTGCAGTTTGTAATTACTTAACTGTTTAAATGAGTATGTTTACTGTCTGCCTTCCCTGCTGGAGCAAGGTCCAGGGGGCTAGGACCCTGTCTCCTTTCACTACACTATCCCCAGCTCGTACCCCAGGTGTGGCCCCCTGCAAGGGCACGGTTTGTATTTGTGGATTCCGTGGCTGGCTAATATCTCCAGCAATCTCACAACCAGCTGAGAGCCTCAGTGGTAACAAGCAGCTCACATTTTGTGAGTAGTTGGCTCTGCCAGATTCTGGGTTCAGAAAAGGCCAGCAAACTCGGCAGTATTCAAAGCTGAGATTTATGTTTCAAAATCGTAGATAAAAGCCGACTGTGACCATGGAGATCTCCTCCCACGGAGAAGCAGAGTCCAAATGGCACTGTTCTCCCTTCGTCATACTAAGATGACGTTTTCATCTTGACTTGGGGATAGTGTACTTCCAGGATGGGTGCTCATTGCATAGTATTAAAGAGTCAAACTGTCAGATGAGAAAACAATATTGTTTTTTTATTTCAAGAACGTGTGATGGGGCTTCCCTGGTGGCACAGTCGTTGAGAGTCCGCCTGCCGATGCAGGGGACACGGGTTCGTGCTCCATTCCGGGGGGATCCCACATACCGCGGAGCGGCTGGGCCCGTGAGCCAGGGCCGCTGAGCCTGCGCGTCCGGAGCCTGTGCTCCGCAACGGGAGAAGCCACAGCAGTGAGAGGCCCGCGTACCGCAAAAAAACAAAAACAAAAACAAAAAAACGTGTGATGTTATCTAAGACGCTGGTTGCCCAGCCAGTAGACTGATTGCCAAGGCATCTTCACTGTGAGAAGAAAAAAAAAAAAGGTTGGGGGTGTATAGCATAACTCTGGGACAAAGTGCAGAGATTTAGCCAAGCCCTCATTTTTGCAAAGCTGAAGATCAACTTTCCTGGTATTTCCTATCAGCCTCTACTCCCCGGTTCTTCCTTCCCAATCCTGCATTTGAGGCCGCCTGTGGTACCAGGGAAGTGAATTGTACCCTCCCCAGGGTAGGAGCAGGGAAGCCAGGTGCAGCCCATTCTGTTCACCTGGCCACAGTCACGGATGCCGGGCTGCACGTGGGAGCTAGGCTGGTTCCTGGAGCGAACCTCGGGCGCTGCACTTGGAATGCTGGGACAGAGGCTTCCTTCATGCTGGGCTGCGTGGTAGCGGCAACACCTGGAACAGCAATGGTGATTTTTGCCACCAATAGGGCATGCCACCCTGGAGCCAGTGCTAGTTCAGAGGAGGCCAGATTGAGAGAATTGAATGGAGAGAGCGGTGAAGCCCCAAAAGATGGTGAACCTCAGAATCAAATTGCACCTGAATCCTGCCATGTTTCTGGACTCGTCCATGAAGTAAGTCCATACATTCTGTTTATTATTGAAATTGAGACTTCTGTATTTGGTGGCCAAATCTTCCTAGATGGTAAAGGTAATAGAAACGCAGAAACAATTTTCTGTCCTCTAAAAGTATAGTAGCATGTACAGGAAATCAGAATGCAGGTGTAATTGCTGCAAGATCCATATTCTCCTAATTTTTTTTAAGTGAAATCTTCCAAGAGTTAACGCCTTAAGTATGTTAATGACATTTTGAATAAGTAAACATACATGTTTTCTTAAAAATGACAACAGCATGAAGGGGTAGACAGTGAGAAGGGCATCTCCATCTCATTCTTCTCAGTTCTCTTCCCCAAAGGCAACATTTTAATGCCTTTACAGGCTTCTTATATGTACTTCTTACGATAGTCTGTACATAGATCTCCCTTTTAATTTACACAAATGCTGCTATATGCTGTCAGCATCTTGCTTTTTTTACTCACAAATATATCTGAGAGGTTGTTCCATATCAGAAAAGATATAAGCTGCTTCCTTATTCTTTTTTTGCTTCCTTATTTTTTATTTCAATTGAAATATAGTTGATGGGCAATATTACGTTTCAGATTTTTTTTTTAATGAGAAAGCTGCTTCTTAAATATGGCTACGTGGCTAGGAATTTTTCATTCTTCATTTCACTGCTACCTGCAAACAAGGGTGAGTAAATTAGTTGGTTTAATCAGTGAAATGAAACAATGGTAGCAAAGACCTTTCATACACTAATGTGGAAATTCATTTAAAATTATTAAACAGCGGGCTTCCCTGGTGGCACAGTGGTTGAGAGTCAGCCTGCCGATGCAGGGGACGCGGGTTCATGCCCCGGTCCGGGGGGATCCCACGTGCCGCGGAGCGGTTGGGCCCGTGAGCCATGGCCGCTGAGCCTGCGCATCCGGAGCATGTGCTCCGCAACGGGAGAGGCCGCAGCGGTGAGCGGCCCGCGTACCGCAAAAAAAAAAAAAAAAAAAAAAAAAAAAAATTATGAAACAGCTCCAGACTATTCCATTTTTTGGTTCTGTGCTTTATTTAACCAAGCTCCCATAGAGAGTCATTTAGGCTGTAACCTTTAGCTACTTTACACAAAGCTGCTACAAATATTATGTATGCTCCGTTGTTTGAAAGCTGTATAAAATGTTCTCAACAACAGTCTATATAAAGATAGGCTGTTCAATCAAAAGTTTTAAACCTGAGACTGAATACAAGAATAAAAAATTGTTTTTTGTTAACTTTTTTTGTGTGTGTGTTAACCTTCCCCCCACCCCAACGAATAGATGGATTCCTTTTTTAAAGAAAATTGCATTATAGGGGCTTCCCCGGTTGTGCAGTGGTTAGGAATCTGCCTGCCAATGCAGAGGACATGGGTTCGAGCCCTGGTCTAGGAGGATCCCACGTGCCGCGGAGCAACTAAGCCCGTGCGCCATTACTGAGCCTGCGCTCTAGAGCCCGCAAGCCACAACTACTGAAGCCGGCGTGCCTAGAGCCCGTGCTCCGCAACGGGAGAGGCCACCGCAGTGAGAGGCCTGCGCACCAGAATGAAGGGCGGCCCCCACTTGATGCAGCTAGAGGGAGCCCGCGCACAGCAACGAAGACCCAGCACAGCCAAAGATAAATTTTTTTAAAAATTGAATTATAGTTGATTTACAATATAACGATAGTTTCAGGTGTACAGCAAAGTAATTCAGTTATATATATATATATTTGATTCTTTTCCATTATACTGATGTTATTACAAGATATTGAATACAGTTCCCTGTGCTGTACAGTAAATCCTTGTTGTTTATTTTATATGTAGTAGTGTGTATCTGCTAATCCCATACTCCCAATTTATCTCCCCACTGCTCTCCCCTTTGGTTATCATAAGGTTGTTTTCTATGTCTGTGAGTTTGTTTCTGTTTTGTAAATAAGTTCATTTGTGTTATTTTTTAGATTCCACATATAAGTGATATCATATGATATTTGTCTTTCTCTGGCTTACATCACTTAGCATGATAATCTCTATGTCCAGGTGGATTCCTTTTTCTCACTCATCCATCCATCCATTCATTCAACAAATAGGTTTTGTTTTGTTTTGTTTTTTGCGGTACGCGGGCCTCTCACTGTTGCGGCCTCTCCTGTTGTGGAGCACAGGCTCTGGACGCGCAGGCTCAGCGGCCATGGCTCACGGGCCCAACCGCTCCGCGGCATGTGGGATCCTCCCGGACCAGGGCTCGAACCCACGTCCCCTGAATCGGCAGGCGGACCCTCAACCACTGCGCCACCAGGGAAGCCCAACAAATGGTTATTGAGCACTCACTATGTGCCAGGGAATATTTTGGTGCTGATCCTTACCTCAAGGGCCTAACATGACATGTTCATTGGAGAAGAAGATAATAGGTCCAATGGACAGCCAATCATCTGTGGTTATTTATACACATTAATATTTAAGTGACTTTAGTTGTAACAGCTTCACAGTTATTTCAGTACAAACCAACTCAGTCTTGGACCTGTATCAGAAGGGGTCATGTCTATGCTAGGTCAGTCAATATTTCTAGGCGATAAAAGTAAGGGACCAACAGACCCTTTCTAGGGAGAGCATTCCCTAGAATCTCTTACTGCAAGAAACAGCTCCAAGCCATTCATTAAGTATCAATGCCCATGTAGCTTCCCGGTAGCCCCAGCTCTGTGGCCTTGGCTGATTGGACCAGAGGTGGGCATGGGACCTCAGGGCAACCAGTTTATAGGTTGGCTGGTGGCCTATGATCTGGCCTGACTCTAAAGCTTTGTCCAGTAGGAATGCTGGTAACAACTTGCCCCAATCAGATCCTTTTGAATTGAGATACAGAGAAAATAAAACAAATGTTAGCTACGGAAGTAAAACCAAAGGAGAGGAGAAGCCTAGTCATGTAACTGTTGAAGTCAAGGTTTCCAAACCCAGGGACTAGCCAGAGTTAACCAGGTCAGGTCTGGTCTAGGGCAATGGTTCTCAAACTTGCACAGACAGTCCATGCTTCTGGACTCTTCCAGTAAGTCAGTCTATATGTTCCACTCCTTGTTTATCTTGAGACTTCTGTTTAATTGGTGACTGTTGTCTGAATCATCCTAGATGGTAAGGGTGATGGAAATCCAGAAACAGTCTCCTGCCCTTGCCTGGAGGGCCTGTTAAAACAGAGATGCTTGTTGCACCATCAGAATTTCTGATTTAGTGGGTCTGGGGGGTGGTGCTGAGAATTTGCATTGCTAAGAAATTCCTAGTTGACACTGATTCTGGTGATCCAAGGATCACACTTTGAGAACCACTGCTCTAGGGAAATATTCCATCCATTCAGGCCTCTGTGAAGTAAGATGGGTCCTCTTCTTACCGTTAGGCTAGAGCGTTCCATTTTCTGGGTCCCTGTGAGATCATTCTACCACAGAGCTGAAATTCCTGATTGCCTTTTTTTTTTTCAGGTCTTTTTGACATCTCCACATTTCTGAGTGAGTCCTTACCACATTACGAGCCCCCAAAATAGAACATAGTAATTAGGTATCATTTATTGAGCCTGTACTCTGTACAAATAGAAAGCATTCAGTAAATGATAACTAGATGTTCAGTAGGGAATTGCAATGACTCATAAATATTTTGTCCCTAAATTCACTACTGCAGTATTGTTTATTTTGTATTTTTGTTTTTAGAAATTTAAATTTCCTCTTGATTCTTACTGCCAATTATATAAGAACCAGATTTTGCTCAGCATTTGCAATTTTTCCTACAGTTGTAATGTTCCATCATGTCCTCAAAAATATTAAAACTCAGAGAAAATCAAAAGCAGCTCTAACAAATGAGACTGAACTCTTCCTTTGACCTAGATATACTGTTCCTGACAAATTAGTGTGTTATTAAAATGTGTTAACTCTGAGGACATCTGTGATCACATTTATTACAAACAGAAATAGGAAGATCTATTGGAAGTTTATTTATATCAGGTCCCACCCTAATAATCTCAGGTCTCTGGTTATGTCTTTTGTCAAACTTTAAAATGGAATATTTATTTTACGATTATTTCTCGTGTTTCTGCTCCACTGGACTCAGCTTTGTGAGCTCTGCAAGTGGGTCTATTTGTCCACCAGTTTTCTCTTAGCGCCTAACACAGGACAGGTGTTCACTAAATACTGGTGGATGTTATAGACCCAATGTTTGTGTCCCCCTCCCCACCAAATTCTGACTCCCAATGTGATGGGATTCAGAGGTGGAGGTAATTAGGTCATGGGGTGAAGCCCTCATGAATGGAATTAGTGCCCTTATGAGAAGAGGTCAGGGAGCTCCCTTGCCCACTTTCCTTCATGTGAAGATACAGGGAGAAGGAGGCAGTATACAAGCCAGAAGAGGACCCTCAGCAGAACCTAACCATGCTGGCACCCTCATCTCAAACTCTAGCCTCCAAGACTGAGAAATAAATTTCTGTTGTTTATAGGCCACACAGTCTATGGCACTTTGTTATAGCAGCCCAAACAGACTAAGACAGTGAAACTGAATTACCCTGGCTGTACGCTTACCATTAAAAAGTGCTAAGGCAAGCATCATTTGTATCATATTAAACTAAAATAATAATGTGAACATAATTAAAGTAGAATAATAAATTGAAAATAATGTAGCTCATTAAGTAAGCCAGTGAAAAAGAAGCAACAAGGCTAGGAATTTCTTTATTCCTCATTCCATTGATAAGAACTCTGCCTGTGGCCAAGGACAAGTAGATTGTTCTGTTTAATCAGTGAAGTAAGGCAACCACCTTCAATTCATTTAAAACGATTTTGCTGCATATTCTGTAAAAGAAATATAAGAGAGCACATAATAAAAATGACAGTGTGATACACCAAAATGACCCCTTTTATCTCAAGACCTTGAGGCATTTTGCAAACGATAATTATCTCTTATATCATCCCCTCTGAGGTAAGAATTATTTTCCTCATTTATAACTGAGCCTCCATAAAATTATTCCCTCCCAAAGTCCCAAGTCATGGCTGCTCTTTGAATCCTTCACCTCCTGAGATATGTCTAAGTTAGCACATAAATCACATTGTTAAAGAAAACTTTAAATCAGGGCAAAAAGTTATGTTTGAGCTACCCAGAGAATAAGCTACTTAGGGATTTTAGATTTCAAGTAAAACTTTCCCAGTGATGAGTGGCAATGGGAACGCATTGGAAGAATTTTTTTTTTAATTTGCTTTTTTTACAAAAAAAATTATTTATTTTTGGCTGCGTTGGGTCTTCGTTGCTGCAAGTGGGCTTTTTCTCTGGTTGCGGTGAGCGGGCTTCTCATTGCGGTGGCTTCTCTTGTTGCAGGGCACGGCCTCTAGGCGTGTGGGCTTCAGTAGCTGCAGCACGTGGGCTTAGTAGTTGTGGCTCATGGGCTCTAGAGCTCAGGCTCAGTAGTTGTGGCGCATGGGCCTAGTTGCTCCGTGGCAGGTGGGATCTTCCCGGACCAGGGCTCGAACCCGTGTCCCCTGCATTGACAGGAGGATTCCTAACCACTGAGCCACCAGGGAAGTCCTGGAAGAATTTTAACACAAAAATCTATTCAGTTCTACTTTGTATTTTAATGACGTTTTCAATATTTGGATGGCCTTAGAGGTGAATTGACTTCAAAACACTATCTGAAGTTGTAGGTGATCTGGAGCCAAAATAAAGAATATCTGACAAAGAATACGTTCTCAGAGGAATGATAATAAAATCCTAGACTGGGAGAATGTTCCATTTTATTGCCCAAATGCATAGAAATTTACCATGACAGATCAGAATTTTAATATCTGGTCAAAGGACATCATTCTTAATGATCCCCAGCTGCAGAGAGTATGTACTTGGAATTTTCATCCCTACCTTTGTGCTATTAGGGATCCTACATTTTAGATTTACAGAATTTTTAAACTTCTATTTGCAAAGAATTACAAGTATCAAAAAAAAATTACCAGGATAGTACAAAAAAACTCCATAATGCCTTTCACCTAGATTCACTCATTGTAAAGTCTTGCCCTATTTACTTTGTCATTTGTCATATATAAAATATTTTTCCCAAACCATTTGTACTTATGTTGCATTCATTATGCCTTACCCTTAAGTTACCCTTAAGTTAAGAACTTACCCTTAAGTTCTTTAGTGTGTATTCCTAAGAACAAAACATTCTCTTACATAACCGCACTACAGTTACCCACTTCAGGTAATTAAACATTGATCAATCCTTTTATTTAATCTACTGTCCACATTCCACTTTTGTTGACTGATCCAATAAGGACCTTTATTGTATTTTTCTTCCACAGTACAGGATTCAGACCAAGATTGCATATTACATTTTGTTATTATGTGTCCTTTAATTTTGATCAATTCTTCAGTTGTTGTTTTGTTTTTTTTTCATGACAGTGATATTTTTGAAGAACACGTGTCCCTCTTTAAATAAGTTACATAGAAAACAATTCTGGAGAAATGTAGGTTTAATGGTGGTGGTTATTGTTTTTCAGTTAACAACTTTTTTTTTTTTTTTTTTTTTTTGCAGTACGCGGGCCTCTCACTGTTGTGGCTTCTCCCGTTGCGGAACACAGGCTCCGGATGCGCAGGCTCAGCGGCCATAGCTCACGGGCCCAGCCGTTCAGCGGCATGTGGGATCTTCCCGGACCGGGGCACGAACCCATGTCCCCTGCATCGGCAGGCGGACTCTCAACCACTGCGCCACCAGGGAAGCCAGTTAACAACTTTTTAAAAAGATTGAAGTATAGTTGATTTACAATGTTATGTTAGTTTCAGGTGTACAGCACCGTGATTCAGTTTCAGGTGTACAGCACAGTGATTTAGTTTCATATATGTGTGTGTGTGTGTGTGTGTGTGTGTGTCTGTTCTTTTTCAGATTCTCTTCCCCTATAGGTTATTACAAAATATTGAGTATAGTTCCCTGTGCTATACAGCAGGTCTTTGTTGGTTATCTATTATAGATAGATAGATATAGTATAGTGTGTGTATATTAATCCCAACCTTTAATTTATCCCTTCCAGTTAACAACTTTTGATGGTAACTGCAAGAAAAGGAGAGATGGGAATTGCATAACTTCTAATTCAGTACTGTCAGTGAAATTCATAACAAATCCATTCATGTGTAATGTGCTAAAGCAGTGCCTGGCACACCGTTACTGGCAAATAAGTGTCCTCAAGAGCACCTTTCTTCCCCCTTCCAAACATGTATGTTCCATGTGACGAGGGCCATATATGAGTCTTGTTGGTAATTTCATCCTAATTATCTAACACAATGGGTTGGTGTTGAGTAGACTCAGTAAAATGTTTGCTGAATGAATGACTCCTGCAGGGATGAGGTGTATTCAGATGTGTTAACTGGTACCATCTCTTTTTTCTTTAAAATTTCAGTCACCTAACGTAGTGACAAGGCACGAGGTAATTGAGCAGGTATTGAAAGCCTTCACCTTCTCATGGAAGTGGGTTTCACAGCAGGTGTCAAGCATACTCCTGCAACAAATATTTTGTTTACTTCCCAAATGCTTAAAATATACTGACAATATGGTCATTTTACATAATTTCCTTCTCTTCTTTGTTCATTCCTTCTCTCCGCATGTTAGGATACCGAAAACTCATTAACTTAAATTCTGATAAATTGAAACCTGTGGAGTTTTTGAAACATTCTCTGTCATCTGAACATGGTAAGCAAATTTTAAAAGTAAATAAACTGTGTAAGGGTGCCCGTTTCATTTACTTAAGGAAATCAATAGCGCTTTGCTGAGGCACTATTTACATACAAGTGATGGGTTAATTGCAAAGAGCTCTATACTATTATTTAGTTAGCAACTTGGGGGGATGGATTTAGGGGACTGCGTTTCTGTTTATTTGTTCTTATCCCCACACAGCCACGTTTTAGCCACACACAAAATGACTGATGCTAAGAGAGAAGGAACTAGCCTAGGGTCACACAGGTAGTAAGTGGCTCAGCTGGGATTTGGATCCAAGTCTTTAAGTTCCACCTTTGCTAGACCACTCTGTGCCAAACTAGTTTGAGTTGTATGAGTCCTTACAGTGCTGAGTCCCTGGTAGGCAAATTAAACCAACAAAGCAACTTCACCAAGAAAAAATTTTTGAGAAAGAATTAAATATATGCTATTTCAAGGAAATCAATAATGTAGTCCTTTGGGAAAAGTAGAACTTTGGCCTTTTTCCCCACTTATCTTAGGGTCATTTTTATTTTGAAATACGAGGTGGGGTGAGGGAGGAAGCCATTGTAATGTCTTTGGTCCTTAGAGCCTCTTAAAGTACTAATTGCAGCCCTGAGTCCTTTAAAAGGAATAAAACAGTATTTCATTTAAAACTATCCTTTTCATCATTTTAGAGAAAGCTTCCTTCACATTGAGATAATGAGCTTTTCCAGCAAAATATGGTGGTGAAAGACTTTGCTTTTGAATTACCCAACTCGGAGCACATTTTGAGCAATTAGAACAGCTCCTGAGATAAAAGGAATCATCTGATAGAAAACTCTTATTTGTGTCTAGAGAGAGTTACAATGAAGATTTCAGAGTAGCGTTACTTTCTGAATTTTCATTGTTTTCTCTGGTCAGCTAAGGATTAAATTCTTTCTTCATATTCTGACGAAGTGCCCTTCACAATGCTTAATGGCCCACTCTGCTTATAGTTGATTTTTTTATTTCTTTGAACATGTTTTTGTTTTTTACTGGGGGCCGTAAGGGATAAGTTATGGGAAGAATCTGTTAGGAGTGTGAAAGGAATTGTATTAACCTTAAAGGAAGAATTATGAAATGGTCCATCTACTCCTATTTTAAACGCTCCTTTTATATCTGTGACTTAAACCCTTCCTAAGTATGATTGGTTTCATTTAAGTTATATGCATTTTCTCCTAACTGTGCGCCTCAAAAATGATGGAAAAGAAAACAAGACGTAAACCTCACTTTGCACTTGACCTGTATAAACTGATGAATGAATGTTGTAGAATAAGCATGTACTTGTTCATAATAGCTGGGGTGAGATTGTCCTAACTGGCTGGCTGGTGGAGAGGCCAAGTGGTCATAGTCATGCAACTTAATATTTACTGAGCAGTTGCTATTTGCAGGCAGGAAGGAAAGCACTTCACTTTCACTTAACCCTCACCTGAAACCTCAGAGGCAGTGACTATTATCAGTTTTGTAGATGAACACAGTGAGGCCCAGAAAGGCTATGGGTGAAAAATGCCCCACGGCTAATGATCCCATTCAGTCTGACTCTAGAGGCTACACTTTATTTTGGATAGATCTCACTGGCACTTGTCAGAAGGGGGAATTAGAAGGGCATTGAGTAGATCCAACAAACTAGAGGAAGAACTGTTGCAGTAGTCCAGGTAGGAGGTGATGGGAGCTGGGACTAGAATTTTTTCTTAATTTTTTTTAACCCATTCCTCCCATCCTTCACCACCACCCCCCACCTCTGGCAACCACCAATCTTCTGTTCTCTGTATCTGTGATCTTGTTTTTTTGTGTTTTTGTTTTTCTCTTCCCCATATAAGTAAGATCATTTGGTAATAGTCTCTGTGACTTATTTCACTTAGCATGATACCCTCAAGGTCCATTTATGTTGCTGCAAATGGCAAGATTTAGTTCTATTTTGTGGCTGGATAATGTTCTACTGTACGTATATATGTGTGTGTATGTGTTCAAAAACATGGGGGTACATATATCTTTTCAAATTAGTGTCTTTGTTTTCTTCAGGTAAATACCCAGAAGTAGAATTTCTGGATCATATGGTGGTTGTATTTTTAATTTTTTGAGGAACCACTGTCCTGTTTTCCATAGTGGCTGTACCAGTTTACACTCCCATCAACACTTCTCCACATCCTTGTCAACACTTGTTATTTCTTGTCTTTTTGATAATAGCCATTCTTACAGGTGTGAGGGGATATCTCATTGTGGTTTTGATTTGCATTTCCCGGGTGATTAATGGCTTTGAGCATCTTTTCACGTACCTGTTGGCCATCTGTATGTCTTCTTTGGAAAAATATCTATTGAGCATATCTGCCCATTTTTTAATTAGATTTTCTTGGGTTTTTGCCACTGAGTTGATGAGTTCTTTGTATATTAGCTCCTTATCAGATATACGATTTGCAAATATTTTCTCCTATTCAGTAGATTGCCTTTCCATTTTGTTGATGGTTTCCTTTGCTCTATGGAAGCTTTATCATTTAATGTAATCCACTTATTTATTTTTGCTTTTGTTGCTTTTGCTTATGTTGTCAGATTCAAAAAATCATCATCAAGACCTACGTCAAGGAGATTATTGCCTATGTTTTCTTCTAGGAGTTATATGGTTTCAGGTTTTATGTTCAAGTGTTTCCCTTTTTGAGTTAATTTTTGTGTATGGTATAAGACAGTGGTCAGGTTTCACTCTTTTGCGTGTGGCTGTCCAGTTTTCCCAGCACCATTTATTGAAGAGACTGTCCTTTTCCCATTGGATATTTTTGGCTCCTTTGTTGTAAATTAATTGACCATATATTTGTGGGTTTATTTCTGGGCTCTCTATTCTGTTTCACTGATCTGTATGTCTGTTTTTATGCCAATACCATACTGTTTTGATTACTATAACTTTGTAATATAGTTTGAAACCAAGAAGCATGATGTCCTCAGCTTTGTTCTTCTTACTGAATGTTGCTTTGGCTATTTGTGGTCTTTTTTGTTTCCATGTGAATTTTAGGATTATTTATTCTATTTCTTTTTTTTAATACTTTTTTTTAAAATTCATTTTATTTTTTTATTATTTTTGGCTGTGTTGCGTCTTCATTGCTGCATGCAGGCTTTCTCTAGTTGTGGCGATCGGGGGCTACTCTTCGTTTCTGCGCACGGGCTTCTCATTGCAGTGGCTTCTGTTGTTGTAGAGTATGGGCTCTAGGCATGCGGTCTTCAGTAGTTGTGGCACGCAGGCTTCAGTAGTTGTGGCTTGTGGGCTCTAGAGCACAGGCTCAGTAGTTGTGGCACACGGGCTTAGTTGCTTCGCGGCATGTGGTATCTTCCCAGACTAGGGCTTGAACCTGTGTCCCCTGCATTGGCAGGCGATTCTTAACCACTGTACCACCAGGGAAGCCCTATTCTATTTCTTTGAAAAATGCCATTGGAACTTTGATAGGGCTTATATTGAATCTGTAGATTGCTTTGGGTAGTATGGACATGTTAACAATATTAATTCTTCCAATCCATGAGCATGGAATATCTTTCCATTTATTTGTGTCTTCTTCAGCTTCTTTTACTAATGTCTCATACTTTTCAGTACATGGGTTTCACCTCCTTGGTTAAATTTATTCCTAGGTATTTTATTCCTTTTGATGTAATTGTAAGTGGGATTGTTTTCTTAATTTCTCTTTCTGATAGTTCACTATTAGTATATAGGGACACAACAGATTTCTTGTGTACTGATTTTGTATCCTACAGTTTTACTGAATTTAGGGACTTCCCTGGTGGTGCAGTGGTTAAGAATCTGCCTGCCAATGCAGCGGACAGAGGTTCAAACCCTGGTCCGGGAAGATCCCACATGCCATGGAGTAACTAAGCCTGTGTGCCACAAGTACTAAGCCTGTGCTCTAGAGCCCGTGAGCCCCAACTCCTGAGCGCATGTGCCGCAACTACTGAAGCCTATGTGCCTAGAGCCTGTGCTCCACAACAAGAGAAGCCACTGCAGTGAGAAGCCCGCGTACCTCAACAAAGAGTAGGCCTCACTTGCCGCAACCAGAGAAAAAGCCTGCATGCAGCAACAAGGACCCAATGCAGCCAAAAATAAATAAATAAATTTATTTATTTTTAAAAATTTACTGAATTTATTAGTCCTAGCAGTTTTTTGATGGAGTCTGTAGGATTTTCTACATATGACATATGGTATATATGATATCATGTTATCTGCAGTTAGTGACAGTTTACTTCTTCCTTTCCAGTTGGATGCCTTATATTTCTTTTTCTTGCCTAATTGCTCTGGCTTGCACTGCCATTACTGTGTTGAATAAAAGCGGTGAAGGTGGGCATCCTTGTCTTGTTCCTGATCCTAGAGGAAAGGCTTTCAGTTTCTCACTGTTATATATGATGTTAGCTGTGGGCATGTTGTATATGGCCTTTATTATGTTGAGGTACATTCCCTCTACATACCTTTGTTGAGAGTTTTTATCATAAATAGGTGTTAGGGACTAGAATTTTGAGGGTGAAAATAAAGGAAAAGTGTGTAGAGATGGTCAGGTCTCGGTGACGGATTTGATAGGGACATGCAAGCGTACTGAGGATCAACCCTAGGTTTTTCCCTGACTTCTTGTGAAATATGTATTTGGTCTTCGTCAAATTTCTGGCACAGAGCTCCTAAAACCCTTGGCATTTCCTAAGTGATGAAAGTGA